>NC_057807.1:258752498-259072645 GCF_018294505.1 Triticum aestivum
TGGCCGCGCCCGGGTCCGGCGCCCGGCGTCTGCCCCGGCGCCCATGCCCGCACCCGTTAGCCCGTTAGGCCCTCGGCCTATGGCAGATGGGGCCCACGCCCCGGTAGTTAAAAAAGGAGAAAACGAAATAAAAATTAGTTAAAATAATTAAATATTAATTAACTAATTAATTAATTAACGAGTTGGTTAACTTAATTAATCCTGAGAATTAGCTTGCTAATTACCTTTTAATTAAACTATGACAATGACAATGGGACCCACGTGTAAGTTTGACCCAGTCAACAGCCTTTTTGACTACTGACATCATGTCGATGTCATGATGATGTCATAACCCTGTTTTCCATTTATTTAAATCTGTTATTCCAAAATGATTTTAAAAACTTCAGAAAATCATAGGAAATAATCCGTAACTCGGATGAAAAAGTTTTCTACATGAAAGTTGCTCAGAACGATGAGACGTATCCGAATACGTGGTCCGTTCATCTGTCACATGCCCCTAGCATAGCGAATATGCCAAACTTCGGGAAAACATTCTCGGATGTTATCCCCCTTCGCTGGTATCGTGTAGCCCTGCGTTAGAACATCCCTAGCGCTTCTTGTTACCTCGTCATGCTTAGTATTGCACTTGCTTGCTCTGTATTTATTGTTTCTTTCCCCTCTTCTTCTCCGGTAGACCCCGAGACAGGTGTTGATGCCGCTATGATTGACTACGTCGACGACGACCGTTCTTCCCTTTCAGCGGAGCTTCCAGGCAAGCCCTCCCTTTGATCATCCCGATATCGCCCATTCCATTCTCTCATGCTTGCATTAGATTTTGCTACTATAATTGATTGCTCCTATTCTGATTCATAGCCTGCTTTTGTAACTGTTGTTGTACCTTACCTGCTCATCCTAAACTGCTTAGTATAGGTTGGATAGTGATCCATCAGTGACCCCCACCTTGTCCTTGTTGCCCCTGCTTCATCATCGATGACTCGATCAACGTGATCGACAACAAGAGCCCGACACATCACATCACATCACGCCCCTTTTTGTTGCTCGACTCTGCAGAGTTACCATCGAGTGCCGAGGGTGGAACCTCATACATCACTTCAGATGAGATCTCTGTAGTGTAGCTATTCGGTCGTGGTCAACGAGGGTGGTTCCTCCTTCACCATTTCCGATACGGCTCTGTTGTGCAACACCTCAAGTGTGTACCTGGAGGGTGGTTCCTCTTACGTTCACCTTGATGATTACATCAAGTGGAATCCTCCGAGGGTGATTCCTTGGGTTTCCCCCTTGATGTTTGAACACACGGTTACCTTGACTTTACTTTGGACCTTTGGCAAAGTCGGGCGGGCCCGGAGAGCACCCGCAAGATGGTTACGAGGCATGGCCGGGCAGGCGGGCCGCCCCCGAGTGGGCTGGGCTAGCCCTTGCCGTATTTCCTCAAGACGGGGCGACGGGGTCTGCTATATCTTGAGCTTGCGTTGGTTTTCCTTGAAGAGGAAAGGGTGATGCAGCAATAGTAGCGTAAGTATTTCCCTCAGTTTTTGAGAACCAAGGTATCAATCCAGTAGGAGGATCCTCAAAAGTCCCACGCACCTACACAAACAAACAAAGAACTCGCAACCAACGCAATAAAGGGGTTGTCAATCCCTTCACGGCCGCTTGCGAAAGTGAGATCTAATAGAGATAGTATGATAAGATAAATATATTTTTGGTATTTTATAATATAGATGCAAAAAGTAAAGATGCAAATAAAAGTAGATTGGAAGCAAATATGATAAGAGATAGACCCGGGGGCCATGGTTTCACTAGAGGCTTCTCTCAAGATAGCATAAGTATTACGGTGTGTGAACAAATTACTGTCGAGCAATTGATAGAAAAGCGAATAATTATGAGATTATCTAGGCATGATCATGTATATAGGCATCACGTCCGCAATAAGTAGACTGACTCCTGCCTACATCTACTACTATTACTCCACACATCAACCGACTCCTGCCTACATCTAGAGTATTAAGTTCATAAGAACAGAGTAACGCCTTAAGCAAGATGACATGATGTAGAGGGATAAACTCATGCAATGTGATATAAACCCCATCTTTTTATCCTCGATGGCAACAATACAATACGTGCCTTGCAACCCCTGCTGTCACTGGGTAAGGACACCGCAAGATTGAACCCAAAGCTAAGCACTTCTCCCATGGCAAGAAAGATCAATCTAGTAGGCCAAACCAAACTGATAATTCGAAGAGACTTGCAGAGATAACTCAATCATACATAAAAAAATTCAGAGAAGATTCAAATAGTATTCATAGATAAACTTGATAATAAACCCACAATTCATCGGATCTCGACAAACACACTGCAAAAAGAGTTTACATCGAATAGATCTCCACAGGATAGGGGGAGAACATTGTATTGAGATCCAAAAAGAGAGAAGAAGCCATCTAGCTAATAACTATGGACACGTAGGTCTGTGGTAAACTACTCACAACTCATCGGAAGGGCTATGGTGTTGATGTAAAAGCCCTTCGTGGTCGATTCCCCCTCCGGTATAGCACCGGTGAAGGCTCCAAGATGGGATCTCGCGGATACAGAAGGTTACGGTGGTGGAAATCGTGTTTCGTTGGCTCCCTGGATGTTTTCGGGGTGCGTAGGCTTATATAGGAGGAAGAAGTACGTCGGTGGCCGCCCGAGGGGCCCACGAGATAGGGGGCGCGCCCTATAGGGGGGCGCCCTACCCTCTCGTGGCCGTCTAGGCTGCTTCTTGACTTGCACTCCAAGTCCTCTGGATCACGTTCGTTCCAAAAATCATGCTCCCGAAGGTTTCATTCCGTTTGGACTCCGTTTCATATTCCTTTTCTTCGAAATACTGAAATAGGCAAAAAAAACAACAATACGGGCTGGGCCTCCGGTTAGTAGGTTAGTCCCAAAAATGATATAAATGTGTAAAATAAAGCCCATAAACATCCAAAAGGGGTAATATAATAGCATGGAACAATCAAAAATTATAGATACGTTGGAGATGTATCAAGCATCCCCATGCTTAATTCCTGCTCGTCCTCGAGTAGGTAAATGATAAAAACGAAATTTTTGATGTGGAATGCTACCTAGCGTAATTTCAATGTAATTTTCTTTATTGTGGCATGAATGTTCAGATCCAAATGATACAAAATAAAAGTTCATATTAACATGAAAATGGTGATACTTCAAGCATACTAATCAAAGTAATCATGTCTTCTCAAAATAACATGGCCAAAGAAAGTTATCCCTACAAAATCATATAGTCTGGCTGTTGCTCTATCTTCATCACACAAAGTATTTAATCATGCACAACCCCGATGACAAGTCAAGCAATTGTTTCATACTTTAATAATCTCAAACCTTTTCAACTTTCACGCAATACATGAGCGTGAGCCATGGACATAACACTATATGTGGGATAGATGGTGGTTGTGGAGAAGACAAAAAGGAGAAGATAGTATCACATCAACTAGGCGTATCAATGGGCTATGGAGATGCCCATTAATAGATATCAATGTGAGTGAGTAGGGATTGCCATGCAACGGATGCACTAGAGCTATAAATATATGAAAGCTCAACAAAAGAAACTAAGTGGGTGTGCATCCAACTCGCTTGATCACGAAGACCTAGGGCAATTTGAGGAAGCCCATCATTGGAATATACAAGCCAAGTTCTATAATAAAAAATTCCCACTAGTATATGAAAGTGACAGCATATGAGACTCTCTATCATGAAGCTCGTGGTGCTACTTTGAAGAACAAGTGTGGAAAAAGAGATAGTAGCATTGTCCCTTCTCTCTTTCCTCTCATTTTGTTTTTCCTTTTTCTTTTTCTTTCGCCTTTCTCTTTTTTTGGTCTTTCTCTTTTTTCTTTCTTTTTGGCCTTTCTCTTTTTTTTCTTTTTTTTCTTTTTGTAAAGTCCGAAGTCTCATCCCGACTTGTGGGAGAATCATAGTCTTCATCATCCTTTCCTCACTAGGACAATGCTCTAATAATGAAGATCATCACACTTTTATGGATTTACAACTCAAGAATTACAACTCAAAGCTAGAACAAGATATGACTCTATATGAATGCCTCTGGCGGTGTACCGGGATATGCAATGAATCAAGAGCGACATGTATGAAAATTATGAAAGTGGCCTTGCCACAAATACGATGTCAACTACATGATCATGCAAAGAGTAATATGACAAAAGCAATGCGTGTCATATGAACGGAATGGTGGAAAGTTGCATGGCAATATATCTCGGAATGGCTATGGAAATGCCATAATAGGTAGGTATGGTGGCTGTTTTGAGGAAGGTATATGGTGGGTGTATGGTACCGGTGAAAGTTGCGCGGCACAAGAGAGGCTAGCAATGGTGGAAGGGTGAGGTGCGCACAATCCATGGACTCAACATTAGTCAAAAGAACTCATGTACTTGTTGCAAAAATCTAGAAGTCGTCAAAAACCAAAGCACTACGCGCATGCTCCTAGGGGGATAGATTGGTAGGAAAAGACCATCGCTCGTCCCCGACCGCCACTCATAAGAAAGACAATCAATAAATAAAATTGTGCTCCAACTTCATCACAAAGCGGTTCACCATACGTGCATGCTACGGGAATCACAAACTTCAACACAAGCATTTTTCATAATCACCTCAACTAGCATGACTTTAATATCACTACCTTCATATCTCAAAACAATTATCAAGCATCAAATTGATCATAGCATCCAATTCTTTTCTATGATAGTTTTTATTATACCCAAATTGGATGCTCATCATTCTAGGACCAACTTTGTAACCATAGCAAATACCATGCTATTCTAAAAGACTCTCAAAAAGATATAAGTGAAGCATGAGAGACTAGCAATTTCTTCAAAATTAAGTCACCATCGTGCTCTAAAAAATATAAGTGAAGCACTAGAGCAAAAACTATCAAGCTCAAAAGATATAAGTGAAGCACATAGAGTATTCTAGCAAATTCTAATCAAGTAGGCTTCTCCCAAAAGGTGTGTACAGCAAGGATGATTGTGAAAAACTAAAAGGCAAATACTAATATAATACACGACGCTCCAAGCAAACACATATCATGTGGCAAATAAAAATATAGCTCCAAGTAAAGTTACCGGTGAACGAAGACGAAAGAGGGGATGCCTTCTTGGGGCATCCCCAAGCTTAGGCTTTTGGCTATCCTTGAATATATTGGGGTGCCATGGGCATCCCCAAGCTTAGGCTCTTGCCACCCCTTATTCCATGGTCCATAAAAGCTTTACCCAAAACTTGAAAACTTCACAACACAAAACTCAACAGGAAATCTTGTAAGCTCCGTTAGTGAAAGAAAACAAAACCATCACATAAGATACTGTAATGAACTTATTCTTTATTTATTTTGGTGTTAAATCTACTGTATTCCAACTTCTCTATGGTTTATAAACTATTTTACTAGCCATAGATGCATCAAAATAAGCAAACAACACACGAAAAACAGAATCTGTGAAAAACAGAACAGTCTGTAGCAATCTGTAACTAACGCAAACTTCTGTAACTCTAAAAATCCTACTAAAATAGGAAGTCCTGGAAAATTTGTATATTGATCATCATCAAAAAGAATCAACGCAAAAGCACGTTTCTATGATTTAACAAAACTAAATTCGTGCGTGCAAAGTTTCTGTTTTTCAGCAGAATCAAATCAACTATCATCATAGGTTATCCTATAGGTTCTACTTGGCACAAACACTAATTAAAAGATAAAAACACATCTAAACATAAGGTAGATGCAAGATTTATTACTAAACAGGAACAAAAACAAAAACACAAAGAAAATTGGGTTGCCTCCCAACTAGCGCTATCGTTTAACGCCCCTAGCTAGGCATAAAAGCGAAGGTAGATCTAAGTAGTGCCATCTTTGGCACTTGGAGAGGAAAAAGAGGATCTCCTTTCTATGGCATTCATTCTTCTATTTAGGGTGAGCACATGGACATTAATGGAAGAAGTAAGATTAATCACATTACGGAAGTTTGCCTCTAAACTAGACTTCATCTCTTTGATAATTTCATTTTGATAAAAGCACAAGAGAATAGTTGATTCAACCTTATTATTCATAGGGTGCCCAAATATGGTTTTCAATTTTTCATAAGTATCTATAGCATCCCCTTCAAGAAAACCTTCTTCAAAAATAGAATCTAAAACTTGTTTAAAAGAAGCGGGCAAACCAACATAGAAACTTTTTAAGTAAACTTCAATTTGATATTGTGGCACATAGCTAGCCCGAATCCTTAATAACCTATCCCAAGCATCTTTTAAAGACTCGTCAAGTAAATAGCGAAAAATTCCAGAGTCATCCTCATCAAAATTATTCAAGCTCTCATTGGTGACCCTGGTGCGTCTTTCTATAACATCATTGTTTATGAGCTTAGAGAGGATAGAGGGGTTATCCAAGGCACCAGGACCTAGGAAAGAGCCCTTAGTTCTTTTTGATTCAGCCATGGCAACGGGAAGGCAAACGGAGAAAGGAGAAGAAGATTGGAAAAGAGGGGGCGAATAAAATGACAAGGGTGAAGTGGGGGAGATGAAAACGAGAAGCAAATGGCAAATAATGTAAATGCGAGGGAGATGGGTTTGTGATGGGTACTTGGTATGTCCTGACCTGAGCGAAGACCTCCCCGGCAACGGCGCCAGAAATCCTTCTTGCTACGTCTTGAGCTTGCGTTGGTTTTCCTTGAAGAGGAAAGGGTGATGCAACAATAGTAGCGTAAGTATTTCCCTTAGTTTTTGAGAACCAAGGTATCAATCCAGTAGGAGGCTCCTCAAAAGTCCCACGCACCTACACAAACAAACAAAGAACTCGCAACCAACGCAATAAAGGGGTTGTCAATCCCTTCACGGCCACTTGCGAAAGTGAGATCTAATAGAGATAATATGATAAGATAAATATATTTTTGGTATTTTATAATATAGATGCAAAAGGTAAAGATGCAAATAAAAGTAGATTGGAAGCAAATATGATAAGAGATAGACCCGGGGGCCATAGGTTTCACTAGAGGCTTCTCTCAAGATAGCATAAGTATTACGGTGGGTGAACAAATTACTGTCGAGCAATTGATAGAAAAGCGAATAATTATGAGATTATCTAGGCATGATCATATATATAGGCATCACGTCCGCAACAAGTAGACCGACTCCTGCCTGCATCTACTGCTATTACTCCACACATCGACCGACTCTTGCCTGCATCTAGAGTATTAAGTTCATAAGAACAGAGTAACGCCTTAAGCAAGATGACATGATGTAGAGGGATAAACTCATGCAATATGATATAAACCCTATCTTTTTATCCTCGATGGCAACAATACAATACGTGCCTTGCAACCCCTGTTGTCACTGGGTAAGGACACCACAAGATTGAACCCAAAACTAAGCACTTCTCCCATGGAAAGAAATATCAATCTAGTAGGCCAAACCAAACTGATAATTCGAAGAGACTTGCAGAGATAACTCAATCATACATAAAAGAATTCAGAGAAGATTCAAATATTATTCATAGATAAACTTGATCATAAACCCACAATTCATCGGATCTCGACAAACACACCGCAAAAAGAGTTTACATCAAATAGATCTCCACAAGAGAGGGAGAGAACATTGTATTGAGATCCAAAAAGAGAGAAGAAGCCATCTAGCTAATAACTATGGACCCGTAGGTCTGTGGTAAACTACTCACAACTCATCGGAAGGGCTATGGTGTTGATGTAGAAGCCCTCCATGGTTGATTCCCCCTCCAGCAAAGCGCCGGCGAAGGCTCCAAGATGGGATCTCGCGGATACAGAAGGTTACAGTGGTGGAAATTGCGTTTCGTTGGCTCCCTGGATGTTTTCGGGGTACGTATGCTTATATAGGAGGAAGAAGTACGTCAGTGGCCGCCCGAGGGGCCCATGAGACAGGGGGCGCGCCCTATAGGGGGGGCGCGCCCTACCCTCTCGTGGCCGCCTCGGCTGCTTCTTGACTTGCACTCCAAGTCCTCTAGATCACGTTCATTCCAAAAATCATGCTCCCGAAGGTTTCATTCCGTTTGGACTCCGTCTGATATTCCTTTTCTTCGAAATACTGAAATAGGCAAAAAAAAATAGCAATACGGGCTGGGCCTCCGGTTAGTAGGTTAGTCCCAAAAATGATATAAATGTGTAAAATAAAGTCCATAAACATCCAAAAGGGCTAATATAATAGCATGGAACAATCAAAAATTATAGATACATTGGAGACGTATCAGGGTCACCTTATCGTGAGTCTCTGCTCGTCTCCGCAAGCTAATAATACACTATGGTTTGGGTATTTGTTCTGAGTTTTCCTTTGGCCTTTACGCACTAACCACCATGTGAGAATAGTTATGAGCCTCGACGACATAGTATCAGCCGAAGCTTTGTCAGACGTCCAGTTCAGCATTGCGGCACGGCTGGGCCGGCGCCATCCGGGCAGCCTGGATCCGCCCTGCACGGAACGACCCGGAGTGCAACGGGCGATGGGCCCAGACCCCGGAGTGCTTAGAATGTAGACCAGCGGGAACCTCTCTGCTGAGCCTAGGTAGGGCTACAACGTGTTGATCTTCCGAGGCCGGGCATTGACCCATAAAAGTGTGTCCGGCCAGAGTAATCAAGCGTGTTGGAAAACATGGTGCATCCCTGCAGGGAATATTATCTATTAATAGTTCTGTCCATGGTAACGGACGTTCAGACTTATATCCTGATCTTACATAACTAGAAATGGATACTTGAGATATGTGGCTCCGAGATTGCTTTCTCGCAGGGAGTCGGGGAAGGTCTCTGGGCATTGTTTCTACAACATGCTTGTTAATTACAAACTGCTATTCTTTACTCTCCTACTTGTTGCAAGATGCTTGGAGCTGCTTGAAGATGCTAGTCTTCGATAGGCTAGGCCTTCCCCCTCTATTCTGGCATTCTACAGTTCAGTCCACAGATACAAACCTTCCATTTGATACCAATGCATATTTAGTATAGATCTGATGCTTGTGAGTACTTTGGATGAATACTCACGGTTGCTGCTACCCCTTTCCCCCCTTCTTTCTTCTTTCCGGTTGATGCAACCAGGTGATGGATACCTGGAGCCAGATGCCACCGCCGATGGATGCTACTACTTGGAGACCGCCGATGGATGCTACTACTTGGAGACCGCCGACGACCAGGAGTAGTTAGGAGGTCCCAGGCAGGAGGCCTTGCCTCTTCGATCTTGTTACTTTTGTGCTAGTCTTCTTAAGGCATCCTTGTTTAACTTATGTCTGTACTCAGATATTTTGCTTCCGCTGACTCTTGTATATCAAGCTATGTATTCGAGCCCTTGAGGCCCCTGGCTTGTAATATGAAGCTTTATTTTATTTGTGTCTAGAGTTGTGTTGTGATATCTTCCCGTGAGTCTCTGATCTTGATCATACACATTTGCGTGTATGGTTAGTGTACGATTGAATCGGGGGCGTCACAGGGAGGAGTGCGCCCAACCGAGGTCAGAGTCGATCTAGCAGGAATCCATCGCGTCGGTGCAATTGGCGCTCGAATCTGCAGCGGCTGGAGGGTTGAGCCGCGTGCCCTCTATCTCACCAGCGCGATGAGGTCCATCTGCCGCCCCATCTCCGGTGCGGAGGCTTGTGAGTGTTATAGGGACCGGTGTGCCCATTGTGCAAAGCAGAGGGCGCGGGAGGCCTCGCCGCCGACATGGCGTAGGCGAAGGCGGCGGATGTGGCGTCACGCGTTGCCTTGGGTGAGGTGCCCGCATCCTCCAGAAGCGGCAGAGAAGGAGCACGCGTGCCCTCACCCGAGAGCAAAATTGAGCGGTCCATGAAATGGCCAGACTGCCTCCCAAAGAGGAGCAGGAGGACAATGATGACTCGACAGTTCCGGTGATAAGCAGATCCGACTTGATCCATTTTGTGTCTTGGGGGGCTACTTCCGCGGCACAGACGTTAAGGGCACCGGCAAGGGCAAGGCTGTCGTGGATGATTTGTATCCATAGCTTATCTCTCCCTAATTATAAAGCACGGATTGACTTTGTCGGGTTCACTGTCACAATACGCTTTCTTCTCATTACAATTTGTATGGACATAATATAAACAAGGTGGTACTAATTTGGTGTACGCACAAAACATATTTGGTCGTAGCTTCAATACGAGTTACACGCCCAGTGCGTACGCACAGTGGGCTTCACGGCCCAACTAAACAATAGACAGAAAATAGACTGCCAATACATGGCAGAGATACTCGGTGAGGCAACATAATTAACGAGGACTGAGAATCAGAGGCGAGGCGAAGACGCGGTTCTTGCCGGGAGTCAGCGAAGATGAGGGTTCCTGCAGCATATCGGCCTGCATGCACGCACTTAGAAGGAGATGAGGAAATTAGAGAGACACATAGAGGTAAGGGGAGGGGATGGGATCTGGCGGCAGCGCTCCACTGGAACCGGGGCGCGAGGGGGAGGGGACGGGATCTGGCGGCAGCGCACTGGAACAAGGGCGTGAGCTACTTCCTGCATGCATGCGGGCGTTGGCAAATCTCGATGGAAGCACGGGGATGAGAAAGGAACGAAAAAGGGTTTCCCCGGCTTTATATTATAAAGCATACCACCAAGCATCCAACACAAAGTTACAAGTACAAAAAGTCATAGAATCATGCTGGGGGCACAGCAAGACAAGCCCCAAATAAGACTACCAGGAGACACTAATCTGGCTCAGGAGGGGGCGGGGGGGGGGGGGGGGGGGGGGGAGCAAAAGACGCAGCCGAGGCGCGAAGACCCGCCATGATGTTGTCGATGACGCCTCGATCGCTCCACTTACTAAGCGGTCTCCAGCGCTGCAAGAAGCCACACATTTTGTAGATCACATCAGTCACACGGGACGGAATCACTCGTTCGACGACTAATTTATTGCGGGTACACCAAAGGGACCAGGCAAGGGTACCTAGCGCGACCCAAATAGGGGCGCGCCTAGTCCCAGGGAGCCGGAGGACCTCCCCGAACAAATCCAGGAGGTTGTCATGGCACCATGTGCCCCCAACTACCTCCCGGAAGCAGCTCCATAAGAACTGCGCCATCGGGCACCGGAAGAAGATGTGGTTGCAATCTTCCGGAACCAGACAAATGGGACATAGACCATCCCCAGGTCCATTACGCTTACGGACCTCGGTGCCCGAGGGGAGGCGTCCTCTAACCCATTGCCATAAAAAAATACGGATCTTTAGGGGGAGTTTGATCTCCCAGAGCACCATGAGCTCCACTGGACCAGGAGTAGGCACAATCGCCTGATACATGGATCTAGTCGAAAATCTACCGCTTGGCTCGAGGTGCCAGGAGAGCGAATCCGGTTCCAGAGAAGGAGGATGAAGGGCAATGCATTCAAGTAATTCATCCCATTGCGAAACTTCGATCGCCCCGAAGGTGCGACGGAAGGCAATCGCGCCTAGGTTCTCTAGTGCTGCGGCCACAGAGATCTGTGGGCGAACACAGATAGATAAGAGAGCGTAGAAACGCTCTGCAAAGGGGTGGGGACCCGCCCATCTATCCAGCCAAAAAAGGGTGGCAGTCCCAGAGCCTATCTGGATGGAGGTCCCAATGCGCAGAACCGGCAACAAAGACATCACCGATTGCCAGAATTGGGAGCCTCCATACTTAGAGGCAAACGCTAATGGCTGCCTGCGAAGGTACTTCCCACGAATAATCTGAAGCCACAGGCCGCCCTCCTCAGTTTGGATCCGCCAAAGTCATTTGGACAGGAGGGCAATGTTCATACGCTTGGAGGAGATGACCCCCAAGCCTCCCTGGTCCTTCGGTTTGCAGATATCAGACCATTTGACCATATGGTACTTCTGCTTATTGTTCTCTCCCGCCCAAAAAAAGCGGGAGAGTAGTTTGGTAACTTTCTGATGAAGGGATTCATGTAGGCTATAGAATCCCATTATATACATCAGTAGGCTAATGAGGGAGGAGTTCGTTAGAATCACTCGAGCGGCTTTAGAAAGCCATCTCCCTTGCCAAGCGTATGAGAAAGGAGGGATGGAGCGGAGCGAGAGAAGTAAAATGGGATGCAGATTCTCGCTGGATCGAAGGCCAACAGATAAGCTATACAGCGGTCGGTGGAGGTACACGTGCCTGCTGGGTGTAGTATGTGCTAGCCGCTCGACTACAACATTTGTCTAGGGTAACTCTAACATTGTGTTTTTATCACTTTGTACACGGGTATTTTCTTGGGTTTGGGCCAAGCTTTAGTGGTGAAAACAAACATGGGAATGAAATATAATGTTTCAATAAAACAACATTCAATATAATACTAAATAATCAAAATCATTAGAATTCAAATCTTTTGATAATTTTATAAAACACTTTACATTAATTATACTATCGAGGAGTATTTAAGGGCATCTTCAACGCCATCGCTCAAAACGTTTGCAATCGTCCGGACTATGCGGTTCAGACCGGACGTGTTTTGCCATCGAGCGCGTGTCTGTATCAATCCGTCGACCGGTTCGGACGTAATTTTCCCGCAATCCGGAAACAAACTGGAGGGGCTTTGCGTGCATCCAGACCGCTGCCACTCTCAATTCTGACTGCCCCGACCCACCCAAAAAACCCTCCCTGGCATGCATCTCTTCCCACTCGAAGCTGTCAACGCCGCTCCACAGAACCAGTGCCACATTCATACCAGCTCAGAGTGACGCGACCTCTCATTGGCACTCCGGCATCGAAGCGGCACCAGCCGAGTTAAACAGAGATCGAATATACAATCCTATCGGTTCAATAAATATCAAATGTTTAGTTCTCACTAACATACAGATCACATGTACTTGGTTACTGACCTAAAACAAATTCATATTTAGTTCTTCTACGTGAAGAGAGCACATGTTCAGATCAACACAAGACTGAGGACGAGGACGATGTTGCCAACTCCGCCCCGCCCACGCCCCGTCACCACAACCACTAAGTCGGCACGTCCAAGGGCGCCTCCGACAACGAGGAAGAGTAGAGCATGGAAGTTCACCGGCGCTCGGGTCCCAGGAAGGCCACCGCCCTTTCGCTCGCACTGAAGCCAAGCTTGGCGGCTCAAAATCGTCGGTCGATTAGCCCCTTGCAGATTGTAGAGGTAGAGGCTATAGATGCGGAGCTGGAGGTTTAGTTCTTGGGGCTCATGGCCGGCTGAAAATGGGCGAACGGGCGCCGACGGTCATTTAGACTTGGTTTAGAGTATGATTTAGTTCAAATATGTCAAATTTATTTAGTTTGCTCCGGTCTAGATGAAAATCCGATTTAGTATGAATGAATATCGTTTGGTTTGTTTAAATATCCATCAAATTTATTCACTTTTGTTAAATTTCTTCTGAAATGCAACCGAACATATGTGGATAGCTTTGGATGGTCGTCTTTCGCATCAGTGTCCGCGGACTGGTCCCTGGTCTACGGATGGAAGTAGTGTCTGTTCTGCGGGTCGGCGATGAAGATGCCCTGAGAATCATATTGTATGTTTCTCCCGCTAAAAGACTTGGATGAGGGCAACCTTGTTCGTTTGTTGGATTTGAATATTAGTGAAGCGTAGTTGCACATGAAGCAGGTTTGATCAATTTTTTTGCCCGTTGCAACGCACGGGCATATGTACTAGTAGTATATAATATATGCTGAGCCTGCCAATTTTTGATAGTATGATGTTATGTATTGATGGTTTAGCCGGATGCTTTGTGTGAGATCATATAGATAGTTTACGATGCATGCATGTGGTTGTATGGATTTGAGGATTTGCTAAATGAGGTATTCGGTTGTGGATGTAACTGGTACTGTCCGGGAACGAACCCAGGCACGTCTATGAACCTTTAGGTGGGAGGTCGAATTTATCAAGTCCGGCATGACATATGATCTCAGTTCATTGTCGGTGCAACGTTGCAGCTGTGTCCGGCCGGCCGGCGGCGGATCTGCGTTAGACTTAGATCAGGCTATATGATTAATGGATACGTGTAATCGGAGATTGAAGTAGTGGTGCGGCCAGGGCCAGTGATATCTAATCTGGGTTAGTTCATTGCTAGGCGTATCTGTCTTAGTAAGTTCCCAAGACATCAAGTTTTGACGTTAACCACGGTGCTTTGGGAGTATAAGTCAGTTCCTTAGTCACATGTGCTGGCGGCAGGAACGTCTGTTTGATGCTGTAAAGCGTAGGTGTTGATCTACATTAGATCCAGACCATACGTGGGTAGTTGTGTAGAGATAGGGCCCTAGCATGCATAGTAGAAGAGCATTACGCTACGACCCTTGCCACTGGCGACGGTCATGACTCGAGGATGATACACTGTGTGACTGTGAAACTTGATCCAAAGCAAGACTCGGGCAGCATGTAGTTTGAATAATTTAAGGCACGCATGCTAAGACCAGGTAAGGTAGCTAACATACTAATACCAAAACAGAGTAGCACTCTGGTACGGTATCTCGAACTTGCAGTAAAACAGAGTAGCACTAGTGGAGTACGTAGACCCCATGCATCTGGTCGATCAGCACAGTCATAACTTAACTTGATCAGCAGAGTCTTAACTCAACTTCATTCCAGTAGGAGCTACTCCTACCTAGACAGGAAGTGGTGTGTCGGCGATTGGCCATTCCAGCAGCCATGCCCTCAGGGCCGAATCCTCCACGTCAGTCGGCTGCTGGTATAGAAACTGGAAGTATGTGTGAAGACCCAGCTGAACTATGGCAGACACCAAGCCAAAGCAGCTGGGGATCTGCAGATTGATGAGCAAAAGATGATCACCAATTCATTTATGATAAGTAAGCTATACTTAGGATGGACGAATGAAGGTTGACGAATTGCTCTAACTTACGGCGATGTGTAAGTATAGGTTGGGGTCCTTTCTGGCCAAGGCGTAGATGATCCACGTCGGCGTGCTGATCAGGGATAGGCATGGGCTGGCTGGATGCGGCATTGACTCCATTGTCATGGTCTGCTTCACCTTCACCTGGTATATATATATGCATTAATGCATTATCAGAGAGTAGTGAGCCAGCAACTATGTTCAGTGATCAGCAGGCGCGCAACAAAGAACACATGCAGAAGCTAGCTAGATGCAATCAACGACATGTTATTGTACTGACCAAGTTGAACAAGGTGGCGGCGTGGACGATGCAGCCGCATGTTCCTAGGGCGATGGCGAGGTCATCGGCGTCCATGACACCGAGCAGATACAAGATGAGAAGGACGGCGTAGCCTAGGGCCGGCACGAGGCACTGGAGGAGGATAAGACCTCTGGCGGCGCTGTAGACGATGAAGAAGAGGACGTAGATGGTCTGAAGCAAGGCCCCGAGGGAGTTGAGGACGACGGCGAGGCTGTCACGGCGCGCGACGCCGTACAGGACGCCCACGCAGCAGCTGAGGAGCGTGGCGATATTGGGTAGCGGGGATCTCCTCCCGACGGTGCCGGACTGGCAGATGGCTGGTATCGTGGTGAACCTGCCGGTGCATGAAACATACACACGCAATTAGTCTAGTCAGCACGTCGGCGGCGTTGGTTATTTGCTCAGGTCGATTCATCAACCAACAAATTCACATATGCCCATGCAATTTCACCTATGGAGTATGTAATTAACTAAGAAGGAAGGAAGGAACACGTCATTTGGTATCGGGGTTGGAAATACGTACGCGGGGACGAGGAACAGCATCAAGGTAAAGGCATCACCTGCACGCAGATCAAGAAATAAGGCAACGTAAATACTACTCCCTCTGTTTCTAAATATTTATCTTTTTAGAGATTTCAACAAGTGACTACATAAAGAGCAAAATTTCACTCTAAAATATGCCTATATATATCGTATGTGGTAGTCTATTTGAAATCTTTAAAAAGATAAATATTTAGAAACGGAGGGAGTAGATCTCTCGGAACATGCATGCAGTAGGTGAGTAGATCTAGCTATGTCAGTATTGGGTGCAAACCGGCGAGCGCGATGTTGGCTAGCGTCGTGGGCGCAAGATCCATGGAGAGCATCATCGCTGCCTAGACCGTACCCCTGCAAGCAAGCCACAAGATACGAGGCGAGTCACGCACACGAACGATACGCACTTGCTCGGACGGACGCACGCACGAAGGAACCACACGCACGAATGCATCACATACTCTCCCAAGAAAGATCAGTAAACACGCACGCATGAACACACCCGGCAGCACTCACATCCCCGGCGGCCGGTCACATACGCATGTAATTCTATACAGATACCCAAGGTGAAAGCCAGATCACACAAGAATGGAACGGCGAGTAAAGAAGGCGATCCACGCAAGAAAAAGGCAGTGGTACGTCGATCGAAAGAAGAAGAGAGGAGCGGGAGAAAGCCGCACGCACCCCAAGTGCAGTGCCGATCGATCGAGGACGGCGGCCGGCCGGAGCGCAGCGCAGCGCAGCGCAGCGCGGAGTGGGAGCGCGTGGAAGCGGGCGCTGGCTGGCGTGGAATGGCGAGGCAGGCTAGCTTTATATGCAGCCCGGCTGGGCGAGACGACCACGGAATCAACACGTACGACGCCGCAGGCCCGAGCAGTGTGTGTCAGGGTTAGTTGCTGTGTCAGGGGTTAGTTGCTGGCGTCACCCTTCTCCCGCATCCTCCCGCGCCGTGTCAGGAGTTGTCCCTCCATGCACTTTTCATCCTGCTGCCTTGTCAAGACTTGGCCAGCATTCGCGGCATTGCATGGTCATACGAGTATTAACGACGAGGACGTAATTAAGTAGGTCGGTCGGTTGCACACCCCTTCGCCTCCTTGTACACTGTTTTGGTGGAATCCAAACCATTTTGTTAATCTGAGAGTGTGTGTATACGTTATTACGTACTCCCTCCGTCCCAAAATTCTTGTCTTAGATTTGTCTAGATGCGGATATACCAACTCCGTCAAATAAAGAGCACATTGTTTTCCCTAACCAGCCGCCGCCACATGAAGGCGACTAGGGAGGCGATCCTCTACCTTCGATCTACACATGCTAGGGCTGGTCCCCTCTCCCTTCCACTGTTGCTCCGGCGGCAGGAGGGAGGGGGACCCCGTTCCTCTGCTCTGTAGTTAGGGTTTGGTTTTGCGTCGTTGGAGTGGTGGGAGCGGCGCCCGGACAAAAAAATCTGCCTCTGCTCCACTACAACACCGACAATGTCCTTCATGGCGGCGTCTCGAAGTTGATGACATCGTGTGTTTGTCGATCCTTCAAATCGGCGGCGTTAGTGTTCATGGGTGGTGTTGACGAGGCGACGGTGGTGATGCCTTCGGGTGTGTCTCTTCTTCTGCTCTGTCCCCGTTGCTGCAGCGTTCTCTCCGACGTCACGGTGGAGCATGGAGGTTTTATCATTCGGGAGTATGCGCAGACGATTGTCTACGCAGGTGACAGCTCGAAGAAGGTGCATCCCGTGCTGGGTTGGTGGTTGAAGGCTGACAGTTCTAATTTCCTCCTCCAACATTGTAGTCGTGTAGGGGTGTCAGTTCTGGAGTTCGATGGCGTGTCCCGGGGCACATTGCCACGATCCGATCCGTTCAATGGGAGTGGCTTTGCTTCACGCAAACAACTTTGGAGCTCCGTAAATCTGCTGATCAGCGATGGAGCCACATCGAGCTCGGGTGAAGAGGTGATATGTCTCCTTTTTCTTGGTGGAGAGGGACATGCACTATTTTTTGCTTAGGATTATCCTATATTTCAGTCATGTAATGTCGGTGTTTACGAGGCTTGTAACTAAAATTTTATTTTATTAATGAGACACATATTACCATGCAAAAATAAATAAAGAGCACATATTCATCATGTGTTAGTCGAATTTTGCGGATTTTTTAATCCAAATCAAATGGATCCCATGCTTTCTTTAACCTCCAACTGTTCCTTCTCTGGCCCGCTCTCCAGCACTAGCTCGGCGGCCTGCCGCCGCCTCAGTGCTCGCCTTCCCTGGCCTCCTACTGTCCTACACCATAGTTCTACCGCCGCCCTCAATCGTCCCTAGCATCACCACCTTCGCCTAGGATGGTGCAGCCCGCTACCCTTTGTACCACCCTCCCCGTCTCTGACGAGGTCTTGGCTCGGCCTCATTGAGGTCGACGCTCTTCGCTCCCACTCGTCACATCGCCTAGCCTTTAGCCATGCTGTGAATTTGATCAACCCGTGAAATCTTTAGATATATGAGATTTAGCAAACTCAAAATAAAAAGTTTGTATACCACTATTACCCCCCCCCCCCCTAGCGGTCGATCATGTACATGTATGCAACATCAACAGTGCGAGCAAAGCACGTCCAACCCTTATAGTAAATGTACCGTGGTTCTTAATTTTTAAGGTCTCATAATCAGTTGACGTCTTCAATTGGAAATTGGGTCATCTAATTTTGACTGGGTTAAACAATTTTTCAAGAAGCTCTCTCATTTAGTTCTTTTAATTCACTTGAATGGGTCAACAATTACTCATGGAGCTCTCTCTTTTGATTCTTTAAGTTCAATATGCTCCTTAATTTAGGAGCTTTTTCATCTATTGAGGTATTCAATTATGTATTTGGTTCATGATTTTGACTGTGTCAAAGATCTTTCAAATCAATCGACAACAACTGGCCTACAAACCATATCAACCCCGCACACCTCTCATCAACTAGGAAAAACAGCGCTAACATGTGATATTGTAGCATAAATATAGTACATGCAGATACCGAAGCAGAAAATTTCCCCACATAGCTATAGGATGATTGCAGATAACACAGAATCACACTGCAAAAGGCCCTCTAACACCGTGTTATAAATAAAAAGAATAACACACTCCATCATCTCCCACCACACGCCAAATCAAATACTCCCACTGTTCTGAAATATATGGTGTATTTGTTTTTGGAAAAGTTATTTTTTTTTTACTTTGACCAAGTTCAGAGCCTAAAATCAACATCCACAAATACTAAATAAATAAAATATAAAATTCTATTTCATGGTGAATCTAATTATACCAATTTGATACCATGGATATTCATACGAATGCATCTTATATTTTGAAACGAGTAAAAAATTATGAAAATCTAACAACACAAGGATGCAGCAAAGTGTGCCAACGCTTCTATCCAGTATAATATAAACTTTTGTTGGTTAGAACTTGGCCCAAATTACGAGATGACCCAATGTACTAATCTTGTACAGTATTCTTGTGGTACTAGTACGTTTGAGGATATGTAGTGGAGTAACATGGACTACACTTACAGCTACGTACGCCGCGGTGCAAAATATGCCTGCGTCATCTCATTCTCATCAACTAACCCAGCATCAAACTAAGACAGAAATCACATATTTGACCTGAGGCAGAAATCAATTCACAAACTGACCTGCTTTCAAAAAAAATTCACTCTGCTAACCCTTCGGTGTGACGCCCGACAGCTGGGCGTCGCACCCTACTGTGCAGCGCCCATCACTTAGGTGCCACACTTGCTGCCAGCGTGGCAGCCCTGGTCCAGCTGCGGCCCCACACGCACCTGTGCAGCGCCTAAGTCTTAGGCGCCACACATGTAATGTGCAGCGCCTAGCTCGTGGGCGCTGCACAGTCTGTGTTTCACTTGGGCTGGCCCCACCCTCTCTCCCCTCCCACCCCCACCCCACACACCCCCACCCCACCCAAACCCTAAGGCTGGCGGCCCTCCTCTCTTCCCCTCTCCCTCCCTCTCAAATCCTTCTCAAATCTTGCAAATCCGGAGTATTTGACCGTGGATTTCGAAGCCAACCCCTCCCTTAAGGTAATCTCCTCCCATCCCCTCGTTTTCATCCATAGGAATTGTCACATTTGCTCAAATCTTGCTAGTTTGGGGGAAAACCCTAGTTTTGACTTGGATTTGCAAATTTGTGTTGAATGATGTTATGTTTCTTTGCTAACTTGGGTTGGTTAAGCTTCCATAGTATGCTAGGGTTAGGGTTATGTGTGTTTGATGTTGGTGTTAGGGTTATGCTATGGTTATGGTTGTTTTATATGTTAGGGCATATGTGTGCAAATATTTTTCTTAAGTATTTACTTGATATATGTGTGTTTTTGATTATTGTAGGGATGGGGAGAACATGTGTTTATGTTCATCATGTGGATAGAGAGGCCTTTTTGAAAGGCAATGTTGAGACGGACCCGAATGAGCTTGACATGGTGTTTGAGAGTAGTCCTAGCTATGCGGAGCTTTTGGAACAAGTGAGGAAAGATTTGAATTGGACGGACCCAAGTGACGTTGTTGAGTTCGAGGGAAGGCATAATATTGGTTTTGGAATGCACATCCGTTGGAAGACAATGCGTGTGAACTCCGAGCAACGTTGGGTTGCATACAAGGAGACGGTTGCCGAATCTCTAGACAAGGCTCTTGAGTTATTTGTCTCCAAGAAGGTTGAGTCTACTTTGAATTTAGACTTGAACCGGAACCCCTCCCCGTTGGTTGCTAGCACTCCCCCACCCATGAACCAAGATCAAATGAGTGAACCTCAATTCACGCAACAAGATTGGCCAACATTGAGCCCGACTCCAAACAACCAAAATGAAGGTTTTGAAGAGGAGAATGATGAGTACGAGGAGGATGACAACGAAGTTGACCTCCATGACAACAATGTGGGTGATCTCGACCAATATCATGTGCAAGAGACAATGGACCAATCCATCCCTTTTTCCCGTGCATATGCATCGGACTCGGATGACGATGGTCCCGATGAAGAAGTTGATGAGGAGGGGTTCACGCCGAAGGAGGCCGAAGCATTCAAGAAGGTATTCGGGCGGGATCCCAAGACACCATTGTTCAAGGATCTTAGTCTCGCGGATGAAGCCGTTGTGGATGGTGGCAAATGCATATCTCTTGGAGCTAGGCCAAGTTCTCACCGTGATTTGGAAGATGGCAATAATGGGATATATCCCGGTTGTGAGTTTCAATCCTTCTTGGAATTGAAGATGTGGCTCGACAACTACTCGGTTACACATTATCGTCCACATAAAGTGGCCAACTCGGATGTTAATGTGTGTTACACGGTCAAATGTGAAGTGCCAACATGTCCATGGATTGTGCGTGCAAGGCCATGGAAAGGAGGTCCCACTTGGCGCATAGTGAGTTGTCTACCAACTCACATGTGCCGGCACAAGAATGCGGATGGCAAGCTTGTGCACCAACAACACAGACAACTCACGTCCGAGTTCATTGCTTACAGGCTGTCCAACCAAATATCCACACTTCCAATAATGAGCATCAAGAGTGTCATTGACCTTGTGAAAGCCATCTTTCATTACAAGGTGAAGTACGGCAAGGCATGGAAGGCGAAGCAAGCCGCATTCAAGATGTTGTATGGCAATTGGGAGGAAGCATACAACCGACTCCCTAGGTTGTTGTTAGCTATGGCCGCCACAAACCCAGTCATGGTTCACGTGGTTGAGCCTCATGGGCACCAAACTTTGATTCATAATGGGAGGACCGTCCGAGTATTTGGCCGTGCATTTTGGGCCTTTGAGCAATGCGTGAGGGCTTTTGAGCATTGTCGGCCCGTCATCGCCATTGATGGCACGTTCTTGACCGGACAATACAAGGGCACTTTATTGGTTGCAATAGCAAGTGATGCCAATAACCGGGTGTTGCCTTTGGCTTTCGCTTTGGTTGAGGTGGAGAACAATGATAACTGGGAGTGGTTCTTGCGTCAACTGAGAACAAGGGTATTACCGGCTGAAAGGGAAATTTGTGTCATATCGGATCGCCATGCTGGAATTCTAAATGCGGTGGTGATTGACATTCCCGGACATAGAAAGTTGCATCATCGATGGTGCATGAGGCACTTTTGTGCAAACTTCTATAGGGCATGTGGTATCAAGGAGTTGGCCGATGATCTTCAGGATTGTTGTCTCGCTTTCACCAACAAGCGGTTTTCCACATTGTTCAATGCATTGCTCAGACACAAGAAACTTGACCCCGGCGGTTAGGAGTTTCTCAATAAGAACATTGCCGAAAGGAATATGTGGGCACGTGCTTTCGATGAAGATGGCCGGAGGTACGGTCAAATGACAAGCAATATGGCAGAATGCTTCAATAAGGTGCTCAAGGGTGTACGTGCATTACCCGTGACGGCAATAGTTCAATACACATTTGACAAGATGAATTAATACTTTTTGAAGCACTCAATGGAGACTGATAAGCAGATTGCTGGTGAGAACAAGGATAAGCACAAGTACAATTTCCCACCAAAGGTTGAAGAATGGTTGGAATTTCAATCACGAAAGGCAGACTCCGAAGGAGCTGTTCTATATGACGACAACGAGTGGAAGTATGAGGTGAAAGAGCCCGGAGGAACCACAAATGATGGCCGCCAGCACGGAGACCGGGCTTTCAAGGTCTCCCTAACACGGTGTGATTGCAGCTACATGAGGCCGTCTTTGCTTCATCTCCCATGCTCGCACTTGTTAAATGCATCCCGGGTTAGGAATGTGGACGTCAATCACCCTCTAACCGTGAGGGAGTCCGAGTTCTCAATCATGACGGTAAAGAAGACATGGACTCCACGGTTCCAGCCATACTTGGACCAATCACAATGGCCAGAGTATCATGGAGTTCAACTATGGCCGGACCCGGAATTGAAGGTCGTTAGCCGGGGAAGACGTAAGACTAAGCGTCTTAGAGGTGACATGGACGGATGGGGCCGTGGTGGCGGTGGAGAATACGGCACCGGCCAATTCCAAGAGCCTCGTGAGGAATCCCGTTGTGGGGGCTGCAGTAATGGGGGACACAACACAAGAACTTGTCCCAAACCAAGAAAGAGATCAAAGAAAAATGGTTCAAGCACAAGCCAAGCAAATGATAGCCAACCAAGTGAACCAAGGGGTAGCCAACCAAGTCAAACAAGTGGTGGAGTGCCAAACCACTCAAATCAAACAAGTCAACGAGGAACTAGGCAACAAAGAGGGAGTCAACTTGGTCTTAGAAGAGGTCGTGGTGGTGGTAGAGGCCGTGGTGAAGGTCTTGGCTGTGGTGAAGGTCTTGGCCGTGGTGATGGTTCTGGCCGTGGTGGTGGTAGAGGTCGTGGTGATGGTCTTGGCCGTGGTGATGGTCTTGGCCGTGGTGGTGGTAGAGGTCGTGGTGATGGTCTTGGCCGTGGTGGTGGTAGAGGTCGTGGTGATGGTCTTGGCCGTGGTGCTGGTAGAGGCCATGGTGGTGGTGGTGGTAGAGGCCGTGGTGGTGGTGGTAGAGGCCGCGGTGGTGGTGGTGTAGGCCGTGGTGCTGGTGGAGGACGTGGTGGTGATCTTGGCCTTGGCGGCGGCCGTAGTGAAGGAATGTTCTCTTGGCTCAATGGACCATTCCGTATATGTCTTACTATGATCTTGTTCTTTTGGCTCAATGTTTGTGTTGTCATTTTGTATTGTGTGACTAACTATTATATTGCCATTTTCGTAGGTATGGAAACAATGAAGGGGGTGGAGGACACGGAGGGGGAAGGTGAGACCCCTTGGTGGTGCGAGGAGGGAGAAGAATAAGAAGAAGAAGAGAGGAAGAAGAAGAAACTACATGGAGACCCTATGTGTGTATGACTATGTGTGTATGACTATGTGAGGGGACTAATATTTCCGTGTATGATTATGTGAGACCCTATGTGATTTGGACAAGTATATGTGCTATGTGTGTATGAGTATGTGATTTGGACTAGTATTTCTGTGTTTTGGATGTGATTATGTAGCAGTTTTTGTGGTGGAAAAGCTACTGAACGCTCCTGGTGCTCTCTGGACTGGCATGTCCAGGTGTGCAGCGCCTAAGGTCAAGGCGCCACACTACACAATGCAGCGCCTTGCCCTTAGGCGCTGCACACATGGACATGCCAGTCCAGAGAGCATCAGGACCATTCCAGTAGGTTTTGCACCCCCAAAAACTGCTAAGTCCGTGTGCAGCGCCGAAGGTCAGGGCGCCACACTACACAGTGCAGCGCCTTGGCCTTAGGCGCTGCACTGTTAGGTGCAGCGCCTAGCTTTTGGGCGCTGCACACTGACTTAGCAGTTTTTGGGGTGGTAAAGCTACTGGAACGCTCCTGGTGCTCTCTGGACTGGCATGTCCAGGTTTGCAGCGCCTAAGGGCAAGGCGCTGCACTGTGTAGTGTGGCGCCTTTCCCTTGGGCGCTGCACATCTGGACATTTATTAGGCTGCACCAACTCCCTCCCACCCATCCTCACCCCACACACCCCCACCCTCAACACAAACCCGAAGCTCAGTGCCTCCCCTCTGCCCTCCTCTCTCCCCCTCTCAAATCCTTCTCAGATCTGGAGTATTTGACCGTGGATTTCGAAGCCAATCCCCTCCCTTAAGGTAATCTCCTCCGATCCCCTCGTTTTCATCCATAGGAATGGTCACATTTGCTCAGATCTTGCTAGTGTGGGGGAAACCCTAGTTTTTGATAGGATTTGGAAATTTTTGTTTCTTTGCTAATTTGGTATGGTTAGGCTTTCATAGTATGCTAGGGTTAGGGTTATGTGTGTTTGATGTTGGTGTTAGGGTTATGTTGGTCTTAGGGTTGTGTTCATTGTTAAGTGGGGGTTAGGGTTGACCAATAATTTTCTGTTTTGTAGGCATGGCTTCATCCGGTTCCATGACGAGGCCACCGTGTGCTAACCAAGAAGACATGCCGAACAAGTGGGAGGACGCATCTTTGGACAAGGTGAAGGAGAAAGATGTCAATATCCCGCAATGTTGGTGTGCAGATGTTTGCAAGGTGAAGGTGTCCACCGACCGAAAGAAAGCATGGACGAAAGGGCGGAGATATTTTGTATGCCCGAACTATGCTTATGATCGTGCACTTCCAACTAACGCCTATGACCAACCACCGGTAAGCTCGAGAAGTAAAATGTTACTCTGAAATGTGTGTCAACACTAACAACAAATTTTTATGCAGTCACCGCCTCCTCTATGCAAGTACTTCACGTGGATAGATCTTGAAGTGCCAGAAGATGTGAAAGAGGACCAATACGCAGATTGTCTTAGGCGGCAACGGAGGTTCGAAGAATCGTTTCGAAGGGGCTTGGAGGAAGAGCGTCGTCAGAAGGAGAGGATGGAGCGGAAGAAACGAGAGGAGGAGAGGGCACGCCAAGTGAAACTTGCTCGTGAGGAGGAGAGGGCAAGAAAGCTTGCAAAGGCTCGCGAGGCGCAAGAGGAGGACTCGGCACGTGACAAGAAGGGGAAATGGCCTCGCTCTACTCAGTAGGGACTTCGCTTCGGTGCACTCCTCGTCAACTATCTTCTAATGAATGTGTTGTGAAGTTGTGAGGGCATGTGAGATGTTGGTGAACTATCTTCTAGGGCAAGCTGCCATTTGTCATTTGTAATGAATGTGTCGTGAACCATGTCGTACTAATGTTTGAATTATCTTAAGTTATGAACATCGTCGGCATAAAAATTGTGTTTGTTCATATTGCTGTGATGCTGCAGTCATTGTAAGTATTATGGATGTAGTGGGAGTAGCCATGGGAGTAACTGCTGGCTTTCTGGATAGCCATGGCAGTAGTGCAGCGCCTAAGGGCAGGGCGCTGCACTGTACAGTGCATCGCCTAACTGTTGGGCGCCACACAGTATAGTGCAGCGCCTAAATGTTGGGCGCTGCAGTGTTGCTATAAGCAAAACTGCAGAAACAGATGCCATTTTGGGTGGGGTGCAGCAGCACTCAAATAACTAAAACATCAATAAAAGTACTATAAACTGGACATGCTAAGCAAAGAGAACTAATAACTTGAACATCACATCATTTAAGACAATTCAAGTTTGCAAACACAAATACCATAACATAACCTCACAAGTTCACAAGTTCATCATATAACATAACCTCACAAGTTCATCAACCTAACACAAAGCACTAATGCCTTCCACGCGTGTTCCTGGTGCCACGCCTGCAGGTAATCTTCTTCTTTTTAGGAGCACGAGGCTCCTCTTCGTGCACTTCCTCCTCCGCCTGCGGCTTCGCCTCCGCCTCCTCCTCCGCCTCATCATCCAATCTAGCCATCCGCGAGGTCCCTACGACCACCTTTGGGTTGCCTCTGTTGTCATAGTCGTTGGGCGTGTACCGGCGTCTGGGCTGCCTAGGCTTGAACACATATGCGGACCGAGCTTGAGCGTCCGCCAAAGTCATGTCATCATCAAGCTCATCGCCCTATCACACAACGAAACAATATGGTGAAGGCCGATGTCGTAATCAAGTGAGAATCACATCTAAATGATTAGTCATACCTCTTGGGTGATCCCGCCCTCATCATCCACATAAGCATATGAGGAACTCACATTGTCCCCCTCATGGTGAGGTGCGGGGTCTGATGGTGTACCAGACCTAGAGGCAGATGGTTCATCATATTCAGGATCACGGCAACCGAGAAGGTTCGATAACCGCCTTAACTTCTTGGCCTGACGCTGTAACATGAACAAGTGTGTAAGATATCAAACTTCGCAACATAGACTGGCTCTCATAGTGAATGCGATATGTACCTTGAGGAATGCTCGTAGTGAACCATCATCATTGCCAGTTCCAACCGGTGTCTTCTCCAGAATAGACTGGCTCTCATCAGCTGCTTTCTTGATCTCGGTGCACTGCGGATGAGAAAAAATGAATGCGTTAGCCATTCAAACATGTGTAATACGGTCAACAGGAAAGTAAAGAGGGGAGCACTTTACCACATAGTTAATCACCAGAACAGCAGGCACTCCTTGCCCTAGCCTGACATCTCTGTTGTACTTCCCCTTTGCTAGATCCTCAAAGTTTACGGGTTCTTCAAGAATATCCTCATTATATGCCGGCAGGCATATCTCAACTCGAGTAGTTCCAATAAACCATCGTACGTAGTTATCAAAAGCAAGTGAGTTGTGCTCACGAAGCGGGGCGCGTGCAGTGCTACGAGCTTGCTCCACACAAAGCTGGAAGCGGGTAACATACGTAGAATGATGCTTGGCCCAGTCCTTTATCTTTCGTTGCCTTCTCCTGTCCAACCTGCGTGGTATAAAACCAAACATTAGCACAATCAAAAGGAGTCCCGATGATTAGACAATACGCACACATGCTCTCTTACCTATGAAGTGCTTTATCCGTGTCCACCCAATCCGGCGGGTGAGGCTGGAAAAGACCAAACTGACGATACACGCGATGCGGCAAATGAAACTCAACCGCCCAATTGCATATCAATGGGCACCGCATAAGCCAGAGATCCTTATCCCGCAAGCACATCGGGTTGAGGCGGAAGTCCGCGGTGTACCCCAAGCTCTCACCCGCGCCATATGGCTGCCATTCCACCTATGAAACAAGGCAACAATGCAAATTTGATAACTATTTTTCAAGCAAGCATGAGAAAGGACTTAAGTAATGACCTCCTTACCTGCTCAGGCGTAATCGTGTCCAACTCGGCAATGCACTTTTGGTACATGAGATTGACATTGTTCGTCATCTCGAAAACGATATCCCACTTGTAAGCCCACGTGGGGCGCCGTAATTCGTCATGTTCATCTGCATACCAAGGATCAAACCTGACGCTCTTCGGGCGTCCAACAGGCAGACGCTCCCAGCTCCATACAGAAAGTAGAAGCAGATTACCACCAATGCCTGCACTAGGTGTGATCCTGCAACACGCATCATCCAGCTACATATGAAAGAAAAACAATGTTAACTTGACAGCAAGCTTGCATTGCTAATGAATAAATGAGTTGATCACAAAACAGACCAACTACCTGTCGGTACAAGTAGGCAAGAGTCGCTGAACCCCAGCTCCATTTGCTACCGAAGACGGTCAACGCCTTCAGCCACATCCATGGAGTGTTCTTGCCAGTGGAGTCAGGAAACAAAGTCCTCGACACAATGTACCACATATACACACGAGCATGTGTCTGGATCACATCATCAGTTGCATCCGGAGGGCACGTTGCAAAGTTATTTTGAATCCACGTGAAAGCAGCTCCAGCTGCCTTCCTTTCCCTCTTCTTCTTCTCTTCTCCCTCCTCTACATCATCCTCAGCCTCAGTAGGAGCCATACCGATAAGAGCAATCATCTGCTCGCGCCACCCATCAGAATCGGTGCTCATACATAGAGGCCTCCCGTCGATAGCAAGACCGGTGATCAACGAGACATCCTCGAGCATCACGGTCATCTCCCCGGTCCGAAGATGGAAACTGTGGGTCTCTGGCCTCCACCGATCAACAAGAGCGGACACCAGTGGAGCGTTCAGATTCGGCGTGGACCGACTGACCAACAGAATCCACGGGAGTAGTCCTGCCTGCTTGATGTACGGTGTGTACCGCTCATCGTAAGGCATGGCAGGACCAGAGACCCCGTGATACCGAATCTTCAGAGGTTCAAGCTTCTGCAAAAAACAAGTAATGACAAATCTTAGGGCATGTAAATTTCAACTAAAGGCAAATTTGCAAAAGATTTAGAGTACTCATTATTACCTTATCCTTCTCGCGCATCATGTAGGACCGGTGTTGCACGTCGTAGACATCGTCCAGAAGCCAAACCATCCTTACAATTTCAAACAATAAACATACATGAGTTCATCTCAAATATCGGAAAACACTCAACATCTAATATATATCTAAAAAAACTCAACATCTCACATATAGCTACAAAACTCAACATCTCATAATTATCTACAAAACTAGGCATCTCATATATATCTAAAAAAATAAACAATCTAGGTTTAACTAACAAGAATCATATACTACCGGATATGACTACACATCCTCCATCACAACACCGAAAGGGTTTCCACCTAACGAATGAACACCGGATATGAACACCGGATATGACTACACATCCTCCATCACAACAAGAATCATATACTACCGGATATGACTACCAATTCTTTTGGTTGCAATGAATGTGTGCTCATTGTGAAACACCGAAAGCCTGCCTTGACCACATTTGAACAATAGCATTGCTGCCTTGTCGGCTCTCTGCATACTTGTAAAACTAAATAAAATTTTGATAGTTGTTTTCAAAGTACTTGCCATTGATGAGAAAAGGATTCCACATTTGAAGGTCAGACCAGGAAATGGCTCCTGAGATGGATGACTTATCATCTCCAATTGCAATATTACATCAAAAAACTTAATCTGGAACACCGAACGATTTTACGGAGGAAAAGAAAGGGAACGGAGGAGTTTACGTACTAGGAAGGATTGGAGATCGAATCCAGGCCTCAAAACTTCAAATCTGAGAGGGGGTGTGGGGGGATCTGAAGGGGGCGGCGCCGCCGCCGCTCTCTGTGACAACAGAGCAACTGGAAGAACTGCCTGGGAGGGTCTGGCCCGATGCGGGCTAAGTCAACGTGCAGCGCCTAAGACACGGGCGCTACAATATACACAGTGCGGCGCGTAAGTCTTAGGCGCTGCAGTGCTGTCTGTGGGGCCGCAACTGGACCAGGGCTGCCATGCTGGCAGGATGTGCAACGCCTAAGTGATGGGCGCTGCACAGTAGGGTGCGGCGCCCAGCTGTCGGGCGCCACACGAAAGGGTCAGCAGAGTGAATTTTTTTTGAAAGCAGGTCAGTTTGTGAACTGATTTAGGCCTCAGGTCAAATATGTGAAATTTTGCTCAAACTAAAGGCGGCCGGGATCCGACAACGTGGAGACAGAGGCCGACACTCACAGGACCGAAGAGAGGAATCGGAAACAGAATCAATCGGTGGGCCCTCCTGTTGATCTCAACAGGGTTTGTTTAACGGAAATGTTAACGCCCACACGCGTGGGCATTTGCATCTCGCCCACACGCGTAGATCTGCATCCGTTCGTGAGCGCATGAATCTTGGCATGTTTTTAGTACCACGTAGGATTGGCCTGGTGTGTGGGCGTTCATCCGGTCGCTCACACGGCCATTTCACCACTCGGGAGGGGCTGGTGTGTGGGCGTTCAACAGTTTGCGCACACGTCACTTTCCATGCGCGCACAAGGGCTAGTGTGTGGGCATTTGCCATCTCGCCCACACGCCCGTCTCCTCTACCACACCCAAGCTGCTAGTTGCCATATGTTTTGCAGCGCACATGGCAACTGCCCCAGTGTGCTTTATAAGCAGGTGGCAACTCTCTTTTTATCCGAGTTGCCATGTGTTTTGCAGGGTACACGGCAACTGCCTAGTGTGCACGTTAGCAGATGGCAACTCTCTCTTTACCGAGTTGCCATGTGTTTTTGCATGATACATGGCAACTGCCCTAACGTGCACGTAAACAGATGGCAACTCTTCCTTTTTACATGGCAACGCCCTAGCATGCTTGTGAGCACATGGCAACTCTCTCAACTGCCTAGTGTTAGTATGTGGCAACTCCTAAAGTTTTGAAATCATGACAACTTACAGTAGACCACACCATACATGGCAATTGCAGTTGAGCAACTATGGCAACCGTAGTTCAGCGACATGGCAACTGCAGTTAAACGAACATGGACGAGGGTCTGGACCATGGCAACTGCGGGCGCGTGGTGACTGTCACGCGTGGCGTGCGGGACCACGATGTACGAGGCCTGACATACAGGGCGTGTGGGCGTTATCTACTTCGCCCACACGCACGCGTGTGAGAGGGATCGGGAGGAGAAAAAAAAGGTGTGTGGGCATTACTTGTTTTGCACATTCGTAGGTGCGTGGGCTGTTTCTCTTATACACCACATAAAATGTGTGGGCAGCCTCCCTAACGCCCACACGTATGGCACTTATCGGCGTCCTTGTTTAAAAGATGAAACCTTACCTTTTGCTACGAATCCAATTATTATACATGTGCACCATCAAAAAGAATTTATTCTACATGCGTCTTTAACCATACGTTGACAGTTGTTCGAATATTATTTTTTAACACAGTACAAACATTCAGATGCTCATGCAAACGCATGTACATTCATCCTTAAGGTGCATACGCACACCTTATTTCTATAAACACCTTCTAAAAACTGAAACGACATATTTCTGAAATAAACTTAGAAAAATACGAGCATCACTCTTAATTCTAGGACTAGAATCCTGATTGACTGGTTCCACCATAAATAACCAACTGAGTTAGGCTAAAATGCTAGTAGTATATATACTTCGCCAATCTTGACAAATATTAAATGATAGTACTACTATAGTGGTCCAAGTTAAAACTTCTGATGGCACACTTTTTTTTAAATGGTACAAATGCATATGCACATATACCCACCTTTATAAATACACGCACACACTTTTTATCCCTACAAGAATCTTGAGTAAATAGCATAAAACTACTACTTTACAAGCTAGGGTTCCAAAAAAACTACATGTTTTTATTTTTTCTCAGATAACTACCAAGTGGGTGGTCGGCTGTTTCAAAAAACTCAAATCATCGAGTGATTTAAAGTCGATCACGATTATGACAGGTCAGGCCCGCACTTAAACGAACCGCTTGGTTGACCGTTAACTTACAAGTGGGGCCCACATGTCAGTGTCTCTACCTCATATTCAAACAAAAAAACTTCAATCCCCGGTTCTTTTCCAAATTTACAAAAATGTCCTCACTTTTTACAAAGCAGCCCCTATAAACATTTATATAAAGCAATCAGGTCCCTGCTATTTTTCTAAAAAAGCAATCACGTCCCTGTAGTTTTTCTGAAAAAGTGATCGGGTTCCTGTTCATGGCCGCCGCCGCGCGATGTCGTGCTCCATGCCGCCGCCACGCACCTGCAGGACGCCCTCTCCTGCTCCTTGGCCGCAGAGACGGCCATTGATGCTGCTCCTTTGCAGCCGCCGAGCCGCGACGGCCTCTGCTGCTGCTCCTTGCAGCCGCCGAGCCAGGACGACCTCTATTGCTGCTCCTTGCAGCCCACCGAGCCCCGCCTCGCGAGTTGGTGTGGCGCGTGTCCTCGACTGTCGGCACCCCAGCCAAGTTGGTGCGGTGCGTGGTGGTTTCCGGTGGCACCCCGGTCGATCTGACGCATGCGCCCTGGCCGTCGGACCTGGCCGCTTCCGGCGGTGGCTAGCTGGTGGCTGCGAGTTGCTGGCTTCCGACGGTGTAGGAGAGAGGGAGGCCGAGGATGGGTGTCGCCGACTTGGAAGAGGACAAAGTCGCCGGCTCAGGAGGGGGTGTGTGCCCTGCTCGTGCTCAAGAGAGAGTTCAGGGGAGGGAGAGAAGGAAGAGACACTGACATGTGGGCTCCATTTGTAAGTTAACGGTCAAATAGACAGTTCGTTTAGGTGTGGGCTCGACCTGTCAGAATCGTGATCAACTTTAAATCACTCGACGATTTGGGTTTTTTGAAACAGCCGACCACCCACTTGGTAGTTATCTGAGAAAAATTAAAAACATGTAGTTTTTTGGAACCATAACCTGTAAAGTAGTAGTTTTATTCTATTTACTTGAGCATCTTCAAGAGACTGAGACCACATCATTTTAAGACTAACGAATTCATCACATATGCTTTCGTAATCGATGAGAATGTCTCCTCCAGAACATCACCGACAAGTTTGAAATAAATGCAAAAAAATTGCAAGCATCAACGTTAAATCTAGGATTTGAATCTTAGTGGACTGGCTCCACCACACATTATATATGTTTCGTAAAATGCCATGTGTGCATGCGTAGCCAACCTTTATGGTGAAATTGGGTGAAGAACCCGTTCACATTGTACATCGTTTTGTTTAGTCCTAATCATTTTGTGAGTGAGCTTGTGTGCATATATGTCCACTTATTAAAGCCATATATGATCTCAAGCAGGCTCTTCAAATATGGCATGCTCGACTTGCTTATGTTCTTCAACAATATGGCCTTGTTGCTTTCACCGCTGATACCTCCTTGTTTATCCTGCATCGGCTGGATATTACTCTTTAACTCATTGTTTATGTCAATGACATCATCGTGCTCAGTTCATCCTCATAGGCTATTGATTGTTAGGAGTTTGTTGTTAACAACTTTGGTCCTCTCCATTATGTCCTTGGTATTGAAGTTGCTCGACGTTCTGGTGGGCTTACTCTAACACAGCGTAAATATGCACTTGATCTTCTTCGGCATGCCGGTATGATGAAGTGCAAGATTGTCGACACTCCTATGTCTGATGTTGTCAAACTATTTCATGCTGATAGTTCTCCTCTGGACTATGATGATGCCGGTACCTATAGGAGTCTTGTTGGTGGCTTGTACTATCTCACTTTTACATGTCTAGACTTGGCGTTTGCTCTCAACCGTGTATGTCAATTTCTTCACTCACCTACTGAAGATTGGTGGTCTGCTGTCAAAAGGATCCTTCAGTTTATTCATGGTACTCTAAATCATGGTATTCTGATGCTGATTGGGTCGGTGATGTTGGGGATAGGTGATCCACGTGGGGATATGCCCTCTTTCATGGTGGCGACCTGATTGCTTGGAATGTGCGCAAACAGGTTACGGTGTCTCGCTCTAGCACGAAGTCTGAGTACAAGGCGGTCACCAATAGCACATCGGAACTTATCTGGGTTTGCTCAAAGAACTTGGTTTTGACAGGATTCTCCACTAGTTATATGGTGTGATAATATTGTTGCCACTTATCTCTCTTCCAAATCATTTTTCATGCGCGGACAAAGCACATTGGGATAAATTTTCACTTTGTTCATGAACGAGTTGATCAGAAGATGTTGCAAGTTCGGTTTGTGTCCTCAAAGATCAGCTAGCCGACATATTTACAAAACCGCTGCCACTTGAATCGTTTCAGGAGTGCAAACACACTCAACATGTTTCCCATAGTTGAGATCGAGGGAGGCTGGCAGAACATGTAGATACATATGTATGATATAATTAGATTAGATTAGATACTAACGCTACTTTGCATCTATCTCTTTGTAATCCTCTGACTGACGCCACCCTTTCTATGTGTGAGTTAGTCTCCCCAAACCAATCTTCCTACACGTTTTACATTGAGCACATGGACACTGTCACTTGGCACCTCAAAAGCTTCGTTAATGACTGGTGGAATAAAAAAATCGACAAACAAAACCCCAATAAGTGTGCTATGGCCTCCCTCGTTATGCTTGTCTCTTGGACAATTTGGAACTAGAGAAATGTTCGGGTGTTCCGTCACATACTCACATGTGTGCGCCGCCGCCTATCCTTCTAAATATCATCTTAGAGGAGGCCAAGTTTTGGGTTACCGTGGACGCAAAAAACTACTACCTCTGTCCGGATTTATTAAGCCCCCTAATATTTGAGCCAAACTTTGACCATTCATAAGATTAATGAATAACTTTGACCATTCATAAGATTAATGAAATATAGAATATGCTACAAATAATCTTTGTGACATAGTTAAATTTGTTGGTCAAATATTAGCCCATAATGAGAGGGGCCTAATAAACCCGGACGGAGGTAGTAGCATATTATTTTACATGAATAATTGCCATGTTGTGATTGCGGGTCTCTTGTAAAACTTTATTTTCTCCTTAAATGTTTTTTGAGTGAAATTATTTTCTCTTCAATTAATAGACGGGCCATTCTTATGCCTCCGTTAAAAAAAACTCAAAAACCTTTTCAGTAAACCTCCCCAGGAGGCAGCTGCCAGGCAAATTCGGCGGACGGTTGGATGCAGTCTGGGGAGCATACGACCTCGCCGTTCAACGGCCGAGATGCAGCAGAAAGTAGCCGCTGGTCTCTGGAGTCTAAGGCCGTCCTCCTGTTCGTCCCGCGCCGCCGCATTGCCTACCTCCCCCCTCCACCCTTCCGGCCTCCTCCTCCCACCGCAGCGGCGGCCGCCGCCTCACCGTTTCATGTCCAGGCTCCTGCCCCGCATCACCGCGCTCCCAGGCCGTCGCCGCAGCCACAACCCGATCCCGCCCGCCCTCGCGGAGTCGCTCGCGCGGGTCCTCGCCAACCGCTCTACCAATCCGGCCTGGGCCCGCTCCCTCGCCGCGCTCCTCCCCTCCCCGCTCTCAGACGGCAGCCTCGCCGATGCCGTCGTCTCCCTGCGCGACCCCGACCTCGCCCTAGCGCTCCTCTCCTGGTCCCGCTCCCACTCCGGCAGCCGCCACCATGACGCCGACAAACTCCCGCCGCCCACGCCTATCGCGCATTCCGCCCTCCTCCGCCTCCTCGCCCGCTCCGGCCGCTTCGACGCCGTCGACTTCACGCTCCAGGACATGTCTCTCGCGGGCGTCGCGCCCACGTATGCTTGCCTCGGCGAGCTTGTGGCTGCCTACGCCAACGCCGGGATCGAAACGAAGGCCACCGAGATGTGCGAGCGCGTCAGGGGGCAGTATGGAATGCTCCCTGCGGCGATCCACAGCAACTGCCTGCTCAGACTCCTTGTGGAGCGGCGGCAGTGGGACGACGCCCACAAGCTGTATGACGAAATGCTTGCTAAGGAAGGTGGCGCGGATGATTACAGCACATGTGTGATGGTCCGGGGCCTTTGCTTGGAAGGGCGGGTCGAGAAGGGTGTGAAGTTGATTGAGGCGAGGTGGGGGGCAGGGTGCGTGCCAAATACTGTGTTCTATAATGTCTTGATCGATGGGTATTGTCGACGCGGCGACATGGGTAGGGGACTGTTGCTCTTGGGTGAGATGGAAATGAAGGGGATATTGCCAACTGTGGTAACATATGGAACTCTTATGAGCTGGCTCGGGAGGAAGGGTGATCTTGAGAAGGTTACCTATTTGCTGTCAGAGATGCGGGAAAGGAGACTGTCCCCCAACATCGAGATTTATAACAGTGTCATCGATGCTTTGTGCAAATGCCGGTCTGCACCACAGGCAATGGTAGTCTTGAAGCAGATTTTTGCAAGTGGCTGTGACCCTGATGTCATCACTTTTAGTACTTTGATATCTGGGCTCTGCCGGGAAGGGCGTGTTCAAGAGGCTGAGCGTCTGTTGAGGGAGGCCATTAGGAGGGAGGTAAACCCAAATCTATTCAGTTATACGTCATTGATTCATGGCTTCTGCATTAGAGGACAAGTGATGGATGCATCCAATTTGCTTATGGAAATGATGGAAAGAGGGTATACTCCTGATGTGGTCACATTTGGAGCCCTGATTCATGGTCTTGTTGTTGCTGGGCAAGTCAGTGAGGCATTGCTTGTCCGGGAGAAGATGACAGCGAGACAGCTTCTCCCTGATGCTAACATATATAATGTACTGATTAGTTGCCTATGCAAGAAACATATGCTCCCTGCAGCTAGAAACCTTCTAGCAGAGATGCTCGAGCAAAATGTCCACCCTGATAAATTTGTTTACACCACATTGATTGATGGGTTCATTAGGAATGAGAGTCTTGACGAGGCAAGGAAAGTATTCGAATTCATGGAACAAAAGGGTGTCCGCCTTGATGTTGTTGGCTATAATGCTATGATAAAAGGATACTGTCAGTTTGGAATGCTGGATGAGGCAATTGTATGCATGAACAACATGAGAAAGGTGAGGTGTATCCCAGATGAGTTTACATATTCCACTCTTATCACTGGCTATGTTAAACAAGGCAATATGGGTGGAGCTCTAAGGTTACTGTGCGAAATGACGAAAAGGAGATGCCAACCAAATGTTGTTACATACTCATCATTAATAAATGGATACTGCAAGCTAGGTGATACAGATACTGCAGAAGATATATTCGCAGACATGCAACTTGAAGGTCCATTCCCCAATGTGATAACTTATACCATTTTAATTGGTAGCCTGTTTAAAAAAGATAAAGCGATGAAAGCTGCTGCATATTTTGAACACATGCTGATTAATCATTGTGCTCCTAGTGATATTACGTTGCATTGTTTAGTTACTGGTCTCACTAACTCTATGGCTTGTATCGTCAGTTCAAACTGCAGTGGTACTGTTAAGATGCATGACAAGGGTGCTCTTTTAGACATATTCAGGGGTTTGGTTAATGGCAAATGGGATCCAGGGAATGCAGCATACAATGCTATTATTTTCAGCCTATGCAGACACAATATGCTTCGTAACGCATTGGACATATTAAATAAGATGGCTAACAAAGGCTACTCACCGGACTCTGTCACTTTCATTGCACTTCTTTATGGATTTTGTTCTGTTGGCAAATCAAGGGATTGGAGGAGCATCCTACCTAATGACTTTCGGCCAGATCAACTTGAGATAGCCTCTGGGTACAAAATACTGTTTGATCAATATGTAGCAAAGTCAGTTGGTTGTGAAGTCTCTAGTGCTCTGCGGTTGTATCTTGAAGAATGTAGATCCTTAAAACAAATGGAGCATAAATTTACTTGTTCCTGATATTGTTCCCGGCACTTGCAAATGAGGGATAACACTTATTTGATTTTCAACCTCAGCAAGTGAAGACCAAGAGTAGAATGGTTTGTAATACCATATCTACAGGACATTTCTGCCAGCACTGGTAATGCATGACTAGATCTCCAGTAGAAATGGTCTCCCTGAAGGTAATAATCTTGATATCATATTGATATATTAGAATAGACCTTTGCTTGATTCTCCTGTGACAAATTCTTTCTGGCTTGCTGACATTCCATGAGACCATGACAATATGAGTTTAGAATTTTAATATTGGACATGCAAAACTGCTAAAATATCACCTTCAGAACACATTGTTAATTTGCTAAAAAACTGGCTCAGCATACGTTCTAGTGTACTAATCTTGTGATCACATCTTGCATTTTGGTCAGGTCAGGACAGGAAGATGCCGATTTCACATTCACATCTATTAGGGGAGTGGATGTCCTTATAAATATCACCGAGTGATTGCTCTTGATCAAGAAAAAAAACTTCAAATACTCATCTGATGTGACTTTAATTTTCTGGTAAGGTGGATTCTCAACAAGTGCTCGTGCAATTAAGCAGGTGAATGAACTGTGAATCAATTGGTAGAGCACACACTCAGGGTTTACAGGGCATGGTGTTACTGATATATCTATTGATACTGGAAGGAGCTCTATGGAACTGCTTTGGCTGTTGGAATTTAGTGTGTACAAAGCCACAAACACTTGGCAGTAACAGCGGCCATATTAGAATGCTGACTGGTCTTCCATGAGCCTACTGAGTTGCAAGGCAGAACTTGGATTTCTTCCACTGAGCTAATGGAGACTGATGAAAGCAATATTTTTCATTAGACCAATACTAGCAAGGAACAGAAAACCAAGACAGCTAATTTAACTGAAAGTTCACAGGTAAAAAAAACTGAAACCTGCAGGTTGCAAGGGTATCAGGTGTGTTCCTGATCTGCTGAGGCCTGGTGCTCTGTCTCTGGCCTAGAGGCCGAAAAGTTCTGATTGGTACTGGAAAAACTATTGATTGATGACAATTCTATGAGACATTTAGGTTCATTTCAAGGATTTGTGGCACTTTAGAGCATAGAGCATAGTAATGGCCGGAATAACAGAAGGCAACACATGTTAACTGTTAATGACTTTCGAATGCTGTACATCACTAGCGACTAGTGGAAGCCAAATACGCGTAAATAAAAAACTAATGTAGACATATATAATCACTCCTGCGCAGCACTATTCATCTGAAATTAATGACCAATTAAAACATGTTTCATCTTTGTTGTGGATATAGAGGGTGCTTGGATCCAAGGGACTTATTTTAGTCTGACTAAAAATAGTCTCTTCTAAAGTTCCAAGCACCCCTGACTAAAGAGGGACTAAAACTAGTCTTGAGACTAATTTATTTTAGTCAGAGGTATCCCGTATCCCTACTAAGAGGGTGCTTGGATCCAAGGGACTATTTTTAGTCTGATTAAAAATAGTCTTTTTTAGAGGCTAAAGTTCCAAGCACCCCTGACTAAAGAGAGGCTAGGACTAGTCTTGAGGCTAAAAATTTTTAGTCATAGGAAACCTACTAAAATATGTATTAGCCCTTTCTCTCCTCATTTAATTCATTTCCTTTAACACATGCGAGTTCTGGATTGGAGGGTTTGGAGGATAATAAATGCTCAATAACTTGATTTTAGTCTCTTTAGTATTTGGATCCAAGCATGGGTGAGGCTAGCAAATTTTAGTTCCACTACTTTTAGTCATGGGAATAGTCCTCTAAAACATATCCAAGCACCCTCTAAAATGTGGAATAGTCCTCTCTCTCCTCATTTAACTCCTTTCCTTTAACACAGGCGAGTTCTGGATTGGAGGGTTTGGAGGATAATAAATGCTCATTAACTTGATTTTAGTCTCTTTAGTATCTGAATCAAGCATGGGTGAGGCTAACAAGTTTTAGTCCCACTACTTTTAGTCATGAGTAGGGCTGGAATTCGAGCCGAGTCGAGCCAGCTCGGCTCAACTCGCTAGAGCTCGTTTCGTTAACGAGGTAGCTCGACTCGACTCGTTATTATAACGAGCTCAAATCCAAGATTGGCTCGACTCGTATAACTCGCGAGCTGGCTTATTTAGCTTGCTAAGCTCGTTAAAGATATGAACATAAAATCCTCAAATATTAAAAATATGATTATGTATATATTAAATATATATATCACTAAACAATAGTAATTTCCTTGTAACGCATGAATCTCCTAGGCGGCTAGGCCTTCAACAGCTAGGCCTTGTGTTGTGCGCCAGTGACATTGGGTGCTGAGTGGCTGATTTTTTTTGCATTGGGAGTGTATGATCTTTTGTACTGAGCCTAACGAGTTAGACGAGTACTCGTGAGATTGGCTCGTTTAACTTGGTCTGTAAACGATCTTAAACTAAAGCTTGGCTCTTGAGTTCGAGTCGATTCGAGCCGAGTCACGAGCTACTCGTTTAGCTCGCGAGCTTCGAGCTTTTTTTCCAGCCCTAGTCATGAGACTAAAACGCATCCAAGCACCCTCATAACCATATAGGAGTACTATGGTTCAGTTGTTTTTATTGTTAAGTTTGCAGAAAGTTATTGGATCACTGATTTGATTGTTCGGCTAGTATGAAATGAACACAGCCAAACTGGAGCATCCCTTTATTCCCAATAGAAAATGTACACAGAATCAAATTACAGACAGTTTGTGAAGTAAAATTACAGACATTATTGTTAATTGCCCACTGGCCACTGCTCTGAAGATCCAGCACCAACTTGCTCGCCCTACGCTTCCACCTTTCTCCTTACTAGATGACCCGTTGCGCCAATGGCGCAAAAGCCGAGTGTAAGCCAAGTATTGAAAGAGTGTGCATTAACATATTGTTGTTCGAAAAGCATAGCTCTGATACTATAGGCAGCAAGCAAGCGATAGTCATGCACACAGGATTGTCATGGTTTGTTTTACATAAGATGATAAGATCAAAAATGATGCACTAAGTCATGTAGGAAAGGATTCTTGTGATCTGTTTAGATTTGATAGGAAATCATGCAGAGGCCTTTGGACGTGCAGTTGAAGACGAAAGCATATATTTTTTTATCATGGTTGTTTCAAAAGCATACCACACAGCAGTCTAAGCAGCAAATAACCGATAGCTAAATGCACAGGATGATCTTAGTGGATTACATAAGATCCAAAAGGATGATAACCATAGAAGTCTTGGTAGGCACTTATACTAATATTAAGTTATATAACAAGGGGCTTTTGTAGTTTGCTTATATTGAGTAGACGATCAGGTGCATACCCCTGGAATTGCATTTGAAGGCGAAAGCATATGCTTGCCCTTTGTTCATGCTAGACGACCCGTTGCGCCCATGGTGCAAAAAGCGAGAGTGAGCCATGAAAGTGAGAGCAATTTAGAGCCAATTTAACAGATACTTAGTACACAACGCTATATATTTCATTACATGGTAGCATGATAGCTCAAAAGAAAGTTATGAAATCACTTGATATTGGCTTTATAAGACAAACTATTTTAACAAAGATGCATCATATAGGTAGAGCTGGTCTCTTAACCCCTAGCTGAGTCTTGTATCTGCTACCAACAGGAAAAACATGAAGGTGGTGATATTAGGTAGAGCCATCACGGCATGTTCCATCAATATTGACCATGATTTCATCGTCTAAACAACTCTTCATCTTTGGTTCCTGTAGACCAGGTTTTGATATTGTTGTCCTTCATTTTGCCATATACATTCCAAATCTTTTTTCCTGCCTGCAATTAAGCCATCGTCCTAAAATATATTAGTTCTCCCACACACACACACACACCATTTCCTTTGCCTCGGCAAAAGATAAATTGCAAACAGACAAATTTATGGAAAAGCACGTCACCCATATACATAAACATGGTTAGATTAATACCAGCACACAGGCATATCTATTAAATGTTTGCTCTCTCTCACTGGTAGCTTCTAACTATCAGACCCTCCCCTCTGCTGGTACTACCATCCATAAAACTCAATGAGACCTTGAGATCTACCGAAAGGCATAAAACCCCTACCTCATACTTAATACTAATGATGTCACATGCATCCTATGACAAAAAGAACATGCAGAATAGAAGCATGGTAGTAGTGAAATACTTTTTCATAAACCTAATAATGGCTAACATTAAAACGTGACGGTCGAAGCATTTCACATCGAGATATGTTGTCTTTGTTTCCAAAAGAAACCCCACCAAAACATAGTATTCTTGCTCTGGCAGTGAGTGAAACTGGAAAAGACAGCGAGGGAGTACAACAATCCCTTGGCTCACTCATGGTCGGATCCAATTAGTTACCATTCAAAATAAGTTTGTGCCTTTCGATTTGAGATATTGCAGTTGAACAAAGATAGAAGGTCAAAATATATTGCCCTTGGGTATGTGGAATAAAAACAGAGGCTGCTTGTGCAACTGGTGCAAGTAGCCAAAGCAAACCAAGCATTAAAATCTAAAACCATTATACTTAGATGGCATATTTTATTGATCCTGATAGCATTACGGTCCAGGCATACCAATGCAAGGAGATACTTAGATGGCGTCTTTATATATAACTGGCGCAGGCGTATCAAGCCTGATAATGGGAAGCACGATAGACTAAAAGCATGAACTTATATCAAAACAAAGCTACGAATGTAGCTTGCGGTGGATTATTTAATCCGACTTTATAAAGAAAACTACATGGCTAGCTATATCATATAGTGCAACTAACCAGCACATAAACAGAAGTGGAATAACTAACTATACAGATTTAGGATAAAATAAATTGATTATATTCTGCATACCACATTGGCAGATTGTATTGCCATTTAAACAATTAAAATGTTGAGCATCCGACACTTCTAGAGTAATTTTACTTGGATGCAACTGTTGTTGTTCCTTCGTAGCATCAATGTTTGGGTCAAAAGAATGTATATGGTGGTTGCCAAGTTCATACATACCACCTCCAATATGTCCGTCTTAGGAACGTCACGCATGACATCATTTTTTAAATCTGGAACAATAGCTTCATGGAGATTGGGCATTGGTGGTTTATTAGGCACTCGTATGAACCGGGATCAACAATGCCTGAAGACAATTTATATTTTTTGTCCGACTGCATGCTATACTACTCTATATATTAATCTTCCTGTTTTTACGGTTTTTTTTGCGGGAATCCAATTTTCACATTTTTAGATGGTTTGAGTTCGTGAGGGACACAAACTGAGGTAAATCCAACCTGATAACAAAAATATATAGCATCAAATCCAGCAATGTATGTGTTCGGAGAACAAATACATGCATACACGTATTCAAAAAAAAACATGCGTACACTAACACGTTCGTGTGATGGACTCGGATATGTTTACCCGTCTTGTAAACCAGTCCGACGTGTGTGCACACACGTTCTCCCAAACCAGCCGCTTTGCTCGTCGGTGCTGGTGCTCCACGTGTACACGTCACCAGTTTTCTCTTCGCTCGCAGGTCGTGTCCATCTCCCCCGGTTTCTCCCCTCCCCGCTGACACAAGACCACACACCCGTCAAAAAAAAAACACCACCACGGCTATGCTTCTTCCCCTGACGGACACAAGGTGGGTCCGGAGAGGAGATTTCTCGATCCCGTACGGAGTGCGCAGGCGGCGGAGGGAGAAGGCAAGGACAGTCGCTTTAGCGCCGTCGTCGTGCGGCGGTGCTTGGGCTGTTGGCAGCGGCGGCATAGGAGACGGGGGAGACGCTAATGTCCGTCAAGGCGTGCTTCGGCAACGTCGCCAACGCGCTCGTCGACTGGGACGGCGGCCGCGACCACTGCCCCTGGCGGGGGTCGTCGCCTGCGACACCAACTCCTTCGCCTGGAGGTGATTCTCTGCTCCTCCTCCATCCACCCTTCCCTCCCCTCTTTTAGTGTCACAGGGGTCTTCAGGATGCTCCGCGGCTGCACAAGCCGACGGGCTATTTCTATTCTTTGGTTCCTTCCTCGCTCGCTGGTTGCTGATAGCAGCCTGGTCTTCCTCGTCGGAGTTGTTTTTCGATTGGTGGCATTATGCGGCAGGCCTCGCTCGCTTGTTTGATTCTTGCATATCTAGCACATATATAAGTTGCTAGGATTTGATGTAAAGAAGCAGGGTGAGACTATTAATTACAAAAGAAGTCCAAAAAATTAGCACATGGGGCAATTTTTCAGTGGCCCATAACAGAAATTCGAATTCTATCCCACATAACTTACCAAGGAGAAACATATACGGACGACCAAGGACAACTTACGAAACTGGTCGGACGAAAACGGACGATATTACTGTCATAAGAAACTTTCACCCCTTTATTAGTTCTCTCTGTCATACTAATTTCAGTTCTACACCACGTTTGATGTTGGTAGTGTCTAATGTTACCACTATACGTCTTGGAAAACTTTTAGGATGATTAGCTGGAGCACTGTGATATATAGTGAGAAAAGCATTTGGTAGGATTATCATTGTCTTCTCATTTAATTCCCCAGCTACCAGCCTAACACTGAAGGTTGCACTGCAACTACTTGGTTCCAAGTTCAATATGGAAATTTGCAGAAAATTTAGGCTGAACAATTTTTATAAAGAATAAAACCCAGTACAGTATAGGATAAGAATTGCCTAGTGCAATCTTAATCGTGTGGCTACCATTGTTGATTGTTTGCAGGAAGCTCAAAGGAAGCAAGACTTCAACAAAAATCTCTGAATGCATTCCAAGCTTCTGTACGGCGTACGTCGTTTCAAAGGGCAAACTGTCATTCGTGCACTCTTACACCTGATGCCTATGAAACACCCAAGACCATATCTTCTTCAACCGTTTCTTCTCCTAGCTCTGGAAGCCTTTCCAGTGCGCCCTCAGGTAATACTCAAGTCTGCATTTGATTTTGTTTTCTGAAAATTGTTGATTACACCTATCAACTGAATACAAACAAAAAAAGTGTATTAGAGTGTTACTAACTATTCTGTCTACAGCAGAGTGGGCTGTCAGAAATGGAACATCAACTGTATTATTCCGCCAGTCATCTCTGCCATCGCAATGTGATCACACACTCGTAAATATAAATAGGTCAATCCTGAAGCTAGCCCTTTAGGCAGTGCTGGCAGCGAGATCTCTTACCATGCTGATACAACCCTGAAGACAAATTCACAATCAATCACATCAGTAGCGCAGCTCAGTAGCAGCAGCAGTGGATATTCAGTTTACAGGAGCTTCCGGGGAGATAGCTTCTGAGATATCTTTGATCTGCAGGAAGAAGTTTCAGAAACTGCAAGAGACCTTAGGCATTCTCATTCCCAGGTAGCTGTTACACCCTGGGCAAAAGTATTTCATTCTATTGGGTACAAACTTTTTTTCTTTTAAGATGATGGAAAGGTTCATCTCTAGGCCTCAGCATCATACGATGCACACTGCCAAAGCAAAATATCACTACATGAAAGCCAACATGTTTACCCAAATGAATGTGCAATTTATGATATTTTTTGGCTAAACAGGATGATATGAAGCTTCAAATTGAGAGTATGAAGGTCAAACTGCGACATATATTCTACAGTTGTGGCTATGGACAACTTTTGGCCAGTCCGGTGTATTCTACAATTGAGGCAATGGAGCACTTTTGACCAGTCTAGTGTATTCTACTGTTGTGGCACTGGAGTAGTCATTATCCACAAAACCAGGTATGTTGTTGTTACCATGTATCTATGTGAACATAAATCGTGAGCACTGGATAATAGTATTTATGATATATATATACAATGTATATTTTTTCCAGTCTATGCTATGACATTGTGAGCCGCATCTATTTTGTGCACATTTTGCTTTGTACTTAAAAAATCCCCCCTCCCTCTTTGCTGCTTGTCATGCTCAGACACCGGCAGATAGGACAAATAAACCATACACAATACATGTACATATGAGCTGAAATACACTGGGCATCCTAAAGCCAACATGGAAAAATAATGAAACAACCTGAAAGAACGAATGCAACAAATGCAAAAGCATATAATAATGAAGGTCAGAAGGTCTATGAAAATTACCTAGCTGTTTTTTGTGGACAAGAATCAGTTATTTCTAGTTTCCTAATTCTGGAGCTATGTGTGAACAAGGCCAGAAGACTAAAATATCAAAAGCTAGCTAAGGACTCATTAGCAGATTTTTCTTGTGCTTGCTATACGTCTCAACCGAACAATAGGCAAAGGGCGTACTTATGAACAGACATAAGCAGACACCATATCAATAGCTAACAGCATCACACAACAACCCAATCACACATCAAGATGGATTGATGGAAATGGAAAGATAAAGTATGCTCTTGCAGTAGAACCAAGTGTAATAATGATTATAAGCACATATATGTACATTTGAAAAAATAGAAGATTAAGAAAGGGGAACATGCATAAAAAAACTTTCGAAAAGTAGTAGTAATTTCACCTCTGCAATAGAGAAAGTACAATTAGTTGGCTTTTCCTATTGATGGCTAATTGCCTGAATAAAAAATGAGCAGTAGGTATAATGATGGTGTTATTTTCTTGCGCAAGCACCAAAACTTCGCCGAGAAGGTAAAATATATTGGGAGCATTGTACCTTCATTTTCCCTATAATCCTTGCCCTTGCTTCTAGACTATATGATGGCAATGCGAGCTAGCCAGCGTCTTCATATTAGTCCGTCCAAAAAGCACACCAAAATTAACAGTTGGATTGATTGTATTATCTCTGAAATGCCATTATCAAAAATTTAGTTGACGCTTAATAGTAAATAGAAGTGCAGGGCTTGCTTATCACACTTACTTAGGACTCATGGGCCTTATCTAATTCCTCTCCAAAGCAAACCATCTCTCTATGCGAAATAGGCAATAGATATAAGCAAAAAATGCTATATAGCAAAGAGTATATGACAATCTAAACTGAAGTGCTGCTCACAAGAAACCGAATATGATAACATGTTATTGCTCACTCTAATAATATATAAGGTGTTGGAAAGGAGGGGGTCTATTTTATTTATACAGTTTAGTTTAGTGATTGGTAAAAAATAAGGGCAAGTCCAAACCAGACATGCACGAGAGCCTCAAATACGTCGAGTCACTTTGATTAGATAATAATGAGAAGAAATGAAAAATAGTGGCAAATTCAGCAAAAGGGAAAACAAGTTTTGCATCTACACAACAATGAAGCAAGGTAATGAGCTAAATTAGTGGACCTAGCACATATCTGATTCACTCTACACTTTACGCTTACATAGCATCATAGTAATCTCCACTCATAGGAAACCAAACAAATTGAAGATTAAGATTTGCATATGGTAAATGAAGGAATAAAGCCATACGTGCAAGAGAAATTCGTCGCATCGTGTTGCAAAACCAGAAAAGTAAAACCAAACCCCCTCTCCCAGAGCCTCTTCCCTATGATATTCTTAGACACCATGGGAATGATGGGGTCAAAAGTTTGGAGCTAGCCTGGAGAGGGACACCATGGCACATTGAAAAGGAGAGGCTCTTTGTACAGCAAAACAGCTCAGTGCGCTCGGCAGGCAAGGTTGCGGAAGGAAGAGGAGTACAAAATCATGGCATGTGCTCTACTACACAGAAAAATCCAAAAATGCAGGAACAGGCGTGACTGTGTTCAAGAGAGACATAATTCACCTTGGTCTTCTTGATCAAATTCTTCCTCAAAATTCTTCTTATAGTCTCGACAGGTAACTAAAAGTTGAGGAATCAAAATAAGATTATAAGAGAACCAGAGAATCAAGTAGTACAAATCGAGAGAAAAAAGATGTGGACGTAGGTGGGTAGTCTAGATTGGAAAGGAGTGGGAAGTGAAGGGGAGGAGGGGAGAAGCAAAGGTGGGAGGAGTGTTATGCCTTCTACCTATCAACGCGTGGCTGCAGAGGGTCGGTCGCCTACGCCCGACGCCCGCGTTGCCGTGGCCCTGTCCAGATCGCAGATCGATCGAAGAAACCCGGGTGGCCGCCATCTTCCCAACCCACGAGGCCCCCAAGCCTCTCCTGCCTGGAAGCGCTGCCAGTCTGGTCGATGCCCCACAGGCCGCTGCAAAGAGAGCCAATAGGGTTGTAAATGATGCCAGTGAAGTCTTAGTGCTACCAAGGGCTGCAAGCTAATCGAACACAAGCTTAAACAAGAAAGACACTTGAAGATTTATACCCTGGTGTTCATTATAAACAGAAAAGGTTAGGTGACAACGCTCAAACCTTCAGGTTACAATTTTCATGTTTTCAATTCATTATTAGCACATATCATAACTACAATTGCAGTAATCTTTCCTTTGATTTAAGAATGATGGTAGCTGACTATTTGAGACCTTGTAGAGCAATCAAACAAGAACATATTGCCTATTTAAAAAGAAATACACATCCAACAAATAAGATGTCTGAATCTATCACATTACCTAGCCATCTCCAAACCATCATTCTCCTCAGGTTGGGATCCTATCGAACCAACCAAATCAATCAGCCTCCATAAGTGGCCACTTCCACAAGCCCAGAAGAGCAAGAAATATTCCACAATCATGAGATCACCATAATCATTCAATCAGACAACATAAACAAGAGAGAGAGATGGGGATGGGTGGAACGCAACTTACATGTCAGGGTGGAAGACATGGCGTGCACTCGTGGTGGCGAGGAGGAGCTTTAGTAGGAGACCTGGATGACGGTTGCCCAGGGTTCCCCAAGAAAGATCGCCGCAGAAGGTACCCCTCCTTGCCACACCGTCTAGCAGTGAACACCATGGAGGTCACATGTTCCTCGAGATCCCGCTGGCAACGAGCGCCATCTTCTGAATTTAATCAAGGGAAAATGCTGCATCGAGAGAAAAATAGTAAATAATCACATCCTGAAGAAAATCGAATCAAGGAAGAGTGTGCTTGTCACAAATGACTAATAAAGAGAAATATATTTCACCTATGGCTTTAACCATCGATCTGGCCATGGCGATGCTGTCCATGGAGAGAAGCACATAGAAAGAGGGATGAGATGATAGGGGCATCGCTATAGCCACCGCAAGATCCTTGGTTTCCCCGAGGTCTACTATGCCTTCCCTAGGGAGAAAGAGACCCAGCCAACAACTTGCAGCAAGATTAGCACCTGCAAATAAAAATTGGATGACCCTATAAACCGCCTAGTCAAACCACAAAGGAGAAAAATGGAAAAGAGAAATCAGGGGGAAAGCAGAGCAATGGGGAGGAGAGAGGGCAACACGAGACGTGGGGATGCAGCCCGAATGAGAGGATGGCATCTAGGGTTTTTACCTCCTGCTCTTATCCCCTGGCCAGCCAGGGCTTTCAACAAGCTGCTTCCCACAACGCACACAACATCTTCCCCATTGTTGCTCCTTCCCCCCACCTCCGTTCCTCACCTCAACTGCACAGGCTGCAAACCGTCCTCCGCAACATGGAGTGATGCCCAACGAGGAGAGCGGCAGAGGCCGGTATGGAAGGGGAAGAGGAGGGGTTCGTGGCAGGGGCGGGGATGGAGGAAGGAAAGGGCGGCGGCGCGATCTTCCCCGCGGCCGGCTGCACCCCATTGCTACCGGAGCGCAGTCCCCGCCGCTCTTCTCTGGCACGGATCCACCGCCCATGTGCGCCTCCTTTGGTGGCGACGCCGAGAGAAAAGTGAAGGAGAGGAGGCGGCAGAGGGGAGAGGGGCTCGTGGGGCGAGGTGCGGAGGAAGCGGGGAGGCGGCTGCAGGATTGGCTCGTGGGATAGGGTTGCTTTTACCCAGATCGCGATTGGCGAGCACGCGATGAAGACTCCGCGTACCAAAAGATGAAGGAAACTTAGGTTGACTCCGTGGCCCCACGTCTATTGAGCCCCACCTGCCATCCTCTCCAGAATCAGGAACGAAAGTGGAAAAAAACGGACGGCTGACCAGCCGCCAGTAGCCAAAAAACGATCGTAGGAGATCGATCGGGTGGTCAAAACCGACGCGCGCTAGCGATGCCCCCGGATGGACGGGTACTCTAGGAGGATTTATATGTTAGATTTGGACAGGCAAGCCGCCCTTCATCCTGAGCGTCACCGAAAGCACGTGCTCCGGCACGCCGCCGCTGCCAGCGTTCTTGCGGACGACGTCGACCGCGAATTCTTCGAGCACACTCGCAGCGATGGACTTCATCTGCACGTAGGCCATCTCCTTCCCGAGGCACGTCCTCGGCCCGGCATGGAACACCGTGTACCGGAACGGGCTCTCAGGCCGGAACGCGCCATCGTCGCCGAGCCACCGCTCCGGCTTGAACTCGGCGCAGTCCTTGCCCCATATGACCGCGAGCCGCCCCATGGCGTACGCGCTGTACGTGATGTTCCAGCCGGCCCCAATGTGGGTGCCGTCGGGGAGCGTGTCGTCCGCCGCGCTCGACTGGGAGTCGATAGGCACCGGCGGGTAGAGCCGCATCGACTCGGTGAGCGCGGCGTGCAGGTACCGCATGTCCCGGAGCGCGTCGAACGTGAACGGGTCGCCGGGGCGAGTGCCTGCCATGGACCGGACCGAGCGGACCTCGTCGGCGATGCGCGCCACGACGTCCGGCCGGGAGGACACGAGCCAGAAGAACCACGTGAGCGCCGAGGACGAGGTCTCGCGGCCGGCGATCAGGAAACTGAGGACGATGTCCCGGAGCGCCTCGTCGCCGTGCTCGTCGCTCGCCACGAACCTTGACAGGACGTCGTCTCTGTTTTCTTCCCCAGACGCACTTTGACGGCGGGAGCGGACGATTTCCATGGCGAACCCATGGACGTCGGCGATGGCCTTCTTCAGGCGGCGCTCTTTGCCGACGTTGAGCCATTTCTTGACCTTCCAGGAGGCCGCGACGGGGTCGAGGAACCGGCTGACGATGAGGTCCTGCGCCTCGCCGAACGCGCGCATGAAGTCCGACTTCCCCTCCGTCAGGGCCCCGCCGTCGGCGAGGCAGCATGGGTCGTGCCCGAACGAGACCATGCAGATGGTGTCGAACGCGAACCGCTCCAGCACGTCCTGCATGTCGAGCACCACGCCGCCGGCCGCGGCGCGTCGCAGCAGCGGGAGCAGCCTGTTCCCGACCTCGGCCTGCACGGAGTCGATGAGGAAACCGCGGAGCGAGCGCGTGGTGAACTCGAGGCTGGCGTTCTTGCGCTGCCACAGCCACTGCTCCCCGTCGGAGTTGAAGAGGCCGTGGCCGAGGAAGTCGACCAGCATGGAGATGGCGCGCTCGCCCTTGGGGTAGTTGGCGAAGTTGGTGCGGAGGATGTGCTCGACGTCGGCCGGGTTGCTGGTGACGATGCCGGTGGTCATCCCGGGGATCCAGAAGCCCATCCTGAGGTCAGGGCTGGCGACGATGAGCTCGGTGGACCACTCGAGGAAGCGGTCCCGGTTCTTGAGGAACGCCGGGAGGTGGCCGAGCAGCGGGTGCCTCCTGAGGCCGTGGGTGGTGGGCTTCTTCTTGGCGAGGCTCCTCGCGATGTGGTAGGAGATGTACAGCACGGGAGGAAGCAGGATGAGTAACAGGGAAGAAGAAGAGGGGAACTCCATTGATTCTGACTTTGATCTTGGCTTTGCTGTTGAACTGTGAATATTTTGATGGACTGTCCTCTTGGTTTATATATACGCGCCTTGCAGGCAGATTCAAGTTGCACTGTCCAACCCATACTCTATACGTGAAGAGTTCTTTCGCTTTTAAATATGGTTCCAAAGATGAGTCTGGCCATGCCCCATCATCACACATGGCAAGTTGTGATGTGCTTGTCGTCCAAGTCAGGACCTTGCGATGGAGGCAAATGAGGTCAACTGTGACTCCGGATTAGAATAACAAATGTGTCCTGTGTAAATGAACGGATGGGCTAGTTCATAGTGGTGCTGTTTTTAATTGCGCACCCTCACTTTCAGCAGCTCCTCCTGTGTCCTGCCCTGCTTCTTCCCCACGAAGAGCTGTTGCCTTTGTTGAGTTTCCTCACGGGTCGCCGCTGCCAAGGCTATGATGTTTCTTTGTATGTTAATCATTTTAGCTACTTTGTAATTCGCCTGAAAATAATATTTGGATCACTCTTTTTTGCTTAGGGTGGCAGCCGGCCCCATTATCTATCTTAGGGGTACTTTGAAGGGGGACACCGCGGGGGGGGGGGGGGTTTGTCAGAGAAAACTGATCATCGTCGAGGTTAGAGGATGGGTGGCGAGGCTAGCGCGGGAGCGCCGCCGGCCGCTAGCGATGGTGGCTGGGAGTTCGTGGGGCGATTGGGAAGGAGATGGACATAAGGGTTGGATGTTGAAGAAACTTATCTGACCATCCATCTTGCATCCAACGGCTCATAACGAATTGACTGGCCTAAATTGGGTTTTCAGTCACCTGACACCTAGTCAGTCCATATGTTAATAAGGCTAACGCTCAATAATTGAAAATAAAAGTTATTTAAAATGATAATGTTTGTGTCTCTATCTGAGAAGGGGAATGCTTAGCGTCGGGCAACCAATGCAAATGTTAGATAGGTCACCCTGTGGGCCATCAAATCGCTCATTTTGGTTGTTGGATCATTAACCCACTCGCACAATACACACACAAGAGGGAGGGACGGAGGGAGAGAACATCCCATGTGTTCATATCTCGTTCGGCACAACCCCCTCCTTCCCTGCCGGCTCGCCGCACAGGCACATCAAAACTTCTTTCGCCACACTCCACCGTGTCCTTGTTGCAGCTTGGTTCGGAGCATGGTTGTCGCCAACTACCCTTTGGAGGCTCGTCACAACTCGAGATGTGCTGTTTCGAGCACGGGCGGTCGTGTCTTAGCATTGTCGTCGCCGATCGCCGATGCAGCACCGTGTTCGCCACTTTTATAGCCCGCATTGTTGTAGGCCTAGAGCTTGCAACACCGCACTTCGGTCCAAGATCCGGGTGGTTGCACCATGCCACAATACCGATCCCAGGATCATCGTGCGTCATTCTCAACAAATCACCCCTGACGTCGCAGTAGAACGCCTTTCCGGCTCCAGCAACTTGCCTCGCCCGGTCACAACATGTGGCCTCGCCGTTCCCAGCTTTGGGTGTGAGCGAGTGCAACACCCTGCAGCGTCGATCCCAGCATCACTGCGCGTTGTCCCCAACAAATCTCCCCCATTGGTTGCTGCAAAACGCCTCATCGGTCCCAGCAAATTGCGCCACTGTCTACGGCAGAAAACCTCGCATGTCCTAACTCTGGTGCGGGCAGTTGCACCACCCTGCAGCACTGATCCCATCATTGCCACACATGGTCCCAACAAATCGCCCCAGCAGGTTGAAGTAGAACGCCTCATTGGTCCTAGCAAATCACTCGACCAGTCGCAGCAAAATGCCCTGTCGGTCGCAACATCGGGTCGTCGTCTCCAACGCTAGGATGGTCCTTGTAGCAGTGTTGTCGATCTGGCTTACATCGGTTCTGCTCGCAGCACGGCGATCGCCCTCCCTCGCAATGTAGTTGATCCGGCTTAAGTCGGTTCAGCTTGCAGCCCAACGGACGCCCTCCCTCGCAACGCCGTCGATCTAGCTTAAGTCGGTTTGGCTTGCAGCACGACAGCCGCCTCCCTCATAGTGATGATAACCCTCTTTGCAGCATCGCCGACGACCCCACCCGCACCTCATCCCGCGTGGCTGTGACACTAGCGCACGTTCATGTGCATGCACTGGTTGGCGTTCACGTAGGTTGCTCTGCGTGGAGGGACGGAATGCTGGAACGGGAGGGCATGAGTGAAACCGAGGAAGAGGATCTTTGGCCGTGCGTGACTAGATCAAGGAGGTGCCATCGGCAGTGGTGCGTGAGCTGCATGAATACGACAGTGGGGAATTTAATCGTTGTGTGTGGGATTGATCTCATCGAAGAAGGAAAAAGGGGATGAGGAGTTGAGAAAGCGGTGGCAGGGACCATGAGGCGGGTGCGTACACGCATGAGAGCACTCGTACATCGAGGTGCTATACAAATGGTTTTTAACCCCTTACCGCGACGGCGTTTCGAACTGTCGCCAAGTGAGTGACTGTGATAGGGGGTTCCTTCCCACACGACCCAGAAACTGTCGGGGATAGGCCCTCCTGGCACACACGCTTGGCAAAATGAGGTCGTGTGTGTCGGACGAGTGATCAAATACGGTTATACGTACAATTATGCTAAAAAAATACAATTATACAGGCCAAATCATTTTCGGTCGTAAGTACATCCGTTATTGAATGCATCACACACGGTGTGTAGAAGAAACTATATGGGAAAGGTTGTCCATCGCACACAGTTTTTATGTGGTAAACGTTTGCGCCAGGTGACCTAACGCAAACAGTTTTCAAGAGGATGACGTGTGTGATTGTTCATAAATCCAACATGGTTTATTCCTAGAAATTGCGTGCGTTCCCGAGGTCATCGCCCATGGTGTTTTCTCAATAATCGTTTGCAATAGAAAAACCCAATTAGCATGCTAATTGGCCATTTGCAGGCTAATTGTAATATTATTAATAATCCATTTATTAATTTAATTGAAATTTTGTATTAAGCACACAATATATTTCATTTTCATATTAAGGAAGCAGGATTTCATAATTGAAATACATTAGAGTACAACATCATATAGCTTCAGCACTTAGCTACCCTATTACACAACTGTACCAGCACCATGTTTCACATGCAACATCTATAACCTTTCAAAATTAGCATCATAGACGGTACATAGACAGATGAATCTCATCTGGAAAACTGCTAAAGCGAAAGGCGAATATTGAGCCTTCATTGATGTTGAAGGTCTTTGCAACTTTATGCCGGTGCATGTGGATGATTGACCGTCCATCCTTCGTCTTCTTCAGAAACACTTCAATATTGAACTGTGGGTGTTTTATGAATACCTTCCCATACAGGTTGAGAGGTAATCATCAGTGAACTGCTTTGGAAAGGCCTGAAAACAAGGATGTGCATAAATATCTTCTCTATATTGGAAATGGGACAAAGGAATAAAAAAGGCAAGGTATAATAGTTAGTACCATAGTGTAGTGAATTGATGTCTTGTTCATTGTGCAGACAAAGATCTTATTGTTTTCATCGCTAATTTCTTTATCCTAACAATCTTTCTGAGTTTCTTGACTTGACTGATATTCATGGACAACTCATTTCCCCGTATGCAAAAAGGGTCGAATAGTGGGTCAAAACCTCTGACAGCAGGACCTACATGTGCAAGACCAAATTGTTTAAAACCTAAATATTAGAATGGTTCCAGCAATTGCATAATAATGTGCTATTAGACAAAGGACCATGCATGTGCAAACCTCGACTGTAAACCTCAGTGCTTCCCATTGTTTTCCTACAACACATATAAGGTAGTTAGTGATCAGGTTAAGTGAGAGTTCACATGCTATCAGTAAAATATGTTGATAAAAAATAAGCACATTGCAGATTCATCAGATTAAGTCAAGCCACATGGAAAATCCATTTATCCAAACCAAGCATGATTAAGAACTACGAAATATAACAATTATATATGTTTCTCATGTATTAAGTGCAACCAAATTCGATTTATTCCTCACATGCACAACAATAGAAAAATTTACCCACGATAATTAGACATCGCATAACAAAATTGAACCAAATAGTTAACTAAACACCACAACAAATAAACTAAACATTAACTGAGCACAACATTGCAGAATATAACATACTCCTAAAATAAGATCAGACAGTTAACGAAACCAAGCATACTAAAAAATTAGAAATATAGCAATTGTATTTGTTTCTCATGCATTTAGTACATCCAAATTCGATTTATTTCTCATATGGTATACAATAACATAATGCACCCACAATAATTGAATATCGCATTGCAGAATTGAACTAAACAGTTAACTAAACACTACAACAAATGAACCAAACGTTAGTTGAGCACCACATTGCACAATGTATAACATACTAGAAGATCAGACAGTTAACCAAACTAAGCATGCTTGACAACTTGGAAATATAGCCTTTGTATTTGTTTCTCATGTATTTTGTAAAGATAAATTCGATTTATTTCTCACATGAAAGACAATACAAAATTGCAGCCTGAAGAATTGAACATGACATTTGCAGAATTGAACCGAATAGATAACTGAAGACGACAACTAATTAACCAAACAGTTAATAAGTGAGCACCAGATTGCACGACATATAGAACATATACACTAGAGCAACATATTGCATGGTAAAAGTAGATAGCACAATTCACTAGAATTTGTTAAGGAAAGGTAGGAGCAGCACATGCAACGGGTAAACGAGCATGCTTAACTGGCATAGCTAGCAAACTGAACATAGGTCCTTATAGTGAGCTAATAAGACAAGCTACTTCTCATCGTTGGAGATATCGATGATGATTGGATCCTTGGACATGGAAGAGGGCGAGGCCTCCACATCGTGGGTGCCTTCATCGTAGTGGTGAGTTGCCTGAGCCGCTCCGGGCACCAACCTGCTGGCTCTCGAGTTGAGGTAAGCACGGACACGCTGAGAAAACACCTCGTAGTCTTTGTCGAAGGCACCGAGGGTGGCCTCGAGAAAAAGCCACGAACTGTCGTTTAAATCAGCCAACCGCATCGCGGTGTCAGCGTGCGAGGTGTCGACGGTGGCCTCGACAGCGAGGTGCTCCTCAAAGATCTGGGGTCGGCACGAATGGCAGCCATCGTGACCTCATCCGCGTGCGCGGCCGCGATTTGCTTCTCCGCTGCCAAATGCTTCTTGAGCTCCTGGCTACACTGCGTGCACCATGGCTTAGGGCGGCGCTTATTTGGGGGGAGAGGTCGGTGATTTGGGTAGAAGGTGTTGCGCCAGCGGTCGGGGCATGTGGGATGTGGAAGGAGGAGGAGGATGGGGGTCGGGTGTGGATTACCTGCCTGGATCGACAAGGGCGAGCAGCGTGAAGGAGGGTCGCCGGCGAGGAGTAGGCGCTACAAGCAAGGAGTGAAGGTTTCAACTTGGAAAGGAAGGCGGAAACAGGGGAATTGTGGCTTTTGGTAAGGGTGAGGGGGCGGGGAGGTAGATATTTCTGCGGAAGCCGAAAATTTTGGAACTGGCGCGCAAAGTGTCATCAGTCACGGTCCCTTATTCAGCACTGTGTATGATAAGTGAACATCACAAATGATTCTGATAGCTTAACCCGTGTGATGAGTTTGAACGTTAAAAATTTTGGTTCGAATTTCCCTGGTTACAGTGGTCATCCACGTCATTGCATAATTTGGGTACACAAAGGAGACTATAGCACACCCACACTTCTTAATCGAGCAAGTTCAGCGATTAAATAGAGCTAGCTGACCTAAACATTACTCTAACAAATTAAAGATCGATGCTCTTAATTAAACAAATCAAAGAGTACTACTATGGCTAGTGCTCGTCGATCTCCACCGCCTCCTCCATGTCCAGCTCGCGCCTGACGATCTCCTGGGGAAGGGGCTCCATGGAATCCATCGCACCATACTCGGCAAGCATCTCGCCATCCGCGTCCACCATCTCTTTGGAAACGGCTGCCACGAGCCGGGCGTGGGCGACCGCGATCTGGGCTTGGACGGGCTCCGTCGTGGTAAGGTATGCGGCGGAGGAACGGGCGGCTGCTCGAACGCTCTCGATGATTGCCAACTCTTCGGTCGTGGGTCGCCAATCGTTGTCGAAGAAGCTTCGTTCGATTTATGCGGTGATCGCCACGAGCTGGGCGTGGGCAGCCTCCATCAGGGCTAAGGCCGCCGCTGTGGAACGAATAGCTGCCGTGCCGCTCTCGCCAGTTGCTATCCCCAAGGCAGATGTTGCTGCCACCACCTGAGAAGCAACAGCGGCCGTTTGGGCTGCCTTGGCCGCCCGGTCGCAGATTGCGGCCGCGTTCATGCACCTTGTTAGCATGTGCATGGAGGCTACAGTCGCGCTCTTGCCGGAGTGGGCCGCCGAAGTTGCCCTCACGACGCGGGTCCACATCCCCATCTTTCCTTGGCGACGATTGAATAGTGAGATGATATTTGGGGAGCGAGCTAGTGTGCTTGACACGCCGGCTGTGGACTGTAGCCGATGCACCTTTTCAGGTAAGCCATAGGTGTACTATACTCCGACGATGCTCCAAGATATTTAGTACTGCATCTCACACGGTTGGTGATAATAAACTGTGTGCGATCTACTTGATTTTTCATCTTGATATGAATTACATAATGGGGTCACAGCGACAATGGAGGGTGTTTGAATTGCTAGAACTTTTATCTGTAGTGAACATGCAACTATAGGTGTGTCGTAAAAAATGGAATTATTCAGGGTTCGTTTGGACATTTTTATACATTAACTTGGGTTTCTAGCCATTTCAGGTGCACAATTCAAAAGTAAACTACATGCACATGCTCCAGTGCACCAAAATGGGTTGTAAAATCATATATGTGTCCATGGGTTTATGCTTATGTCCCATGCAAGAAATGGGATGAATTTCGAACACCACGGCATCGTGGCTCTCCGGCAAATGTTGAGGTACTTGCTTTTGTATAGTAAATCCAAAACCCATCTGAAATTCATGAACCTTGGCATGCTATCATGGAATGGTATCAACATGCTGGTGTAAAAAATATTGTCCCATTTAGGGCAGGTTATGGTATAAGCTTCTCATAAACTAGAGCTTCTCACAAGAAGCCTCATGGTTCTGTTAGGGAAACGTGTCACCTTTGTGGACAAAATGATATTCGTCACCTCTTGTTGCTTTTAATTTTTTCTGGTGTCAACATAGAACAACAGGAGTGTCATGTTAAATTTTAGAATTTTCCGGGGATCGTTTGGACATTTTATACGTTAACTGAGTTTTCTAAGCATTTATGTGCATAATTCAAAATTGAACTACATGCACATGTGTCGCACCCTAGCTAGTCATGCATTAGAGTGTTGCATCATGTTTATTTTTGCATCAGAAACCTGAAATGGGGATGACAGAACCCCCAGTCCCCTTTGAAACCAATTAGGGTTTACTAAAAACTTTTTCAATGAACCTGAAATGCCCTTCTAAAATGCCCACCATTTTTGTCTTGGTTCAGAACCTCTGCCAAAAGTGATGCACATTTTCCTAGGTCATCTTAGGGTCTTTGAATTAAATCATAGATATTTGAGTTTGGGCATTTAAAATTATATAAAATATTCAGATGCTCAAATATCCCCAAACTAAAATGTTTCATGTTGGAAATAATCCAACTATGGACCAGGAGTAGTTTGGTGATTTTAGGAGTTGCCTAAGTATTTTTAATAAATCAACAAAGTTGTAGAAGTTTTAAAAAACAGAAACAGAGAGAAAATAGCAAAACTTACCTGGCGCCAGCACCCGGCCCACCTGCCGGCCCAGCCCAGCGCCGCTCCAGCGAGCTACTTGCCGGCCAGGCAGGCAGGCAGGTGCCCGATGGCGACCGCAGCACGCGCCACGCACCTGCTCGCCGCCTCGCCGCTCCACTCGCCGGGTGACGTCGTGGATCGCTCCCCCTCTCTCCCCTGAACCCCCCAGACACCCCCTCTCCTCTCCAGCTCCTCCCCCTCACACGCCCCAGCCATGGCCGACGCTACCGCCGCCGTGCCTGCGTCGTAGCCGCGCTCCCCGCCGCCTGTGCGTCCTCTCTCGTGTCGAGGAGCTCCGCCGCTGTCCACTTCATCGAGCAAGCCGAGCCCCGAGCGCTCGCAACGCCCGAGTCCACCGCACCGACCTCGCCCGAGTCCGCCGTCGCCGGAGATCCCCTTCAACGCCGTCGTCGCTCCGGTCCATCCTCGGCCGCACCAAGGGCTTCGTCGCACTCACTATGAGCTTAGCCATCTTCCCCTCCCTTCCGTTCTTGCTCCCGAGCCGTGTAGCGACCTCCCGGAGCTCAACCGCACCCACCACCGTGGAGCTCGTCGCCGACGTGCTCCCGGTCATCCTCCGGCCACTCCACGGTGTCCATCATGCTCACCGTGTCACGTAGCACCTAACTAGCTACTCCCCGCACCTCACCGATCCCCCTAGCGACAAGTTCGACTTTGGCCGAACTCCGGTGGCCGCCAAAGTCGTCGCCGGCGCCAACTCCGGCCACCCCGACCCCAACGGACTCCACCAAGAGCTGCGGCTCGACCTCAGCTCCTCTCCAGTGGCCTCCGCGGCTCGTTTGGTTGCCGGAACGGTAAAAATCACTTCCGCCGCCGCGTCGGGCTCGCCGGCGGCTAAACGCCGGTGCAGCCGACCCGGGTTTGACCACGGGTGGGCCCTGGTTGACTCCCCTGAGTCAATGACAGGTGGGGCCCAGCCATGTTAACTAATTAGGATTAGTTTAAATTAATTTTAGTTTAATTAATCACACTGACACGCGGGACCCACTGTCAGGTTTGACCCGGACGTGTCCCGTTGACCTGCTGATGTCACACTGACGTCAGGCTGACGCAATAATTGATTTTCTGGATTTAATCTAATATAGGAAATTCCAGAATATAGTTTAAACTTTAAAAATTCATAACTTTTATTTTGTAACTCCAAATCAGACAAATTATATATGAAAAATGATCAGAAAAATCCAATCTATCCATCTGTACTATTTTCATGCATGATTAAACAAGTTAACCTGATGTTTAATGCAGAACAAGGAAAAACACTTTAAAGGGCCATGTTTGAGTTTAAAATTTGAATCTTTGATTCAAATTGGTTCAAACCCTTCTGGTCCTACTTGCATTAGCCCAACTCACTCATATTGCCATGTTTCATGCATGCATCATATTGTTGCACATTGTTTGGTGATGGTTGTGTATCGGTGTTCTTTGCGGCAGGTTCTGCCTCTGAGGAGTACCGTGATTACCCTAACGAAGAACCGTATCAGTGCATCGAATCATCAGGCAAGCAACCAACCATTTGATCATATCGATACAATCCCATGTTCTCGCTCCTGCTCTCTTTTACTGCATTAAGACAACGCGTTTCAAACTGCTGTGTGCTACGGTAGTTGAACCCATTTCCTCTGCATGACCTGTCATTGCCACAGTAACTAGATGAAACCCACTAGCATGTGTAGGAGTTGATTGAGCCATATGTATGTGTTGTTCCTACCTTGCTATGCCTGCTATGCTTAGAGTCGTGTCAGGTCTGGTTCATCTGGGTGATGGGCTAGAGTGAAATGATTATGTCGGTAATGAGAGTGGTGTGGTGAACACGATTTGGTAAAGGTATCGATGAGAGGCCATGTAGGAGTACATGGTGGGTTGTTTCATTGAAAGCCGACCTTAAGCACTGAGATCTGTATGTGTGATTTAAGATACAGCTACTACCATGCATTGGGCCCTGAAATATGACCCCGCTCGACTTCTTATTCCACCCTAGTTCTCTGTCCAGGAGTTGCAAGTAGTTTCTGGTGTTTGTAGCCTACTGGAGGCCGTGGACAGCGCTGACCGTAGGGGTGGGCTGTGATGCGGTAGGTACGTGGCACGGTGTACCGAATACCCGTTAGGTATCTCGGGAACCCTGTTCACATCGTTCGGGGCCGTATGGGAAACCTCGGCCGGACTCCCTGCGGATGGAACCTGGATAGGCGATAAACCTGGACTAGAGACTTAGGTGTTTAGGTAGGTCGTGGTCTACACCCACGTCGGCTTTCGCTTGAAGTCTGCCGAGCACATGTCGTGTGCAGACGCTAAGTGGTGGAAACATGTATGAAGAAGTACACCCCTGCAGGGTTATCATGATCTATTCGAATAGCCGCGTCCGCGGTAAAGGACTACTTGGTTGCCTATACAGTTCATAGACAAGTAAATGGAAACTACTAAAAGCCTCAAGATAAGTGTGAGTGCCGAGGATGGCTCTTCCGTAGGAAGACGGAGGTGGATCCTCGGTAGTGTATTGAAGTGGTGAGTAGTGGACTCGTGTACGCAAAACCATTTCAAGTTGGAGTCTCGTAGGTTAGCCTAGCCAAGAGTCAAAGCTGGCTTGCTGCAACAACTCCACCAACCCTTCTTGATAATATGCATGTATGTAGGATCTGATGTAAGTCTTGCTGAGTACCTTTGTACTCATGTTGCTATAATTTACATTTTTACAGAAGACGCTGCAACCCCTTCTGATGGGTTCTACGTAGACGTTGACATCAATGAGTAGGCTAAGGCCCAGGTGGTGATCCTGAGCTTGTGAAGGACCACGTAGTATAGCTAGGCTTTCCAAGCCTCTTTTATTTTACTAGTTGTCTGTACTCAGACAAGTTACTTCCGCTGCTGGTTTGTATGACTGTATGACTTGAATGCTGGGTCGTGTGACCCGTACCTGTGTGTATGATTATGTATGGCTCCCTGAGCCTTAAATAAAGTACTTGTGTCGTAGAGTCATGTTGTGATGCCATGTTGTATTTGCACATATCGAGCATATTGTGTGTATGTTATTGAAATGCTTGATATGTGTGGGATCTGACTATCTAGTTGTTTATCTTTAGTAGCCTCTCTTACCGGGAAATGTCTCCTAGTGTTACCACTGAGCCATGGTAGCTTGCTACTGCTCTGGAACACTTAGGCTGGCCGGCATGTGTCCTTCTTCGTTCCTGTGTCTGTCCCTTCGGGGAAATGTCACGCATTGAGTACCGGAGTCCTGTTATCCCGCTACAGCCCGGTTTACCGGAGTCCTGCTAGCCCAGTGCTACAGCCCGGACCCACTTGCTGATGACCGACACGTTCGAAGCTGGGTCATGGATGCCTGTCCCTGTAAGTCTGTGCCACTTTGGGTTTACAACTAGTCATGTCAGCCCGGGCTCCTTATCATATGGATGCTAGCGACACTATCATATACGTGAGCCAAAAGGCGCAAACGGTCCCGGGCAAAGGTAAGGCGACACCCGTGGGGATACCGTGCGTGAGGCCGCAAAGTGATATGAGGTGTTACAGGCTAGATCGATGTGTCATCGAGTCGGGGTCCTGACAGCGTTGGCATCAGAGCCGGACTGCCTGTAGGTTCTCCAAGCCAAACTGGTCGATGTTGAGTCTAGAAATTCTTTAGTTATATGTAGGGGAATTGTTTGTGGGTTGGAACGTAAGGCTCTTTTTTCTCCTTTATCTTATGACATTCTGATCTGAGTCAGTCTATTCTTCCACCGGGGGTTAAGGAATTAGGATCTTTTCTCTCTATCAGGTTCACGTGTTACTAATCAGTAGTACCTTATAGGTTTGATGAATACAAGCCTAGTTCAGTTCTACTACCACATTATGTTGCTAGGATGGACTCAGAACTTGATATGATGATGTTGAGTGTGTATGAAATCCTTTGTCAAATGTCTCAAAATCCTTCTTGAGCATTTACAGCTGTTATGCTGCCGAAATTTTGCTAGAAATTCTAATGCCTTTGCATTATGGTTGTGCTTTCAGATGGCCACTCGCGACCTCAATCAAGTGGTTCGCCTGACTCGATGCCTAGATGTACCCGGCCATACCGCCATGTTGGTCAGGGTAATGACTGAGGCTGGATACCGTTGGTATCCTGAGTACACGGTCGAAGAGCAATTTCGGGACTTTAATCAAAGCCAGTATCTCTGCACTGTCAGGATATTTCCATCTTATCCTGGATCCACCGAGCCCCTTCACTGCTCCTATGGACTCGGGGTTACTATTGAGATGGCTGTGCAGGACGCCGCCTACTCTATGATGACCATCATGCGAGTCAGGTCTGGCCTATTTCGGGACTCTGATTTCCGGTATATGCCAGGATCACTTCCGGGAGCACAAGGGTATCTCCAGGCTATCTATGCTGACCCCACTCAGGAGGATTCACGGACTCGCACCACTGCTGAGATGCTCGAGGATAAGGACCGTGAAAATCGGGCCTTGAGGCTAGAGCTTTTTAATACCCGTGCTGACCATTGGGCCACGTTGACTCGGTTTGCACCGGCGGTGCAAGCTGGATATTCGGATATGCGCGATCTCTATCCTGTGAGATCTGCTCTGCCAGACGTGATGGGTTGGCGTGATGTAGGAGGCATCACCCCACCTCGCGGTCCCCGCAGGCCACCGTCTGTTGGTCCAAGACCTCATCCTAGCCCCTATGGTCCACAAGCTCCGCGAGATCGTCTGTTCCCGGATGATCATGTTGAGCTTCCAGGCTATGGAGGTGATTTCTACGAGGACTACTACGGATCGGTCTGAGTTAGTGGTAGTATCACTAGTTTGTACTAGCTGTGTCGTCTATCGTCCTGCGTGACTCGTGGGATATGACCTAGTTTGTACCGCTTCCGGAGGTGTAGAAAAATAATGTATAGGAGCTTGGGATGCCTCCGATGTGATGTAATCTTCCTTTCACCGTAATAGTACCTTGTTTGGTCTTGTACTAAACCTTGTATGGTGTGTATGACGATGGAATAAAGAAGCAGTTTCTGTATCTACCATGTCATACGGATGATCATCTTGCATTCCGAGTTATTCCTTACATTCTGTATCCTATGTCGGAATCTTATCATTCTGACTAAATCATTGTCTTGTTTACCTAGGATGGTCAACACGCGCACTAACCCTGCTCCTCAAGAGCAGGCCGAAGGCAGTGAAGTCAGGAATGCAAATCTGCCTCATCCTCCTTCCCTAGCCGAGGTTATGATGGAAGCTGAGAGAAATAAACGGGAGACCAACCGTTTGTTGGAGCGTATTGAACAGAACACAGCACACCATCAGAGGACTAACGTGGTGTCGCTCAGTGATTTCATTAAGTTACATCCACCCACGTTCCACCACTCCGTCGAGCCTCTCGACGCTGATGACTGGCTTCGCAGTATTTCTCACAAACTGCGTTCTGCGCTAGTAGCTGAGGCTGACAAGGTCACCTTTGCTGCATATCATCTTGAAGGCCCCGCCAGTCTATGGTGGGAGAATTATGGAGCTATGCGCCCAGCGGGCCATGTCACTACTTGGGCTGAATTCAGCGAGGCTTTCCGTGAACATCACATTCCGGAGGGTCTCATGGACCGTAAACGTGAGGAATTTTGCAATTTCACCCAAGGCCGACTCTCTGTGGATGCTTACAGCAGGGAGTTTGGTAACCTCGCACGATATGCCACTGAGGAAGTTTCTACCGATGCCAAGAAGCAAGCAAGGTTCCGTAAGGGGCTTAGTCCTGAGCTTCGCCGCGACCTCCGTCTGCATGAGTGCACATCCTTTCAGAAACTTGTTAACAAGGCCATCAGTGCTGAGACTGGTCAGACTGATTATGACGCAACACGCAAGCATGGCCGTGACGTGGGTTCCTCATCCGGTGCTGGTCCTCAGAAGCGCCGCGTGTGGGTGCCCAACACTGCCCTGCCACCCAGGTTCACACCGAGGCCATCCTTCCAGGCGCCTCGCCCCGTTCAACAGTCTGCACCAGCCAAGCCCTATGGTGGTCCAACCAACAATGCTCCTCCACGTACCAGTTCCGTAACTTGTTTCAAGTGTGGGGAATCTGGCCACTATATGCGTGAGTGTCCCCAGACCAACCCCAACCAATCTGCTAAAGCTGTTGGCCGTGGCAAGCCGACAGGGAAAGTGTTCCACGCCAAGCCGGCCACCGCTGCACGTGGCCATGTCAACTGTATCTCTGCCGAGGAAGCTCAAGAGGATCCCAACGTCGTTCTTGGTACGCTTCTTGTTAATTGCCACCCGGCATCTGTTCTTTTCGATACAGGAGCCTCTCATTCTTTTATATCCGAAAATTATGCTCGTTTGCATAACATCGCATTCTGTGACATGCCAACCTCTATGGTAATTCAAACTCCGGGATCCAAATGGCAAACTTCTAGAGTAAGCCATGGAAATGAAATCCAAGTCGACAGACTTGTTTTCCTCGCATCTTTGATAGCCCTTAAATCTTCAGATATTAATATCATTCTGGGTATGGACTGGATGTCAGTTCATCATGCCCAAATTGATTGCTTCTCTAGGACTGTTCAACTTACCCATCCTTCGGGGAAGATAGTCAATGTCTTGACCCGAATAGCCAAGCGACAGTTATATTCTCTTAACGCCAGCCCTTTGCCAGACCTTGAGGACGTCCCGGTAGTCCGTGACTTTCCGGATGTCTTCCCAGAGGAATTGCCAGGTGTTCCACCCGACAGGGATGTTGAGTTCGTAATAGACCTCATTCCAGGAACCGTCCCGATTGCTAGAAGACCTTATAAGATGGCACCACTAGAACTAGCCGAGCTTAAGAAACAACTCGATGAGTCCTTGAAAAAGGGTTTCATCCGACCTAGTTCATCTCCGTGGGCTTGCCCCGTCCTCTTCGTCAAGAAGAAGGATGGTACGGACCGGATGGTTGTAGATTATCGACCTGTCAATTTGGTCACAATCAAGAACAAATATCCGCTCCCCAGGATCAACGACCTGTATGATCAGCTCGCTGGATCCTCAGTCTTCTCCAAAATGGATTTGAGGTTGGGCTACCATCAAATCAAAATCAGGAACGGGGACATTCCTAAAACGGCCTTTGTTACTCGTTATGGCCAATACGAGTACACCGTCATGTCCTTCGGTTTAACCAACGCTCCAGCCACTTTTTCTCGGTTAATGAACTCAATCTTCATGGAGTATTTGGATAAATTCGTCGTGGTTTACCTCGATGATATACTCATCTACTCCAAGAACGAGGAAGAACATGCCGAACATCTAAGGCTAGTGTTGAAGAAACTTCGAGAGCATCGTCTTTATGCCAAATTCTCTAAATGTGAATTTTGGTTGTCAGAAGTGACCTATCTGGGTCATGTAATATCTGGTAAAGGTATTGCTGTTAACCCTGAGCGAGTTCAAGCCGTCCTTAATTGGACTCCACCTGAATCGGTCAAGCAAGTTCGGAGTTTCCTTGGCCTAGCGAGCTATTGTCGTCGCTTTGTCGAGAACTTCTCCAAAGTTGCTAAACCTCTAACCGAACTCCTCAAGAAAGATAAAAAGTTCGAATGGACTCCACAATGTGAGCACAGCTTTCAGGAACTGAAAAGACGCCTGACTTCTGCTCCCGTACTGGTACCGCCAGACTTCTCTAAGGACTTTGTTATCTACTGCGACGCCTCGCGACAAGGACTAGGCTGTATTCTCATGCAAGATCGACACGTAATTGCTTACGCCTCACGGCAATTGCACCCACATGAGGAGAATTATCCTACTCATGATCTAGAGCTTGCAGCTGTAGTCTATGCACTTAAAACCTGGCGACATTACCTCCTCGGTAATCGTTGCGAAATATTCACTGATCACCAAAGTCTGAAGTACATCTTCACCCAACCGGATTTGAATCTCAGGCAAAGACGTTGGGTCGAGTTGATCACAGATTTCGACTTAGGAATAACTTACACCCCAGGGAAAGCCAACGTCATGGCTGATGCGCTAAGTCGTAAATCTTATTGTAACAACCTGATGTTACAACAAAGTCAACCGCTTCTCCATGAGGAATTTCGGAAGCTTAACCTTCACATTGTTCCTCAAGGATTTCTTTCCACCTTGGTGGCGAAACCTACTCTTACGGATCAAATCATCGCTGCCCAGAAGCGAGATAAGGGAATAGCTAAGATCAAGGAGAACATTGCTAGCGGAGGTGCTAGTTGTTTCTCCACAAATGATCATGGTGTTGTGTACTTTGAGAACCGTTTAGTGGTTCCCAAGAACCAGCATCTACGGCAGTTGATCCTTAAGGAGGCTCATGAATCTCCTCTCACCATTCATCCCGGTAGTACCAAGATGTATCAGGACCTACGCCAGAGGTTCTGGTGGACTAGGATGAAGAGAGAAATTGCTCAGTATATTGCTAATTGCGACGTCTGTCGTCGTGTAAAAGCAGAGCATCAACGGCCTGCTGGCACCCTTCAACCCCTAGCTATTCCTGAATGGAAATGGGATAAAATTGGTATGGATTTCATTACCGGTTTTCCCAGGACCAAGAGAGGGAATAATGCTATCTTTGTCGTTGTCGATCGTCTTTCCAAAGTGGCCCATTTCTTACCTGTTCGTGAGAGTATAACCGCTAGTCAGCTGGCAGACTTATACATCTCCCGAATAGTGTCTCTCCATGGTGTTCCTTTGGAAATTAACTCGGATCGAGGAAGTCTTTTCACCTCTCGATTTTGGGAAAGTTTCCAAAACGCTATGGGAACCCGCCTTTCCTTTAGCACCGCTTTTCACCCTCAATCGAGTGGTCAAGTAGAACGCGTCAACCAGATTCTAGAAGACATGCTTCGAGCCTCTGTTATCTCTTTCGGAATGGAGTGGGAGAAATGCCTTCCATTTGCCGAATTTGCTTACAACAACAGCTATCAATCTAGCTTGGGTAAAGCCCCTTTTGAAGTTCTCTATGGACGACGGTGTCGAACACCCCTTAACTGGTCAGAGACCGGGGAAAGACAATTCTTTGGCCCGGATATGATTCAGGAAGCAGAAGAGCAAGTTCGCATCGTTCGTGAAAAGTTGAAAACAGCCCAATCCCGTCAGAAGAGTCAATATGACCGAAAACATAAGGCTATGACTTTCGAGATTGACGAGAAGGCTTACCTTCGGGTTACCCCTCTGAAGGGAACCCATCGTTTCGGTATCAAAGGCAAATTGGCTCCTCGTTACATTGGACCTTTTCGCATTCTCGCCAAACGAGGAGAAGTTGCCTACCAGTTGGAACTACCTCCGCATCTCTCCAGAGTCCACGATGTCTTCCACGTTTCTCAACTCAGGCGTTGCTTCTCGGATCCTATCCGTGGAGTGGACCACGAAACGCTTGATCTCCAAGATAATCTTACGTATCGAGAGTACCCCATTCGTATCCTCGATCAGGCCGAGCGTACCACTCGACGTCATAATATCAAGTTTCTCAAAGTTCAATGGTCGCACCATTCTGAGGATGAAGCAACTTGGGAAAGGGAGGATCGTCTTCGACTCGAGTATCCCGCCCTCTTTCCGGAGGAACCTAAATCTCGGGACGAGATTCTTTTGAGTGGGGGTGAGTTGTCACACCCTAGCTAGTCATGCATTAGAGTGTTGCATCATGTTTATTTTTGCATCAGAAACCTGAAATGGGAATGACAGAACCCCCAGTCCCCTCTGAAACCAATTAGGGTTTACTAAAAACTTTTTCAATGAACCTGAAATGCCCTTCTAAAATGCCCACCATTTTTGTCTTGGTTCAGAACCTCTGCCAAAAGTGATGCACATTTTCCTAGGTCATCTTAGGGTCTTTGAATTAAATCATAGATATTTGAGTTTGGGCATTTAAAATTATATAAAATATTCAGATGCTCAAATATCCCCAAACTAAAATGTTTCATGTTGGAAATAATCCAACTATGGACCAGGAGTAGTTTGGTGATTTTAGGAGTTGCCTAAGTATTTTTAATAAATCAACAAAGTTGCAGAAGTTTTAAAAAACAGAAACAGAAAGAAAATAGCAAAACTTACCTGGCGCCAGCACCCGGCCCACCTGCCGGCCCAGCCCAGCGCCGCTCCAGCGAGCTGCTTGCCGGCCAGCCACGCAGGCAGGTGCCCGACGGCGACCGCAGCGCGCGCCACGCACCTGCTCGCCGCCTCGCCGCTCCACTCGCCGGGTGACGTCGTGGATCGCTCCCCCTCTCTCTCCCGAACCCCCCAGACACCCCCTCTCCTCTCCAGCTCCTCCCCCTCGCACGCCCCAGCCATGGCCGACGCTACCGCCGCCGTGCCTGCGTCGTAGCCGCGCTCCCCGCCGCCCGTGCGTCCTCTCGTCGTGTCCAGGAGCTCCGCCGCTGTCCACTTCATCGAGCAAGCCGAGCCCCGAGCGCTCGCAACGCCCGAGTCCACCGCACCGACCTCACCCGAGTCCGCCGTCGCCGGAGATCCCCTTCAACGCCGTCGTCGCTCCGGTCCATCCCCGGCCGCACCAAGGGCTTCGTCGCACTCACTATGAGCTTAGCCATCTTCCCCTCCCTTCCGTTCTTGCTCCCGAGCCGTGTAGCGACCTCCCGGAGCTCAACCGCATCCACCGCCGTGGAGCTCGTCGCCGACGTGCTCCCGGTCATCCTCCGGCCACTCCACGGTGTCCATCATGCTCACCGCGTCATGTAGCACCTAACTAGCTACTCCCTGCACCTCACCGATCCCCCTAGCGACAAGTTCGACTTTGGCCGAACTCTGGTGGCCGCCAAAGTCGTCGCCGGCACCAACTCCAGCCACCCCGACCCCAATGGACTCCACCAAGAGCTGCGGTTCGACCTCAGCTCCTCTCTGGTGGCCTCCGCGGCTCGTTTGGTTGCCGGAAAGGCAAAAATCACTTCCGCCGCCGCATCGGGCTCGCCGGCGGCTAAACGCCGGTGCAGCCGACCCGGGTTTGACCACGGGTGGGCCCTGGTTGACTCCCCTGAGTCAATGACAGGTGGGGCCCAGCCATGTTAACTAATTAGGATTAGTTTAAATTAATTTTAGTTTAATTAATCACACTGACACGCGGGACCCACTATCAGGTTTGACCCGAACGTGTCCCGTTGACCTGCTGATGTCACACTGACGTCAGGCTGACGCAATAATTGATTTTCTGGATTTAATCTAATATAGGAAATTCCAGAATATAGTTTAAACTTTAAAAAATTCATAACTTTTATTCTGTAACTCCAAATCAGACAAATTATATATGAAAAATGATCAGAAAAATCCAATCTATCCATCTGTACTATTTTCATGCATGATTAAACAAGTTAACCTGATGTTTAATGCAGAACAAGGAAAACACTTTAAAGGGCCATGTTTGGGTCTAAAATTTGAATCTTTGATTCAAATTGGTTCAAACCCTTCTGGTCCTAGTTGCATTAGCCCAACTCACTCATATTGCCATGTTTCATGCATGCATCATATTGTTGCACATTGTTTGGTGATGGTTGTGTATCGGTGTTCTTTGCGGCAGGTTCTGCCTCTGAGGAGTACCGTGATTACCCTAACGAAGAACCGTATCAGTGCATCGAATCATCAGGCAAGCAACCAACCATTTGATCATATCGATACAATCCCATGTTCTCGCTCCTGCTCTCTTTTATTGCATTAAGACAACGCGTTTCAAACTGCTGTGTGCTACGGTAGTTGAACCCATTTCCTCTGCATGACCTGTCATTGCCACAGTAACTAGATGAAACCCACTAGCATGTGTAGGAGTTGATTGAGCCATATGTATGTGTTGTTCCTACCTTGCTATGCCTGCTATGCTTAGAGTCGTGTCAGGTCTGGTTCATCTGGGTGATGGGCTAGAGTGAAATGATTATGTCGGTAATGAGAATGGTGTGGTGAACACGATTTGGTAAAGGTATCGATGAGAGGCCATGTAGGAGTACATGGTGGGTTGTTTCATTGAAACCGGCCTTAAGCACTGAGATCTGTATGTGTAATTTAAGATACAGCTACTACCATGCATTGGGCCCTGAAATATGACCCCGCTCGACTTCTTATCCACCCTAGTTCTCTGTCCAGGAGTTGCAAGTAGTTTCTGGTGTTTGTAGCCTACTGGAGGCCGTGGACAGCGCTGACCGTAGGGGTGGGCTGTGATGCGGTAGGTACGTGGCACGGTGTACCGAATACCCGTTAGGTATCTCGGGAACCCTGTTCACATCGTTCGGGGCCGTATGGGAAACCTCGGTCGGAATCCCTGCGGATGGAACCTGGATAGGCGATAAACCTGGACTAGAGACTTAGGTGTTTAGGTAGGTCGTGGTCTACACCCACGTCGGCTTTCGCTTGAAGTCTGCCGAGCACATGTCGTGTGCAGACGCTAAGTGGTGGAAACATGTATGAAGAAGTACACCCCTGCAGGGTTATCATGATCTATTCGAATAGCCGCGTCCGCGGTAAAGGACTACTTGGTTGCCTATACAGTTCATAGACAAGTAAATGGAAACTACTAAAAGCCTCAAGATAAGTGTGAGTGCCGAGGATGGCTCTTCCGTAGGAAGACGGAGGTGGATCCTCGGTAGTGTATTGAAGTGGTGAGTAGTGGACTCGTGTACGCAAAACCATTTCAAGTTGGAGTCCCGTAGGTTAGCCTAGCCAAGAGTCAAAGCTGGCTTGCTGCAACAACTCCACCAACCCTTCTTGATAATATGCATGTATGTAGGATCTGATGTAAGTCTTGCTGAGTACCTTTGTACTCATGTTGCTATAATTTACATTTTTACGGAAGACGCTGCAACCCCTTCTGATGGGTTCTACGTAGACGTTGACATCAATGAGTAGGCTAAGGCCCAGGTGGTGATCCTGAGCTTGTGAAGGACCACGTAGTATAGCTAGGCTTTCCAAGCCTCTTTTATTTTACTAGTTGTCTGTACTCAGACAAGTTACTTCCGCTGCTGGTTTGTATGACTGTATGACTTGAATGCTGGGTCGTGTGACCCGTACCTGTGTGTATGATTATGTATGGCTCCCTGAGCCTTAAATAAAGTACTTGTGTCGTAGAGTCATGTTGTGATGCCATGTTGTATTTGCACATATCGAGCATACTGTGTGTATGTTATTGAAATGCTTGGTATGTGTGGGATCTGACTATCTAGTTGTTTATCTTTAGTAGCCTCTCTTACCGGGAAATGTCTCCTAGTGTTACCACTGAGCCATGGTAGCTTGCTACTACTCTGGAACACTTAGGCTGGCCGGCATGTGTCCTTCTTCGTTCCGGTGTCTGTCCCTTCGGGGAAATGTCACGCATTGAGTACCGGAGTCCTGTTAGCCCGCTACAGCCCGGTTTACCGGAGTCCTGCTAGCCCAGTGCTATAGCCCGGACCCTCTTGCTGATGACCGACACGTTCGAAGCTGGGTCATGGATGCCTGTCCCTGTAAGTCTGTGCCACTTTGGGTTTACAACTAGTCATGTCAGCCCGGGCTCCTTAACATATGGATGCTAGCGACACTATCATATACGTGAGCCAAAAGGCGCAAACGGTCCCGGGCAAAGGTAAGGCGACACCCGTGGGGATACCGTGCGTGAGGCCGCAAAGTGATATGAGGTGTTACAGGCTAGATCGATGTGTCATCGAGTCGGGGTCCTGACAACATGCTCCAGTGCATAAAATCAGTTTGAAAAATCAAATGTGTGTCCTTGGTTGCAAGCTTAGGTCACATGCAAGAAATGGGAATGAATGTCAAACACCTTGACACTATCACTCGCCCGCTAACATTGAGATACATGGTTTTAAAATTCTACTAAATCAAAAACTCGTCTGAAATTCATGAAACTTGACATGATCTGAAATGGCATCGACATGCCGTGGTAAAAATATTATCCCGTTTGGGGCAGGTTTGGGTATAAACTTCTCACAAACCAAAGCTTCTTCACAACAAGCCTCATGGTTTCGGTAGGGAACGTGTCACCTTGGGGGACAAAATGATATATGTTGCCTCTTCTTACTTCCAAATTTTTTCCCGCGTCAACATAGAACAACAAGAGTGTTATGTCAATTTTTGGGATTTTCGGGGTTCGCTTGGACATTTTTATACATTAAGTGAGTTTTCTATGCATGTATGTGCATAATTCAAATTTGAACTACATGCACATGCTCTAGTGCATATAAATGTGTTCAGAATTGAAATGCCGTCCTTGGTTGCATGCTTAAGTCCCATGCAAGAAATGAGAATGAATGTCAAACACCTTGCCACCGTCGCTCGGCCGCTAACATTGAGATACATGGTTTTTAAATTCTAGTAAATCAAAAACGCGTCTAAATTTATGAAACTTGACATGCTAGCATGGAACAGCATCAAAATACCATGGTAAATTTTTTGTCCCATTTGGGGCAGGTTGGGGTATAAGCTTCTCACAATCCAGAGCTTCTCACAACAAGCCTCATGGTTACGGTAGGGAATGTTTCACCTTTCTGGACGAAACGATATCCGTTGCCTCTTCTTGATTTTAATTTTTTTCTAGTGTCAACGTAGAACAACTGGAGTGTTGTGTCAATTTTAGGATTCTTTGGGGTTCGTTTGGATATTTTTATACATTAACTGAGTTTTCTATGTATTTATGTGCATAATTCAAATTTGACTACAGACACAAGCTCCAGTGCATGTAAATTGGTTGAAAAATCAAATATCTGTCCTTGGTTGCATGCTTAGGTACAATGCAAGAAATATGAATGAATGTCAAACACCTTGCCACCGTCGCTCGGCTACAAACATTACGACACGTGGTTTTTAAATTCTAGTAAATCCAAAACTCGTCTGAAGTTCATGAAACTTGACATGCTATCATGGAGCGGCATCAACATGTTGTCGTAAAAAAATTGTCCCATTTGGGAGCAGGTTTGGGTATAAGCTTCTCGCAAAACAGAGCTTCTAACAACAAGCCTGACAGTTTTGGTAGGTAACGTGCCACCTTTGGGGATGAAACGATATTCGTTGCCTCTTATTGCTTTCAAATTTTTTCTAGTGTCAACATAGAACGACATGAGTGTTGTGTCAATTTTTGGATTTTTCGGGGTTTGCTTGGACATTTTTATACATTAACTGGGTTTTCTAGGCATTTTATGTGCATAATTCAAATTTGAACTACATGCACATGCTTCGGTGTAGAAAAATGGGTTGTCATATCAAATGTGTCTCCTTGGGTGCATGCTTAGGTCCCATGCAAGTAATGGGAACGAATTTCAAACACTAGAGCACTATTGAATGCTGGCAAAATGTTGAGATACTATATTTTTAACTTCTAGTAAATCCAAAACTCGTCTGAAATTTATGAAACTTGGCATGCTACCATGGAATGGCACCCGACATGATGTGGTATTTTTCTTGTCCATTTTGAGAGAAGGCGCATGATACGTCTCCAACGTGTCTACTTTTCCTAACACTATTCCTCTTGTTTTGGACTCTAATTTGCATGATTTGAATGAAACTAACCCCAGGCTGACGCTGTTTTCAGTAGAACTACCATGGTGTTATTTTTGTGCAAAAATAAAAGTTTTCGGAATGGAACGAAACTTTACGAGGATTTTTATATGAATAAAGAGAATTTCTGGAGCCAAGAGATACCTGAGGGGGGCACCTGGGTGGGCAAGACCCACCAGGGCGCGCCTGTCCCCCCCCCCCCCAGGCGTGCCCCAGTGGGTGCTCCCCAGCTTGTGGCCCCGCTGACCCAGAAACCGATGCTATAAAATCACATTATTCCAGAAAAAAATCAGGGAGAAAGAATTACCGCGTTTCATGAGATGGAGCCGCCGCCGTCTCCTGTTCTTCATCGGGAGGCCAGATCTGGAGTCCGTTTGGGGCTTCGGAGAGGGGGATCTTCGATCTTCATCATCACCAACATATCTCCATCGCCAATTCCATGATGCTCTCCATCGGGAGTGAGTAATTCCTTCGTAGGCTCGCTGGTTGGTGAGGAGTTGGATGAGATTCATCATGTAATCGAGTTAGTTTTGTTAGGGCCTGATCCCTAGTATCCACTATGTTCTGAGATTGATGTTGCTATGACTTTGCCATGCTTAATGCTTGTCAACTTTGGGCCCGGTTGCCATGATTTCAGATCTGAACCGTTTATGTTATCACCATTATATCCAAGTTCTAGATCCGATCTTGCAAGTTATAGTCACCTACTATGTGTTATGATCCGGCAACCCCGGAGTGACAACAATCGGGACCACTCCCGGTGATGACCGTAGTTTGAGGAGTTAATATATTCATCGTGTGCTAATGCTTTGTTCCGGTTCTCTATTAAAAGGAGGCCTTAATATCCCTTAGTTTCCAATAGGACCCCGCTGCCACGGGAGGGTAGGACAAAATATGTCATGCAAGTTCTTTCCATAAGCACGTATGACTATTTACGGAATACATGCCTACATTATATTTATGAACTGGAGCTAGTGTTGTATCGCCCTAGGTTATAACTGTCTCATGATGAATATCATCCAACGAGTCACCGATCCAATGCCTACGATTTTATCTTATATTGTTCTTGCTAAGTTACTACTATTGCTACTGCTATTGTTACTGCTACAAACACTGCTGTCATTGTTACCGTTATTGTTGCTACTGCCACCATTATCAAAACTATCATATTATTGTGCTACTAATCACTTTGCTGCAGTAACTAATCTCCAGGTGTGGTTGAATTGACAACTCAGCTTCAAATACCTTCAAATATTCTTTGGCTCCCCTTGTGTCAAATATATAAATTTGGATTGAATACTCTACCCTCGAAAACTGTTGCGATCATCTATACTTGTGGGTTATCAACGCACTCGAATAATAGCCAACAAAGGCATTTTGAAACAAATAGATGCCACTTTAACATCTCAAATGTTTGTATAATTTAAATCATGTGTGTTCTGCTAACCATTCACGTGACACCACGTGTCTCCCTTTTAATGGCTATAGGAGGTGCCGTGCGGATAGCTGCTTGTTTGAACGGGAGGCGTGGAAGCGCAGTCCGGTGCGCAGGCTGACCGAGAGACGTGCAAGCTGTCCTCCAATGCGCGGGCTCACCGGGAAGCGTGTGAGCTGTACGCTGCGCAGGCTCACCGGGAAGCGAGCCCTTTAACTTCCATGGCCGCCTGCCTTGCTCGCATCCTCTCCATTAATGGCGCCCGAGCCGCTATTTAATATGAGCGGCCTTATTGTCCGCCCCCCATTCCCCTCCCTCCCGTAGACCTCCACCAACGTCGTGGTACAGAAGGATCATCTGCCACTAGTCTTCAAGTTTGGTGAAGTCAACTCCGAGCCGGAGGAGATAGAAAATAAGGAGGAATGGGGCCTCATGGACATGGCCCTAAATGAGCTGGGCCCGGCAGTTGCTGCCCCCGCGCCTGTCCTAGCTCCCATCCCCATGCCCGCGCCAGCGACCATCCCCGTAGCATTGACAGGCTGGTCGCTGAGCACTATCACCGACCTGGAAGCCGCGGGCGTCAGCGAGGTCTCCGCGAACTCACGCGAGCTCGTGTACATGCCAGCGCCCGTGCCCGTGCCCTTGCGCGCCCCTGCACCCACTGCGGCGCCGGTCCCCGTGCATTTGCCTCCACCCGCCGAGCCCATGCTCATGCACGCGTCCCCCTCAGCGGCATAGGACACCGCTGTCGACCGCTACCTTGCAGCGCCATGAGTTGCCGTCCTCCCGCGCACCGCTCGTCGATCGCGCGACGACATGATGTTTGATTTTGAAGTGAAGAACATTCTGTGTTGTCTTGAAGACTTCAACAACGGCGTCATGGAGGACGACAACAATAATGCCGGCGCGGCATGCCGCCTCCGCCGCCGTTGGAACTACTTTTTTTGGGTTTAATACTGTTTCTCGATCATATAAATATAAATTCGCAGTGTGACTGAATGAAAGATATGGTTTGAACGAACTTGCATTTTTCTCTCTTAATGTACAGACTTATCAAACAATTTTCTTTTAAAAAAAGGTCAATGGTTTTTAAATATAAAACAGTCATCACAAACGTTTTTGCCGACAGCTTCCCCAGTAAACCAAGGGAAAATGTGTCGAGGAGGATTTGTGCAGCTCTTCATCGCAAATGTTTTAGATAGAACACCCATATGCAAAGTGAGAGCTATGGTTTTCCCCAGTAAGCCAAGGTATAATTCGCAGCACAAGATTTGTGCATATCTTCAACGCAAATGGTTCAGATTGAATACGGTATGCAAAGCCAGACTTTGGCGCTAAGCCAAGAGAAAATGTGTCGAGCAGGATTTGTACATCCCTTCAACGCAAACGGTTGTTTTGGATGACCCATGTCCAACCACGTACAAACAATTTGGTAAGATTTGCATCTGTCATATTGGGTTATTGCCATTTGTCAAACTGGAAAGATTGACATTTGTTAATCTAGTAACATTGCCATTTGTCAACCTTGTAACACTGCGATTTGTCAAAATATGCAGCTAAAAATCACTAGCAATATCTAATTTTTGCAACTAAAATTCAATAATTAAGCATAGATTTCATTCATAGATTAAGCAGTCGTTCTTTATACAAACAGCTCAACTCGGCAGCTGAACCGACCAAACTTTTCCTCAGTTGTTTCCAACCACGTACTAAAATAGCTAGTTCAACTATATATACTAGCTAATTTGAAGTACGTTGTACAGTTCCACCACATCTATAGTCAGATGAACTGAACAAAATAGCCCCTAAATACTACTACTACGGAGGGGCTTTGTACTACTTCCGGTAGCCTCTCCTCTGCCGAGCGTGCTCAGTAAGAGGTAGAGGGGGAGGAGCCTACCGATGAGCTGGACAACTGCAATACGGTGCCTGCCGCTGCTGCACCTTCAGCGACGCTCACCTCAAACGCCCTCTGCCACTCCGTAAGACCCCTCTCGAAGCGGTGGTTCTCCTCGTAGATCTCCTGATTCCTCACCTCTTCAGCGGCGTGTGCTGCGGCCATGGCGGCGGTAAGGCTCTTTGCATGCTCAATGAGGCACTCCTCCTCCTCCCACAGGAACTCGATGTAGCGCGCAAGGTCGATGACGCACGTGCGGGCCTCCACCTCCGCCTCCTGCCTTCGGGCGGTGGTGGCGGAGCGGGTGATGACCCCCGCGGTCAACGATGGGCTAGCGGCCACGACCACCACCTCCCGCCTTCGGGCCGCGGTGGCGGAGCGGTGATGGCCATGGTGGTCGGCAGTGGGGTGGCGGCCACGACGGCCACCTCTCACCTTCGGGCCACGGCGGCAGAGCGGGAGATGGCCCTGACTTTCGATGGTGGTGTGGTGGCCACGGCGGCAGACGGTGGGGTGGCGAGAACAGCGACCGGCAACAACTGCCGACGGGAAGCGGCGGTGGAGCGTGTGGTGGGTACTCCGCACACACGCAACAGGGACACCATGCACACTACACTATGCCGGCTGGAGCTGTCCTCTGATGACGGCGGAGTGGCTGAGCGACGATAACGTACTAGTGCCATTGGCGATTGTGGGAGAAGCAAACGGGATAAGCTACAGGGAGGGAGGGGAAAATGCCATGCAGGACTCGCCGGCCGTGAAGGTTCATATAGCAGGCTGGTAAGCATTGGGATTTTGGGGGATTTCACCGAGTCAGGCGAGAAGCTTGCGCGGCAACGGGCTCACCACCGTTTGGCCAAAGAACGCCCCCGCGCACTGCTCAAGCTTGCGCTCTAAGCCGTCCAGCATCGGGATGACAAGACATGCGAGAGGAGGACGAGTGGACACGTACACATACGGTTAATAAAAAAACATTTTTGATTAAATTACCTACTACCTCCGTCCTAGTTTATAAGTCGTCTATGTATTTTGTGCCAAATTTTGACTGGAGATTTAACTAATAAAATATAGATGCATGTCGCCAGAGATTATATCGTTGGATTCGTATTTGAACATAGTTCCCAGTTGTATAATTATTGTAACATGCATTAACATTTTGTTGGTTAAATTTAAGGTCACAATATGGCACAGAATATAAATGGGACTAATAGACCAAGACGGAGGTAGTAGCACACAACCATTTCCTGCGTGTTCAACTCCTCTATGTGTTTGGTTGCTTCCGGTTGAGGCGGCCGCGACGCGCTCTACTCTCACGTCTCTCCACATGCGATGCCAGTGTTTGGGTCCGGCGCACGATCATGTACGTTCGTGTGCATGCGGTTGCGCCAGACGCGGCGCCACGATGTAGTTACCCGCCGCAAAAACTGCCATGCGGACGCGCCAAGAATCCAGGCCGCCCGGCCCCCATTTATTCCTGCGGCCATTTACCTTCATCTCTCTCTTCACATGACACAATAAGCACACCCACGACAACACATACAGTGAGGACATCCAGCGGTTCCAAATGGCACTCCCTGTGGCTCCAATGGCGCTCCCAGCGGCCGAGAACGACAACGGTGGGCAGTTCACCATGCATCACGTAGTGGACACCCACGTGAGGGGGAAGGCCCTCTAGGTAGTGTACACGAACGAGCCGGTCTCGGTGGAGAGCTCCATCCAAACTATGGAGCAGTTGCTTGCTGAGGACAAGTACAAGTGGTCAGCTTCGACCTCGAGTACACCATCGGTCGTGCCGGGCACGATCATAAGGTTGTCGTCGCCCAGTTGTGCATGCGATATGACGTCCTCGTCTACCACTACCACCTGGCCACAAGGCCTTGCGAGCGTTTCTCCGGGTTTATCAACAGTTCCGACTTCAGTTTTTCTATGGTGGACACCACCAACGATCTAAAAGCGCTCAAGGTTTCGGACTTGAAATGCCAGAATCTTGTTAACATCCAGGACCACAACAAGGTCTGGGGTAGCGACAACAACAAACAGAACTCCCTGGTTGACCTCGCCTTGGCCATCATCGCCCCCTACTACATGAAGATGAATGATGAGAGCAAGAAGGACAGGAACGCCTGGCACAGTGTCTGGCATGAGAGACTGGATGAACAACACGTCAAGTACATGGCCAAGGACGCGTACACAAGCTACGAGATGTACATGCAGATCGTTGACATGAGGGAGTGTCTTCTTCCTGCCCCAGACGAGGGATCGAGCCACAGAGCAGTGGCGGGAGCGTCACAAGAAGTAGATGACTAGACGATCGCTTCTCCTACTTTAGAATGAATATAATTGTTTATTTAGGTGTGTGCGAATGATCTGTATAGTCACTTATTTAATTGTGTGAATGATCTGTATAGTCATCTATATATATATATATATAGTGGCACTATTCTAATCCTGGGATTAGAATAGTTATTTGAATCACAGCCAGCCCTATATAGGGCCCAAAGAGGCGTTCCCGAACTCCCGGAGGAAAAAAAGCCCACTCCACGCATGCTGGTCCACCACCTCCCCCGATCGATCCCAACCTCTTCCCGATCCCCCACTCCCACCGACGTCCACTTCCCTTGGACCCGCCTCCTTACAGCGAGCCGCCGCCCCCGCCTCCTTCCGGCGAGTCGCCGCCCCCGCTTCCTCCCAGCGCGAGGCCGCCCCCGCCTCCTTCTGGCGCCGCCGTTCTTCCTCCCCCCATGTCCACCTTCTTCTTTCGCAAGCACCCGACGGCCGCCGCCGTTCCCCACCACCGCCGGCCCAGTCCCGCCTCGCCGGCTAGCCCGGAGCCGCCATGCCCAACCTTCCCTTCAACTAACCTCCTCCTTCCTCCCTGCCGACACCGTGGGAGCTCCCATCCCGCCGCGCCGGCAACCACCTATCCCTCCTAGATCCACTAGAGGCGCATCGGATCCTGGCTCACAGTCTGTTCCCACGACCCAGGCAGACGCCAAATTAGTAAGCTGCAACCCTTGCGATACAGCGCCGCCGCCAGGACCGACCTCCAACTGCTCGCCACTGCCGCCGAGGTCCACTATTGGCCCACCACCTATAGCCGCGCCCTGCCTTCTTCCCCCTGCTGCTAGCTGTTACTACAAAACTCACCGGACCGTGAGCATCTTCTCACCCGCGCCGCCCAGCTGCAGCCTCCCTCCTCTAGCGCATCCCCTTATCCCAACCACTGCTACGTTCCCCACCGCCGGCCAACTGCCCCGCCAGTGTCGCCAAGTACTTGGTCGCCGCTGCTCCCCTGGCCCCTGCAGGCTGCACACCACCGACCACTCCATCTCCTCCTCTATTCCCCTACCTTTTTCTCCTGTGACAACCATGCACTTGTTCGATTTCTCTCCCCAAATGGTTTTTATCTTGATTACAGATCAAGATGTTTAAAAAAGTTGGTAATATTGCTCTGTGTAATGTTTTTTGGATCTGCAAAACTGTAATTTCAGCAGGGTTTGTCTATGTTCAGCTGAGAGATTACCAAAATAATGTGAAAAAAGGAAATTTGGGTGTATGATTTCCCGCTGTATTTGCTCCAACTTGCGTTCTGATTTCAATTGAAAAATCTAGAAGTTCAATGATACAAAAAAGACAAGTTCAGACTTGAGAGGATGTATGTTTCGAGAATAAAACAGAAGCTAAATGGACCCACCTAGAATTCGTAAAGAAAGAACATAAAAAGTTTGCATGACCGGCATTCAAAGATTTCAATACAAAAAGCATATAAAAGTTCATAGATGGCAGATTGTAAAATGTTCAGATTGTTTTCCTTTTTCTCAGCTTGCAGCAGAAAACCGAAAAGCAGTAGCCCACACATGAAAATTGAAGAAGGAAAGATACAACAATTCGGGAAGCAGCAGTCTTATTTCATAACTTCGCTTATAAGTAATGTGTGTTGTCTCGTTACGTGAGCAGGAACTCCACATAAACAACTACGGTTGTCTAATTGCGATTTTACTTTGTCAGCGACTATACTTCCGGAAACAATCTTCTAGGCGCTCTGTTTGTTCTAGAGTCAACATTCATTTAGAGTTAAATAAAAACACTGATGTTACCGGTTTCTAAAAACAAACTAGAAGTTCAAATTTTGAAAACGGAGCAGCTCGATACGTATATACAAAGAATAAAACAAGACTCACCTAGAAAAATGTTAAGTCCGCAACTTCGAATTTAATTAAAAAATGGAGAAAACTTAGATTTTGCTTGTTAATAAAAGAATAAACGAATAAGATCAATTTAAAATAACAAAAATTCATGTTTATATACAAAGAAGAAAAGAAAGCGTTGTTGAGAAAATGTTAACTCTCGAAGTTCAAATTTAATAATGGAGAGTTGGGCAGTATACATTATGTGCGTACAAAATAATTCGCAAGGATTTTTCCGTTACTGAAAAAAGATAACCAAAATGCTCAAATTTCAAAAACCGTATCATTCAGTATTTGCACCAGAAAACATATATTTCATATTTTTAAGTAATCCCAAGAAGGTCAGATTAAAATAATACAATAGTTCAAATTGTGGATTAAGATATTTTCTCCATTGCCAGGAAAAAACTATAAGTTCAACTTTAAATAACGAAGCAATTCAAATTTAAATAACGAAGCAATTAGAAAACTCAAAATTCGCTGTTAATAAAAAATAAACTAAGAAGTTCAAATTCAAGTAACATAGTAATGTGATTCTTATAATTCATGAAAAAACAAAAAAAAACATCACCTAGAAAATGTTAACTCTCGATGTTCAAATTTAATAAATTGGAGAGTTCAAAGAAAATGTTATGAGTGTACAAAAAACTTCCCCTGTATTTTCACGTTATTTGAGAAAGACAACCAAAGTTTCAAATTAAAGAATTGATGATTTCAAAAATTACAAAAAATGGATATCCATGTTTGTAAAAATATATTTAGATTCAAATTTAAAAGACAAAGAAGTTCAATGTTTATTAAAAAATCCCAGAAGGTCCAATTAAAAATAACCAAAGCCTCTCAAAAAAATTATAAAAAGGGATTTTCTTTGTTAAAATGTTTAGTTATAAAACGGGTTTTCCCTGTTCCTCAAAAACATAGAAGTTCAAATACAAATAACAGAGCGGTTGAATGTTTATATAAACTTGGATATTTCAAGTTACTAAAGAAAAAAGTAATAAGTTCAATTCAAAATAATGGAGAAGTTCGATCTTTTTAAACCAAGAAGAAAAAGAACACTCACCCATAAAAATGTTAACTCTAGATGTTCAAATTTAAGTAAAATGGGTAGATCAAAGAAAATGTTGGGTGTCTTAAAATAATTCTCTCATTCCATTACAAATTTGAAACAGAAATGTTTTATCTGAAAAAAGTTCCTCCTACATGGAGTGTGTTTCATATACGAAAAAAGGAATAAAATTCAAAGTCTAAAAAGATATGGAAGTTCAAATTTAAATAAGTGAGTGGTTCGATACTTATTACATAACAAGGATTTTTCCCCTATACAAATAAATAACAGCAAACAGTCCTAATTAAAAAAATGAAGTTGTTTAATGTTTATAAAAGTCTTAGATTTTCCCCGACACTAGAGATTAAAACAAAGCAGTTTGATATTTATTTGAAAAAAAATCAGTTTTTTCTGGTTACTAAAGAATAAAACCAATAAGTTCAATTTCAAAAAACAAAGAAGTTTGATGTTTCTAAAAACCTATATTTTTCACATTTCTAAAAATACACAATGAAGTTCAAATAAAAAAGGTAGAGCAGTTCAACATCTATAAAAAACTCAGATATTTTCGCGTAACCGAGAGAAGTTCTGATTGATAACTCCCAGAAGTTCACGTACTACACGGCGTGCATTTGTATGAAAAATAATAATTAAAAAGCAAAGGCTAAAGGTTTTGTTGTTAGAAATTCAAGTGCTTGGCCCAATAAAGTTCAAAAATTCTTGTGAGAGAGGTTGAACAAAAATACGTGACAGAAGTACAAGGTGAAAACAGCGGGAAGTTCAACTACTACACGGAATGTGTTTTAGATAAGAATATAAGAATAGAAAACTAAAATCTTAAAAGGTTTGTTTGAAGAAGTTCACGTGCTTTGTCCGGGGAAGTTCTGAAATTCTTGCGAGATATGTTCACCTTGTATTTCCATGTTCGAAAATAAAAAAAAATGTTTTTATGCATTTTAAAATAATTCTCTCAATCCACAAAGAAGTTCAGTTATTATTTGGGAGCAATTTGATTTCAAAAAGAAAATAAAAAATTCAAATTATAAAGATTAAGAAAATAAAACCAGGAAGTCCATATTAAAAAGATGGAGAAGTTCGATGATTATAGAAAACTCAGATTTTCCTTGTTATTAAAGAATGGAAACAAGAAGTTTAAAAATAAAATAACAAGAAGTTCAACTTTTAAAAAATAGAGCGCTCTAGAATTCATAAAAAAAGATTAAGAAATTCAGATTAATATTTATAAAAAACTCAGATATTTTCACGTAATCGAGAGAAGTTCAGATTGATAACTGCCAGAAGTTCACGTACTACACGGTGTGCATTTTGTCTTAAATAAGAATAAAAAATCAAGATTAAAAGTTTTGCTGTTATAAGTTCAAGTCCTCGGTCAGAGAAAGTTAAAAAAATTATTGTGAGAGTGGTTTGTACAAAAGGAAAATCATTCGTATAACACTAACGAATGGATGAGAAATTACAAACGAAAATACGTCACAGAAGTTCAACGTGAAAACAAAAAGAAGTTCAACTACTGTACTGAATGAATTCGCATGAAAAACTTTTAAAACCGTCGCGAGTATAAAAAAATGATCAACACAGGAAAGTTCTGTGTTTACAGCAGCTTTCCATCGGTATATCACCCGCTCAATTCCCGTGAGTGGGATGGAGAGCTACAAGTAGTGGATGAAGATCTACGAGCAAAAAAATCACGTGAAAAACTGAGTGAAGTTCAGGTACATGCACCGAGAAGTTCAGGTCTTCACGCGATGCATTTTCGAAGAATATGTTTCGCGGTAGAAGCAGAACGAATGATCCCGCCGTTTTCGGAATTACTTGAAATCGGCTAGGAATCGGAGAAAACCATCAGCATGAATTTTTTTCGCATTTTCCGTAGCTTTTCAACGGTATATTATTTGCCCAATTCCGATAAAATTTGTAGAAATTATGGCGAAAATACGTTTTTCGCCATTTTCGAAACTGACTGAAAACCGTAAAGAATTGGAGAAACAATACATACCAAAAAGTTTTGCATTTGTTCAAGCTTTCCAACGCCATATCATTTGCTACATTTGGATGCACGGTTAAAACATTAGCTCAAAAATACGAACTCGGTAGGACTTGGACCATTTTCTAAATTACTCTTAAACCATTCAAAATTATAAAAAAACTTTCAAGATGAAAAAGTAGCGCATTTTCATAAGCTTTCCAACGCCATATCATATGCCTCCATTGGATTAGCCGTTGAGAAATGACATGAAAAAAAGAATTCAGTTGTTCGGTTTACGAAATTTTACCTTTTTTCAAATTACTCTTTAACCACAGGGAATTAGAAAAAACTTTCAACATGTGGAAGGAGCAGTTTTGCAGCAGCTTTCCTAGGCCATATTATATGCCTCATTCCGATAAACGGTTTAGAAATGCGATCGAAATTACGATTCACGTTTTTTTGTGAAGAAAAAACGGTTTTCAAAACTGCTCTTAAACCGCTTACATTTTGCGAAAAATTTAACTTGGGTCATGATACTGGTGTCCATAGCTTTCCAATGGTATATCGCAAGCCCCGTTTGGGCAATGTTGACAGAAGTTCAACCTAGCACTAGGGGAAGTTCAGGTCGAACAACTCAGGCAGTAAAATTGTAAAAAACGCAATTTCATCACGACCCGAGATCAAAATCCACCAACGAGCGAGATTTCTATTTAAAACTGGTATTTAGTTGCTAAAAAGCGTTTCTAGATTACACTAACATCATATAGAACATGACTAACCAGAATAATTCGCGGGGGAAGCCACAGTTGCAAAGATAGCCCGAAGGTCGGGTTCGTACAGAGGGAAGTTCAGGCGCGCGTACAAACAAAAATACGTCACAGAAGTTCAACGTGAAAACAACATGAAGTTCAACTACTACGCTGAATGAATTTCAGATAAAAAACTTTTAAAATCGTTGTGAGTATGAAAAAATGATCAACACGGGAAAGTTGCGTGTTTACAACAGCTTTCCATCGGTATATCACTTGCTCAATTCCGGTGAGTGGATGGAGAGCTAGGAGTAGTGGATAGAGATATACGAGCAAAAAAAAGCACGTGAAAAATAGAGTGAAGTTCAAGTACACGTGCCGAGAAGTTCAGGTCTTCACGCGGTGCATTTTCGAAGAATCAGTTTCGCGATAAAGGCAGAACGAATGATCTCGCCATTTTCGCAATTACTTGAAAACGGCTAGGAATCAGAGAAAACCATCAACAAGAAAAAGTTTCGCATTTTCCGTAGCTTTTCAGCGGTATATTATTTGCCCCATTCCGATAAAGTATGTACAAATTATGCCAAAAATACGTTTTTATTCATTTTCCAATTTGACTTAAAACTGTAAGGAATTAGGAGAAATAATATATACGAAAAAGTTTCGCATTTTCTCAAGCTTTCCAACGCCGTATCATTTGTTGCATTTGGACGTACGGTTAACAAATTATCTCGAAAATACGAAATCGGTGGAACTTGTACCATTTTTTGAATTACTTTTATACCGTTCCAAATTAGAAAAAACTTTTGACATGGAAAAGTAGCGCATTTTCACAAGCTTTCCAATGCCATATCATATGCCTCATATGGATTAGCAGTTTATAAATTACATTGAAAATACGAACTCGGCTGTTCGGTTTGCGAAATTTTACGATTTTCAAAATTACTCTTTATCCACAGGGAATTAGAGAAATCTTTCAACATGTCGAAGGAGCGGTTTTGCAGCAGCTTTCCAACGCTATATTATTTACCTCATTCCGATAAACGGTTTAGAAATGCGATCGAAAATACGGTTCACGTTTTTTGTATGAAGAAAAAACGGTTTTCAAAACTGCTCTTAAACCGCTTACATTTTGCCAAAAATTTAACTTGGATCATGATATTGGTGTCCATAGCTTTCCAACGGTATATCGCAAGCCCCATTTGGACACTTTTTAGCTGAAGTTCAACCTAGTATTTGGGGAAGGTCAGGCGCGTTGCTCGGGAAGTTCATGTTGTGATCAGAATATTATTCTGATCCCGTGATCAGAATAGTGTTTATGTATACACACACACACACACACACACACACACACACACACACACACACACACACAGACGGTCTATTCTGCTAATATTAGCAGAATAACTATTCTGCACACCACTTCGGCACTGCATGCTCAACAGAAGCGCACTGCATCATTTTGATGACGAGCACTGCAATAGAGACTAGTGAACTTCGTGTCGAAAAAAATTGCACACGGTGTTTTTTCGGTACTGTTTTTGCTCTAATTTTTTAACTGTTTATCGAAATGAGGCGTGTAATATACCATTGAAAAGCTATGGATTAGGCGCAACTTCGACATGTTGAACACTTTTCAAGATTCCACAGGTTTAAGAGCAGTTTTGAAAATAGTGCGGCGGATGACGAGTGACAACGAGCGTTTTTTTGCGTTTGTTTCTAAACCGCTTGTTGGAATGAAGCAAATGATACGCCTTTGGATAGATATCGTCGAGGCGCATCTTTTTCATATATAAATCTTTCTCTAATTCATTACGGTTTAAGAGCAGTTTCAAATTTACTAAATCGCGGAATTCTATTTTTCAAATTTTTTCAATTTTTTGGTACTGCTTTCTCTCTAGTTTTTGAACCGTTTGTCGAAACGAGGCGTGTAATACGTCGTTGGAAAGCTATGGACAAGGCACAACTTTCTTATGTAGAACTTGTTTACAGATTCATTGCGGTTTTAATTTAATTTTGAAAACGGTGCGGCTGCCGGTGAGTGACGGCGAACGTATTTTTGTAAATTTGTTCAAACCGTTCATCGGGATGATGCAAATGATATGCAGTTGGAAAGATATCGTCGAGACACAACTTTTTCCTGTAGAACACTCTCTCTAATTCCTTACAGTTTAAGAGCAGTTTTGAAATTACCGAAATGCGGACACTCTGTTTTTCGCGACACCCAATTATTCGTGTGTACTTCATCAAACAGAAGAACGCACTGCTTCGGACTGAAAACTACACTGCATCAAACGGAAAAGAGAACTACATTTTTTTAAAATACATTTTTTGTTTTAAATGGAGTGTATTGAAAGTTCTTTGTAGTGGACTTCTTGTAAGACCAAAGTGCACTGAATTTTCATGTTTTTTAAATGCATTCTGTTTTAAATGAATTGTACTGAAAGTTCTTTTGTAGTGGACTTTTTGTAAGGCCAAAGTGCACTGAATTTGCATTTTTGTTCTTAAATGTATCTTGCTCTAAATTGATTGTAGTAAAGAGTCCTTCGCGATGGACTTTTTTTAGACCAAAGTGCACCACATTTGCTTTTTTTAATGTAGTTTGTTCTAAATGGAGTGTAGTGAAGTGTCCTTTGTAGTGCACCACAATGGCATGTTTTTTAAAATTTATTTTATTTTAAATGGAGTACTGAAAAGTCCTTCTTAGTGGACTTTTATGCAGACCAAAGTGCACTGCATTTGCATGCCGGCGTCATTTTTTCTAGCCGCACTGCACTGAAATGCAACCAAACTATACATCCAAATTCTGAAAATGGAAAAAAAGGAAGCTTTCTGGACTGCTTCAGGGAGGCTAGTTGATGGCCTTGCCGGATCACACATCGTTGCAATTTTGACTGAAACGGGCGTGCACTGCAACGAAGCAAACCCAACACCAAACATCACAACACACACACACACAACCAAACTGCACATGCATCCAAAGTGGACCACATACATATAGAATTAGCTCTAGGCATAACCAAAGTGGACCGCATACATACAGAATTAGCTCTGAGCATACATCAATCCATACATACATCAGAATTAGCTCTCGAGCACCTCCAGCAACTAACTGAACCACCACGCGCACTGCACGCGCACGCCTAGCGCACTACACGCCTGTGCAGTGCACTTTTCTTTTTCACTGTGTTTGCCTCTTTGGCTTATATCCTGCAAAACAAATGGTACCGAAAAATAGCCACACCTCCCTGTTCATCGAGAACCAAGCAAAGCAAGAGTACCGGAAACAACCACACCCTCCTTCTCTACTGCATTCACCCAAATGCTCCATTATTTTTTTTGTTATATATGCATTTTTTGCTGACTGAACCTCAACAAGCTCCAATTAGCATTGCGGGCATGGCTAGAGGGGACCACATCGACAAGATGCAGTTGAGGCAAGACGAAGGGAGAGGAGACGACGGGAGGAGCGCAGCGGAGGTGGTTTCAGCGGTGGAGCGCCACGGAGGTGGCTGTGGAACCGCGACGAGCGGGCCGGCAGCGATGGTGTGTGTGGATCCGACGGTTGCAACGCAGCAGGAGGTCGACAGGGCAGCTGTGTGGATCCGGCCGTCGCAGACACAACACGAGGTCGCCGGGGCAGGGGAGGGTGGATTCGGCCGTCGCGGACACAGCGGGAGGTTGCCGGGGTGGGGGAGGGTGGATCCGGCCGTCGCGGCACAAAAGAAGATCGCCGAGGGCGGGGAGAGGTAGGAGTAGGGGGGAGGGGGGAGGGGTGAACTGCACGCGCGGCCGAGCCGCACCGCCGGTGGAGCTGCCGAACTGGTGGCCGGACCGCCCGCCCACGAGGACCGAACTGTAGGTCCACGACACCGGGTGGTGCCAGATGCGAGCTCGGTGTGGAGCAGGTCGTCGACGTGGTGGTCGACCTGGACTGCGCCGGCTGGAGGTGGCAGCAGGTCGTCGCGGGAGGCCGCCGCCCCTGGCTCCGCCTGTGGGGAGTCTCGGGGGGCTGTCGTGGCCTGGATCCGTCGCCGGGACTGGGACAACGCGGTGGGCTGGCCGCGGCCTGGATCCGGCCGAGGCTCGTGCTGAGGGGTGGCCGGGCGAGGGGTGTCTCGCCGGCGAGTGGAGGGAGATCGCGGGTGGGCGGGGGCGCAGGAGATCGACGCGGGTTGCGGGGGTGGGGGAAGGAGGTGCTGCGGTCGTGGTGGGGAAGGGAGAGAGGTGGTGCGGTGGTGGGTGGGTACAGGGAGAAGTGGGTGGCCGGGTTGACCTGTTTCTTTTTTGTTTCGCTTCAGGCGGGTGGGTCGGGGTGTTAGCAGAATAAGCCGGATTGATGTGCAGAATAAGGTCTTAAGGGGTGTTATCATAATAGACCCACCCTATATATATATATATATATATATATATATATATATATAAACACTATTCTGATCACGGGATCAGAATATTATTCTGATCATAACCTGAACTTTCTGAGTTACACAACCTGAACTTCCCTTTGTAAAAACCCGACCTTCAGGCTATCTTCGCAACCGTGCCTTCCCCCGCGAATTATTCTGGCCAGTCGTGTTCTTTGTGATGTAAGTGTAATCCAAATACCCTGGCTAGCATCTAAATGGTCATTTTGATTCAAAATTTTGCTCATTGGCGGATTTGCTCTCGGGACGGGATGAACTTGTGTCTGTTTACAAGTTTAATGCATGCACTGGATGTTCTCAAACCTCTAAGATGATGGGAATTGGGTATAGGTACGAGTTTCGTGGGCAATTTTTGTTAATTTCAACGGATTTGATTTCGGGTTGTGTTCTTCTTCCGCGGGAGTGGTTTCCGCCGCTTCTGTCGATTTGTTGTTTTTTGTGAAGATAGGCGGCGGATTTGCTTGCAGTAGTGAGATTGAATCCTTCATACATTAATAATTTGGTCGGGCAGACCGATACACTCTGAAATCGGGCGATTGGATCTCTTTTCCGCCCGCCTTGGTTGGTTCTTCGATGAGACATCATGGTGGCACATCGTTCTGATGTTAGGGGGAGTAGGATATTATTAGAGGTCACAGACTGACGAGTTGTAGTCACCCAAGTGATTAAATCTGGAAACCAAATTCGATAGTGTGTATTTTTCCAATCATTCTATGGTCTGTTTTACAAGTTGGACTTCTATATCTTTTGTGTTAGAACTTCTGTCATTTTTATGCATGTTTTTTAGGTGATGCTGCAATACAATCTGTTCAACTGGTGTTGTTATAAAAATTCTGTGTATGTTTTCTGTTTTTTCATAGTACTCATATGTGTAAATGTGGAGCTGGTCCATAGACACACACATCCTCTTTATCTTTAATCTATCTTTGGGGATAGTCTTTTGGATCATCCACGGTTTGTAGTAGAAGTTGGACTTCTATGGTACAACTGATTGAACTTCTATGTTTCCACATTGCAAGGTGGTGCAACATTGTGCTCTATATTTCTTTGTTTTTTTGTAATTTTCAAGTTTTGAATTGGTTTTGAGTTTTTCCTGTGGGCAACCATGGGATTAGTCCCAAGTATGCACGCATAATTTTTTATTTTTTGTAACATGTTTGCATACTTCGAATAGTGGTAGCACTTCAGTACGTATTTAACCTGAACTTACTAGATTTTTGCTCTTGTATAATTGCTTTTTTTGACATGTTCATCTGATGTTTTTTCAAACCCCCGAACTTCTGTGTCTTTACAATTTGAACTTCATCAATAAATTTTGATAATTTTTTTTGGATTTTAAATATTTAATCATTCAAAACCGCATTGCGCTTGTCAACCTAGCACGCACCAATGCGGTAGCGCGAGGCCGAGCCAGGGGGGAGGGGGTCGGGACCCCCCTCCCCGCCCCCTACGAGGCCGAGACAGGAATGAGCCGGAGCAGGCGACGACGCGGCGTGCCGCGTCGTCGCATGCGGAGGCGAGTCCATCACATCCGTGACCCCACTATCTATCTTAGGGGTGTGGCTATGGGGTGCGTGTGGTAGGGGTGGATACAAAATAACCATTGCGCCTGTCAACCTAGCGCGCACCAATGCGGTAGCACGAGGCCGAGCCGGGGAGAACGAGCTGGAGCAGGCGACAACGCGGCGTGCCGTGTCGTCGCATGTGGAGGCGAGTCCGTCACATCCGTGCCCCCACTATCTATCTTAGGGGTGTGGCTCTAGGGTGCGTGCGGTGGGGTGCGAACAGAATAATCGCATTACGCCTATCAACCTAGCGCGCACCAATGCGGTAGCGCGAGACCGAGCCGGGAGGAGGGGGTCGGGACCCCCTCCCCTCCCCCTGCGAGGCCGAGACAGGAACGAGCCGGAGCAGGCGATGACGCGGCATGCCGCGTCATCGCATGCGGAGGCGAGTCCGTCACATCCGTGACCCCACTATCTATCTTAGGGGTGTGGCTCTAGGTGTGTGCGGTGGGGGTGGAAACAGAATAAGTGCATTGCGCCTGTCAACCTAGCACGCACCAATGCGGTAGCACGAGGCCGAGCCGGGGGGAGGGGGGTCGGGACCCCCTCCCCTCCCCCTGCGAGGCTGAGACATGAACAAGCCAGAGCAGGCGATGACATGGCGTGCCGCGTTGTCGCATGCGGAGGCAAGTCCGTCACATCCATGACCCCACTATCTATCAGAGGGGTGTGGCTCTGGGGTGCGTGCGGTGGGGGTGGAAACAGAATAACCGCATTGCGCCTGTCAACCTAGCGCGCACCAATGCGGTAGCGCGAGGCCGAGCCGCATGTGTACTTTGTGTGTAGGTGAATTTTGAACTTTTATATTGTTTCTAAGTTGTGTATTTTAGTTAGATATGGACTTCATGTGTTTTTGTATTTGAACTTCTTCTTTTTGTTTCTTAGTGTTTATTTATTCATATGTCTTACTTCGCTCGATAGTGTACTTGAACTTCTGTTATTTATTTTTTGTACTTCTTCTTTGTTTGTAATTGCTTTTTGTGTATGTATTTTACTTCCCTTGGTAGTGTACTTGACCTTTTGTTTGCCATCAATTTTTGGTTATATGGGATACCAACAGATTGTTATTTTGATCTTATCTTTTTTAAATAGATGCATTCAAATGGTGCATACATTTTTGAGGAGATGTATTTACTTTTTAGTGGCTTAGGGGTAAACCTATAATTAACCCCGATGCTCCAACAACTGCTAGAGAGAGGCATTTACTTCCTGTCTTGCTCGCGCACCACCTGTCAGAAAGCACTTCCCCCTGTCGCTTGCTCTCTTCTCCCTCTCTGTCGCTCCACTCGCTTCCTCCAACTTCCCCCGACTTCTCCACTGTTGTATCCTGCGCTGGTGAGTGGAGTAACCGGCACATGCCCCGCTCCTATTTCTGCCCCGCGCCCCACTCTCCCTTCCTTAGCCCGCTCTCTTCTCCTCTGAAGAAAAGCCGGAAACTATCTGTGCGGTTCCAAGGTGCGCGTGGTGTCGTGGGGGTGGAAGAACCGTCGCGGATTCGTCAATTGGGGTCGGTTGGAGAGGTACAAATGCTGCCTCCCCCCAATGCTTGCTCTTAGTTTTCGCCATATCTGACGAGCTTCTCTATTTTGCATGTGTGCTCTTGCATCGGCCTCCTCCCTTTTCTTTTGATGGTTGGATGTGAAATTAGGTGGGTTCTTGTGCGTGTGTTGGGTGGATTCGATTCCCCCATGGTCATTTTTATCTGTGAGATGCTTGTGTGTGCTATTTCAGCCATCATACTTGTGTGGATTTGATCCCCCATTTGGTAATTTCACGAGTGAGATGCATGTAAGAAGGGTGTGGTGTGGTGGCTGCTGCTGGATCTGATGTATCTAAATGCATTAATGTTATTGATTTCGTAGTCTAGATTGTGTCTGTCACATGCTAGTTAGTTTATGAGTATTGTTTTTTCTGTGCTCGCCTAGATGTGCTGCTGTACATCTTTCATGATTGTTGATGTGTTTTAGTTGTTTCATCCTAGGGTTTGATTTAGTTGCCTTTTGTATTGTTGTATGATTTTCTACTTGCTAATTATATGGAATTCAAAACCTTCTTTAGGTATTTTTGTAGGTTGATCTAGGGTTTGGAGTACCATTCATCAAGGGGGGTTGTGTTGTCATGGATTCAAAACCTTCTTTAGGTATTTTTAATGTATATGCATCTTGTATTTCAAATAGCAGTTTTCTTTTATATGTCTGCCCATATATTCACTTGGTTGTTTTGTTGGACTGCCCATTCTTAAAAGTGTGGACTTCTAACATAGATGATGTGTATGCATTTTACCCTTAGTTTAAGTTAATATAGTGTTGCTTAATTTTTTTTTGATGAATTGCTGGTGAACTATGTGACCAAGTGTTTTTGGACTTCCCAAATGTTTCATATTTATTGTGTATATCTTTGTTTTGTGATCATTTTCATGGTATTGATAATTAGTTTGGCTGTGAAATACTATTTATGCTCATGCGTCATCTTTTTTATGTACTGCTTCCTTGGGTTACATAGTTGAACTTCTAGTTTTTATTATTTTTGTTTATAATGAAATTTGGTTGAACTTATGTTTTGCGCATTTGTTTTACTGCTTTGTTATGTATTGTTGAACTTCTGGACATTCATCTATATGTAGTACTCCCTCTGGTGTAGATTGTTCTATCTTTAGTATGTAGATTATAGATTGTGCATTGTTTTACTGCTTTGTTAGGTATTGTTGAACTTCTGGACATTCATGTGTAAGTAGTACTTCCTTTAGTGTAGGTTTGTGGATTAGAACTCAGCTACCTTTTTACTTCCATTTTTTGTAGTTGGTGGTGAATTGAATACTTCTGAGAAAAATGCACGTGATCAAGACAGAGCTTCAGAAGTTAATATTGACGCTCCAAGATCTGATGCAGCTAAAACATCGATTATTCCTTTGACTGTGATTGCTGAGGTTGCTTCGAGCCTTGAGAAAAATTTCAGCCTTGAGGATCTTGCTTCTGCAGCTCTTGCTTCACCTAGTATGTGCAACTCCTTTTCTTTTTAAAAGAAATCTCGAGCCATGTTTTTGAACTTGTTGTTCTCGTGTGTTTTTGTATTTGTTCCTGACTATTTTCCGTTTTGTTTTGTTTTTTGTGTTCTTGCAGATGTATCCACAGAGGAGGAAGTCGTGAACACCGTCAACAATGTACTATCTGACTTGGGTGTGCCAGAAAACACTATTGCGGCTGAGCCGGGGGCTCCATCAGTTGAAGGTTGTGATTCCGCTCTGGAGCCTTTGTGCTCTCTTCAGATGTAAGAGACGCAGTCCCAGTCTGTTGATGGCACTGAACCTGTCACGCAAGATGAGGATGTGCCCCTTCAGCTTCTTCTAGAGGATCAACGCAAGAGGAAGAAGCAAGAAGATTTTGATAAGAAGATGGCGTCCCGCCTTCAGGAAGGTTCAGATGTTCCTGAATCTGGCAATGTTGCTGAGCTCATAGTTGGGCATGGCTCTGTTGCTGAAGAATACGTGTCATGTGCCACTGATGGCATGGTTGCCCCTGTGAAGAAGAAATTCAAGAAGACCGCAACGAGGAAGCATTTAGTTGGTGAAGTTACTCCTCGGAGGAGCCCACTGTCGGTGTCAAAACTGGCGGATCTCGGGTAGGGGGTCCCGATCTGTGCGTCTTAGGCTGATGGTAACAGGAAGCAAGGGACACAATGTTTACCCAGGTTCGGGCCCTCTCAATGGAGGTAAAACCCTACTTCCTGCTTGATTAATATTGACGATATGAGTAGTACAAGAGTAGATCTTCCACGAGATCGTAGAGGCTAAACCCTAGGAGCTAGCCTATGATGATTATGATTGTAGTTGTGATCGTCCTTCTAAGGACCAACCTCTCCGGTTTATATAGACATCGGAGAGGGCTAGGGTTTACACGGAGTCAGTTACAAGGAAGGAAATACAATATCCGGATCGCCAAGCTTGTCTTCCACGCAAAGGAGAGTCCCATCCGGACACGGGACGGAGTCTTGAGTCTTGTATCTTCACGCTCCAATAGTCCAGACAATGCATATAGTCCGGCTGTCCGGATACCCCCTAATCCAGGACTCCCTCAGTAGCCCCTGAACTAGGCTTTAATGATGATGAGTCCGGCGCACAGTCTTGTCTTCGGCATTGCAAGGCGGGTTCCATCTCCGAATACTCCAAAGTAATTTTCGAACACGTAGACCGTGTCCGGATCTGCAAAATGATCTTCACATACCATTGTAGGGAACATAGCATAAATCTGATCTACTGGCAATATTCATGCATCGTGCCCTTGCCTCGTGGCCCGGTACAACACAAACCAGCGTTTCTTGCCCCACCTCGACTCGGGTTGCGAGGCGGTTTTATTGGCACGTCCTGCCAAAGTAGAGATCGTGTTCCTCTTATTACGAGATCTTCCATCAATATGGGCGTGCGTAATCCCACGACGACCGTTGGCATGACTTCGTGTGCTTTTAGATAAGCCTCAAGCGGTCACGCTGAGGACTCTTGATATTCACCCCCTTTATAAAGGGGCCGAGGCCTATGCCTCTTTTCCACCTCCCTTGCGCCTTCTCGCACCTCGAGTTCTAACACCCGGGACCTAAGCTCCAACACCCCAGATCCTCCAATATGTCTGGATCCAACCCTCAAGACCGGTCGGTGGCCTCCTCGATCCAAGAGGAGGACATTGCGAGGCTTAGGGAGGTCGGATATCTGACCATCGACATCCAGCACAGGCTTCCTGCTCCAGGGCAGGTCATACCTACACCGGAGCCCAATGAGAGCGTCGTGTTTGTCCTGCACTTCCTCCGCGGCTTGGACCTCACCCTTGATCCCTTTGTGAGGGGGCTCATGTTCTATTACGGGTTGGATTTTCATGATCTAGCTCCGGACGCCATCCTCCATATCTCGTCGTTCATCATTGTGTGCGAGGCTTTTCTCCACGTCACTCCACACTTCGGCTTATGGCTCAAGACCTTTCATGTGAAGCCGAAGATGATCAAGGGGCGACATGTGGAGTGCGAAGGTGCCATAATAAGCAGGAACGCCAATGCCCCATGGCCAGAGGGTTCTTTGCCAGAAGTATTCGATGTATGGCAACGGAGGTGGTTTTATGTTACGGCTCCCAGAGGCACAAAATGGGTGGCTGCCCCCGAGTTTCGCTCGGCCCCCCCGTCACAATTGGGGTCGTGGACCAACGTAGGACGGAATTGGGGGCCCGCCAGCGATGTTCCAATACTGCAGAGCTGTATCCGGGAGCTTCTTGAGAGGGACATTAACCTTGTAAGCATAATTCAAGTAATGCTAATCCGACGGATGTTGCCATGCAAACCCCGGCCTCTCCGGATGTGGGAGTTCAATCCAGAGGGTCCGCGGACTATTAAGCACTTCTTCGGCTTGAAGCTCGAAGGGATGTGTAAATTATTCTTCGAACCACAAGTGAAGTGTCTGGACACCACCAAGGATGCGGGCCTAAGCTGCAATCGCCTAGATGCCCAAGTAAGTACCTTAAAACCGGACACTTTGTTTTTATTTGTCATAGTCATTATTTTGAAAACTCTCCGTGGACAAGAATGGCTCAGCAAGGCGGAGAGAATTAGGTGTCCGGCGCCACTTCCCGAAGGCTCGCCTGGTCCAACCGTCGCCAAGATACTTGGCCGGGTGCTCAGCAAAATGCCCTCAGGGAAAGGCGAAGGAAAGGATAGTGAAGCCGAACTTCACAAACTGCGCATCCAGACCGGGGGAATTGCTTCCTCCTCAAGGGAGGATGGTCGGGGAGGGGAATCCGAGGCCACCTCCCCGCGCGGGAAGAAAAGGGCCGCGACTTGGAGACGGAGATGCCCAAACAGGGGAAGGAAGTGTCGCCGGGGGGCTCCGCCCTAACGGGCGTCCTCACCACGTCATGCTCGCCAATAGGCCAGCCGTCAACCGAGCTATAAGTTAATCGTTAATTCGAAGGGACTGTGTTTCTCCGAGATCAATAACCAGGATTCGTCTTTTGCAGCTCTTCTCAACAGAGTTCGTCTTCGGGGGATCTTCCTCCGGAGATGATGGAGAGCGAGACCCCCCCACCTCTCCGCCTCATGAAGCAGGCGACACCGAAGTGTTTTCACGGAGGAGTCCCGATCTGCCGAAGCCGGAGGCTAATACGTCAGCCACCCTGAGCCCGGAGCGTTTGGATCCCACGGGGGGCAATGAGAAGGGTCCGGCACAGTTCGATGTCCGGCCGGACATACTGACAGGCCTTCTAGAGCGGGCTGCGCTCTCGGAGGAGCATCGCTCATTAATGAGCACAGTGCTCAAGAAAATTTCATCCGCTACAGGCGGTTTGAATGAAGCATTTACGAGCCTGCTCAGAGGCTTTGAGGTATGTAGTGAAAATATACACTATTTTTGGCTGTAAGGCACGCGCTAGGTGTGCTCCATATGTATAGTAGCCCCTGAGAATCTGGTTTCCCGGCCCTAGGCGGCAAACGGGGGATCATATAGTAATGATTGCGCTGTACATATGCGCAGGTATCTAAGGGTATGACAGCCGACCAGTCTGTTGAAATTTCCGAGCTGAGGAGGCAGACCGGATCTATTGATGCCGATATCACGCTGGTAAACGAGCGGCTGAATGGGTCACAAGGTATGTGCTCTGCTTTCCTTATCACGTTGTATAGGAAAATATGGGAGGGGCATAATATTAATGCCATATGTCTGGGCTGCAGATGGTGCTGCTGCCGTGGAAGCCCTGAGGGCGGAGCTTGCCCATGCCAAGGAACAAGCTCGGGTTAGCAATGCGGCTGCCCTAAAGGCGGCCGAAGAATTGAGAGCCGAACAGGCTGCTCATTGCCGAAGGGAGGAAAAGATAGCCGAAATGGCTGTGGAGTTGAAAAATGCCGCCGACCGGTATGAACTCCTTAAAAAGGAGAATAAGGCTAGTTCGGCCGACCTGATCAAGGCACGTAATGCCACTAAGGAGATGCGGACCAAGGTCAGGGGTGTGCGGGAGGAGCTTGAACAGGCTGGTAAAATCGCGGCTGGGGGCTCCTACTTACTGTGGACGAAGTTTTTGGATCCGAAGTACGCTCCCCTGGATGGACGCTGGAGTCCTGTAGACGCGTATGCGGACTTGGCAAAGAGTACATCTGATGCAGCCAAGTTTTTCGAGGATCAAGGTGATAAAGAAGTGGAGAAGCTTTTCTGGTCGCAATTCAATGCTCCCGCGCGCCCGCTGCCGTTAAGTGAGAAGATGGCTGCTGTAGCGGAGCTTCATAGGCTGTCCGGGCTTGCAATGCGGTCTGTAATAGACCATCTTTGGCCGAAGGGGCCTAAGCCGGACAGTTACTTTGGTTTGGTGCAACAATTCCTTGGGGCCGTGCCTCAGATCGACGCCATGAGAAGGTCGGCGTGCATAGAGGGTGCACGAATGGCTCTTGCCCGCGTTAAAGCCTATTGGACAGATATGGAGGCCACCATTGTAGCGACCCAGAATCCGGCGGGAGGCCAGTATCCGGCCGAGCACTACTTGGAGCAGGTAACAGAAGGTGCCCGCTTAATAGGGGCGCAGTGCTCGAAGAATGTATTGTTCGAGTGACAAATCGAATCATTGTAAAAACAATGTTATTTTGATTATGAGGCTATATTTATACTTTGTGCCCAAAAGTATTATTTGTGCCTCCTGTGCGGCCGTTTTTATGTCTATGTGTAATTCTGAAAGTTAGCAGTCGTTGGCTCCAGCCCCCACGCATACAATGCGGGGGTGTTCGTGAAAAATATGCATAATCACACTTGTTCCAACGTCTTGGTCCATTAAGGAGGTGATCGCACGTCGAACTAGGCAACCGGACTATATAGCTGTAACACTTTCACTTAGCCATATGAGTTTGACAGTGGGGCTACTATGTAGCCCTTAGTACTTTTGCATGCCTCCGAATACGGGCGCGTATGTACATGGCTGGGAAATGGCCCTTCGTTAATGCGGAGGAATCCTAAAGATTTCGGTAAGTCTTCGAGTGGTTGAACAGTGTCGTGCTGTATCATGATAGTCAATTTTCGGCTTTCTCTACTGAGGTGCTCATCCGGAATAACCAGGGCACAATCGCAGTAGTTCTCCTTTGGCCGCCTTAGCCGATAAGAACGGAACGTAAGGCGGCAAACCCAGGAGCCGGGCAAACCCAACATTTGACCAAAGACATGATTCGGAGCTGATGCATATATGGCCAAACTCATGACGCCGAACACTCCCGAAGGTATTCGGGCTTTATAACAGAGAATGGGCTGAAGAATGCCCATTCATTATAAACCCTGTATTTCTAGGTACGTGCGTCAGTCTATCGTGGCGAAATGCCAATAACGGCATTATCCTCTGTGGGTATGGAACCCATGGGATGTTTAAACAACAAGAGGCAATAGAAAAGGTTTACACAGGGGCTTAATCTAAAGAGAAACCTTTTGAGCTGGGCCCTACTGCACGTCTGCGCCTTTGTCTCCGTTGTGCCGTATCCTGGAAGGGTGTCGCACGAATGTTGTCTGTAAAAAGAAAACTCGTGTAGGAGAGTACAACGTAAGTATGCGATGGATAGTAAAAGTGTAAGACGTTGGCCTGCGAATAAGGTTGAGCCAAGTGTGGGGCTATATTAAATATTTATAGCCCCTGGTGTCCTCTATGGGATTACATATACGGTGCCCTGGTTCAATTTTATCCGGGCTGCCGGACTCGTCTAACCGTGTCTGTGGTCTTAATGACCAGTCATGCTTTCAGATATTGGAGGCCGCTTATAGTCCGGCCGCTAGGGCCGTCGCGTCTTCCTCTGCGCGTGAAGAGCGCTCTGTGTTTCCGTTAACGGTGATGATGCCACGTGGACCGGGCATCTTGTGTGTAAGGTAGGCATAGTGCGGTAATGCGTTGAAGCGGGCGAAGGCCGTTCTTCCAAGCAGTGCATGATAGCTGCTTTGGAAGGGTGCGATGGTGAAGGGTAGTTCTTCGCTTCTGGAGTTGTCTGGGGAGCCGAATGTTACCTCCAGTACGACGGAGCCCCTGCCGTAGGCTTCAACGCCTGGTATCACCCCTTCAAAGGTGGTGTTGCTTTGGCTAATTCTGTATGGGTCTATCCCCATCCTGCGGACAGTGTCCTCGTATATTAAATTGAGACTGCTGCCGCCGTCCATGAGGACGTGGGTGAGATGGTATCCGTTGATTATTGGGTCAAGCACCAAGGCCTCTGATCCTCCGCGCCGAATACTAGTTAGGCAGTCGTCTGATCGAAGGTGATCGGACAAGCCATCCAGTAGTTAGGTGTGGGTACGATGGGCTCTATATCGTACGCGTCTCTGAGCGCGCGTTCATGCCTTCTCGTGGATGTGTGAGTCGCGTGGATCATGTTTACTGTTTTAACCTCTGGTGGGAATTTTTTCTGTCCCCCAATGTTCGGCTGGCGAGGTTCATCCTCATCTTCACTTGGTGTTTCCCTTCCCTTGTGTTCGGCATTTAATTTGCCGGCCTGCTTGAAGACCCAGCACGCTCTGTGCGTGTGGTTCACAAGTTTGACGGGGGTGCCATGAATTTGGCACAGTCTATCCAGGACTCTGTTCAGACTGGACGGTCCCTCTTTACTGCCTTTAAATGGCTTCTTTTGCTGATCAGGTCGAGAGCCCCTGAATCCGGCATTGACCATTGTGTTGTCCGGGCTCTCTTCCTTGTTTTGGCGTTTGTTTTTATCACGCCGTGGCTTCCCGTTGCCGTCCCTTATTTTGGATGTGCTTGGGTCGCTGGTGCCTTTACGGGCCAACCAGCTATCTTCACCCGCGCAAAAGCGGGTCATAAGGCTTGTTAAGGTTGCCATTGTCCTTGGCTTTTCTTGGCCAAGGTGTCTGGCGAGCCACTCGTCGCGGATGCTGTGTTCGAATGTTGCTAACGCTTCGGCGTCCGGACAATCGACAATTTGATTCTGCTTAGTGAGGAATCTGTTCCAAAGCTTGCGGGCGGACTCTCCGGGCTATTGGATTATGTGACTTAAATCGTCCGCATCCGGAGGCCGGACATAAGTCCCTTGAAAATTGGCCCTGAAAGCATCCTCGAGTTCCTCCCAACTCCCAATTGAATTTTCGGGGAGGCTCTTCAACCAGTGTCGAGCTGGTCCCTTCAACTTGAGGGGAAGGTATTTGATGGCGTGGAGGTCATCCCCACGAGCCATGTGAATATGCAGGATAAAATCCTCGATCCAGACCCCTGGGTCTGTTGTTCCGTCGTATGCCTCTATGTTCACAGGTTTGAAACTTTGTGGAAATTCATGGTCCAGTACTTCCTCTGTGAAGCACAGGGGGTGAGCAGCCCCTCTGTATCTAGACGTGATGTGGCATGCCGTCAACTGTTGTTGTGTCCGGTGTATATTCCGAACTGGTATTTGGTTTTGGTGCGTAGTCCCTCGCCGGGATGTGTCCTTTAGATCCGTAGATGGACCTGGCCGCGTCGGCTTTCTTATCCAGGTGCTCACGTAGGTCGTGCACGGCGTCGGTAGCCGCTCTATTGCGGTTATGAAGCGGTACATCTGGCCTCCTGGTCATGTTATTCTTCGGTGGAACGGCCTTGTCGTCGAATTCTGGCAGTAGCTTGCGTTTTGGATAGCTCTTTGTATGGCGATCGTCGCCATATCTTTCTTCAGTGTCTAGCACTTTATTCCATCTGTGATTGAGCATTTCCTGTGCGGCTTTGAGCCGTTGCTTCTGCTTCTTTAGACTTCTCGCTATGGCCATAAGCCTTCTGTGGAGGTTATATCGTTCCACGCGTTCTTCCGGGATGATGAATGCATCATCATCCAGACTATGTTCTTATCCTGGGGCGGTTTGATGAACTCGTCCCTCGAGATCATTGTGATCGGGCGTCTGCTCCAAGCTGGGTTCAGCGTGACCTGGCTCGTCCTGCTCCATCGCTGGGTCCATGTGGTCGTTGTTGCCTTTGGAGTTGACTGGTATGTCGATCTTTCTGGTGCTCTTGTCGCTATTTTTACTGTTGCTGGACTTTGAGCGGCGTCTGCGCCGTTGTTTTGGCTTTTGTCCGGGGGTTTTATCCTCCGGATTGTCGCATCGTCCTCCTTGGGCGTATCCACCATGTATATATCGTGTGACGAGGTAGTAGTCCAGCGCCCCAAATATTTTGAACATTCTCCAGCATCGTCGTCCGTACCGTCGACGCCTTCGGAGTCGAAGTCAAGCACGTCGGTTAAATCATCAACTGTGGCAATGAAGTGGATGGTGGGTGGGCAGTGAATTCCTTCGTCGCCTGCTTCCCACTCGAGCCGGACATAGTTCGGCCAAGAGCCTCCTGACAAGGAGAGAGACTTTAATGAGTTCAGCATGTCGCCAAAGGGCGAGTGGTGGAAGATATCCGCAGTAGTAAACTCCATTACCGGAGCCCAACCAGGCTCGGCGGGCTCGGGAGCGCGCGGACTCGAACCTACAACCGGACACGAGTCCGGGGGTCCGAAGTCATAGGATTCCTTAGAAGTCAGGCCTGTGTTCGGCTCTACCGCCGATGAGTGTGCGGCCTGCGGGGCGGGGTCCATCCCTCCATCCTTAGGTAACGCAGCCTGCTCCGGATTTAGGTCCGGGGCTACTGCAGGGGTAATATCCCGAGCATTGTCTGATAGCAAGTCTAAGCCGTGCTCATCGTGACTGTCCGGTGCTCCCGGCACAGGCCCAAATCCGTTGAAGATCAAGTCTCCGCGAATGTCGGCCGTGTAGTTCAAGTTTCCGAACCTGACCTGGTGGCCAGGGGCGTAGCTGTCGATCTGCTCCAGATGGCCAAGCGAATTGGCCCGCAGTGCGAAGCCGCCGAACACGAAGATCTGTCCGGGGAGAAAAGTCTCGCCCTGGACCGTGTTGTTGACGATTGAAGGCGCCATCAAGCCTTGCAGCGATGACATAGAGGAACTCTCAATGAAAGCACCAATGTCGGTGTCAAAACTGGCGGATCTCGGGTGGGGGGGTCCTGATCTATGCATCTTAGGCTGATGGTAACAGGAAGCAAGGGACACAATGTTTACCCAGGTTTGGGCCCTCTTGATGGAGGTAAAACCCTACTTCCTGCTTGATTAATATTGACGATATGAGTAGTACAAGAGTAGATCTACCACGAGATCGTAGAGGCTAAACCCTAGGAGCTAGCCTATCATGATTATGATTGTAGTTGTGATCGGCCTTCTAAGGACCAACCTCTCCGGTTTATATAGACATCGGAGAGGGCTAGGGTTTACACGAAGTCGGTTACAAGGAAGGAAATACAATATCCAGATCACCGAGCTTGTCTTCCACGCAAAGGAGAGTCCTATCCGGACATGGGACGGAGTCTTGAGTCTTGTATCTTCACGCTCCAATAGTCCGGATGATGCATATAGTCTGGCTGTCCGGATACCCCCTAATCCAGGACTCCCTCACCCGCCTGTGTCAAAGGATGTAGGGCCAAGTGTGGGTGAACTTCCTGAAGTGGAAGGCCAAGCCCGCGGTGGTACGCCACGTCGTAGTCCTCGTGTGCTTCCCACTCCGACGCCTATACCTTCTCTACTTGGTGCTAGTGCATCTGGTAAGGGCAAGAAATGCTTCGTTAAGCGCAAGGTTGCACCAGCAAAGGTTAACAAGGGTTGCAAGAAGCGCTCTCGTGTCAATCCAGACGACTAGGGTGATGCTGCTTTCAACACTGAGGATGATGATGATGATGATGCTGTTGATCAGGTATGAATCTCTCATGTTTGCTGTTTTTGAGAACATTTTGTAGATTTGTTGTTATATTTGTGTATGTAGTACTGCCTTGGTGAACATAGCTGACCTTCTGCTATATATAGACATGAAGAAATTAGCTGAACTGCTTGGTTTATATGGTATTGCTGCCTTTGTGTACATAGCTGAACTTCTGGATATATGTATGAAGAAATTAGCTAAACTTCTTGGTATACATGGTATTAATGCCTTGGTGTACATGGTTAAACTTCTGCTCTGTAAATTTCTAACATTTAGTAAGCATCTTAACTTCTGGTCATACATGGTTGTACTGCCTATGTAGACATAGTTGAACTTCTGAAATGTACATTGCTAACATTTAGAAAGCAGTTGTACTTTTTTTGAATGGTTGAACTTCTACTATATACATTTTTTGGTCCATGCTCTATTTGCTTATGTAGTTTTTACAATTCAGCATTAGTGAACTTTTGGTGTAGTTTGTTTATCTCATTGTTCCGCCTTTTTCCCTGTCATTGCATTTTTTGCAGTATCAGCTGGCGTGGCCTGAGAAGAGGAAGAGAGGAGGCAAAGCAGTCGAAGAAGGTGATGAAGGAGGAGATGATGCGAAATGTTTTAACAAGACGGTTCACTGCTCACTAAAAGAGGTCAAGTTGTGCGCAAAATTGCTACAACTTAGGCACAAGGCGAGGGTTATCAAGGCTAGTTTTGGTTGTGTGTTTGACTTGAAGGTTGATTCCAACATTTCTCGTCCTTTGATGGGCCACATCTACATGAGGGTTGACCCTTCAACTATGATTATGGACGTGGGTGAGGCAAACAAGGTTTTGCGTATTACAAGTGATGTTGTTCACCATCTTTTTGGATTCCCTTAAGGTGATCATACCCCTCCTAGGCCCTCGGAGGATGGTTTTGATGATGTTGTTGTGAGGCTGAAGGCCAAACTTGGCTACAAGAGGCATGATGACATCAAGACAAAGGATCTGCGGAAGATCCTCAGGGAACTTGTGAAGGATGAGAGGAAGGATGATCTGGCTCTGCAGGTGTTTTACCTGATTCTTTTCATGAAGGTTATTATTCCTGGTACGTCTGCACGCGTGTCCAGGGAGGCAGCAATGGTTGAGAATCTTGTCTTTTAAGATATGGCAAAAATGGAATATTGCCAGTTGGTTGTTCATGATATTCGAAGGGTTGTTACTAGGTATCAGCAGAGGAAAAGTTGTCACAGGTTGTGGCATCGCGCTTCTTCTTATGTATCTGGACCGCCTTTTCATTGGCAAGACGCATAATCCTGACTTGAGGACTCCTCGCATAAATTTCATGGATCAGGCCAAGCTTTTTGAGCTTGCTGCTGCTGACATGGTTAAGAAGGGTGATGATGACCCAGCGAAATGGGTGTTTGGGAAACCGCCTATGAGTGTTTCTATGCATCATTATTTCCTGTATAGTTTAACTTGAACTTCTAATATTGTCTTCAATATTTTTGTTCCATGTTCCTTCATTTGTTTTTTGACGCGTTGACTTTTGTTTTGTATGCAGTGGAAGACACAGGCTGAGGTTGTGTTCTTACGCATATCGAACGTCCTGTTCTTACTATGCCTCGTGCCACCGGCCTAGGGAGTAGAACTTTCCCAAGATTGGAATTCTCCCGGGATGTCAATACTGGTGCTCCCCCTGTAGATCCAGGAGGTTCTTCTTCCCGTGTGAGCGTGTGAGTGTTGCAGGTGGCGTGTCTTTTGAGGGTTTGTTTGATGCTGCCAATCTTTCCGTTGCTAGGATTGATGGTCTTCTGGAAACTGTGTGTGGGGAGATGGCTTGTGTTCCGACAACTGTTGAGTGTCTTAGTTGCGTTGATGGGATTCTTCCTCTGGGACACAGTTTTGATGTTGAGTCTTCGAAGGAGGTTTTGTCAATTGAAGCTAGATTTCTTGTTGAGCTTCGTCAGAGCACTTCCCACCTCCGGACTAGCTTTGGGTTGTTCAAGGAAATGCAGGATACTCATTGCAAGCCTTTTGAAGATGAGGCTAGTGTTGTTGTCAGACAGATTCAGAGGAAAGATTCTGTTCGTTTGGGTCGTGAAGGAGTCCACGAGTAGCATACCGAAGAGGTTTGTTTATGTTGTCTTTGATAGTTCTTTGCATTAATGTTCATTGTTAGCTTTCAGTTATTACTATTTTTTGTCATAGGTGACCCTTCTGGATTTCATGTGTTCTGAACTTCTTCTTTTTAGTATCAGTCTTTCATAGGTGACCTTCTATGTTTACAGTATCTGAACTTCAAGGTCCATAGTATCTGAACTTCTAAGCTTTCCATAACTGGCCCTTTTGTTCCCTTTGTATGATAGTAGTTTGATATCTAACCTTCTATGTTTACTGTCTTTGAACTTCCTCCATGTGTCAGTGGTCATAGCTGACCTTCTTTAATTATGTAATGTGAACTTCTCCTGATTAGACATTGTGTTCTATATGATTTTTTGTAGGCTGTTGATGATGGTGCTAGGGTTGATGAGGTTGTTTCACCTGAAAGTGCATTTGTCCCTGTGCATGAATCTGCTCCCCCAAGTGATTTGTTTGTTGATGAGGTTCATGGCAGTGATCATAAAGTACAATTTTTCTTGCCCATTTGTTTCATTTTTTATTCTAATTCTTGTACATTTTATCACTATGTGCCCATTTTTAATGACTTTTTGTTCTTGCTACAGAATGACGATGCTAGTGTTCCTTCAGAGATGGCTGCTCCGATGGGCTAGACCGAACTGAACCTCAGTCGTCCATTGGTGCTGGGGTTTCTGATGCTGACCAAGGAAAGACAACTGGAGATATCATTTTAGAGAAAGATCCCATCGAGGCTGCTGTTGAGACTGGTAGTGCTGCTGTAGGCCCGGAGAAGTCTCCTCCAGCAGAGCCATCAGTTGTTGTTGATGATGGTTCTCCAACTCTTCCTACTGCAGCACAACCAACAGTTTTTGTTGTTTCAGATTCTCCAGCTGCTACTGGTGTCCTTGCCAACGACACTACAATGTCTACTGGAGATGACGATGAAGATACTGAAAGCAATAGCTTGGGAAAGGAGAATGATCATTCTAGTGCTGCTACTGGTCTAGGCAAGAATCCATAAAGAGAGGAGCATGCTGTGCAAGTTGAACTTCTGGTTTGTGCTTTGTGTGTGGTTTGTAAATAAAGTGAAGTGAAGTTGTTTTTATGTGGGGGAAGGTTTGTAATGCATGGGTGTGAAGTTTATAATCCTGTGGTTTTATCTTTTGGTGTAGCAGCTGAGATATGCTTGTGTTTGTTTGTTGCTCCTATCGTGATCTATGTGTTTGTATGTTGCTCTTAATTTCTATTCTTTTCCTGAGCAGATAGTGAACTTGCTGTCGTCCGAAAGAAGGTTGATGACTTTTATATCAGTGTAACTAGGCTTAAGAATAATCGTTCTAAGAGGTGAGTGCCGCTAGTCAAAATTTTTATCCATCTAATTTATGAACTACATGTGGTTTTATACCTAAACTTCTTTACTTTCTGTTGCTGAACATCTTTACTTTCTGGTGCTGATCATCTAACTTTTTGTACTGCCTGTTTGTGATGTAGCTGAACTTTTGTGCTTTTCTATGTGATGAACTTCTTGAGTTCCTGATGCTGAACTTCTTTTACTTTCTACTGCTTGTTTTAGATCAAAGATTATGTTGCAAAACAATGAGTGTGAGTCTATTCTTGAAGATGTAGCAATATATTTTTCTCCTCGTGGAATGCTTCGATCTGATGTAGCTGAGGCTGCACTGTATTGTCTACGTGCCAAATTGTTGGGGAACGTAGTAATTCAAAAAATTTCCTACGATGACGCAAGATCTATCTAGGAGATGCATAGCAACGATGCAGGAGAATGTGTCCATGTACCCTCGTAGACCGAAAGCGGAAGCGTTTAGTAACGCGGTTGATGTAGTCGAACGTCTTCACGATCAAACCGATCCAAGTACCGAACGTACGGCACCTCTGTGTTCACCACACGTTCAGACCGATGACGTCCCTCGAGCTCTTGATCCTGTTGAGGACGAGGGAGAGTTCCATCAGCACGATGGCGGGGCGACGGTGATGATGAAGTTACCGGCGCAGAGCTTCGCCTAAGCACTACGACGATATGACTGAGGTGTTAAACTGTGGAGGGGGGCACCGCACACGGCTAAGAGATTGCCAGTTGTGCTTTCCTCGTATATAAAGGAGGGAGGGAGGAGGCGGCCGGCCTAGAGGGGCGCGCCAAAGGAGGGAGTCCTACTAGGACTCCTAGTCCTAGTAGGAGTCCCCCTTCCTTTTCGGAGTAGGAGAAGGGGAAAGGGAAAGTGAGAGGGAGAATGAAGGGGGGCCACGCCCCCTCCCCTAGTCCAATTTGGTTTGGCTTGGGGGGGACACGCACCACCTCCTGTCCGCCAGCCTCCTCTTCCCATTAAGGCCCATGAAGGCCCAATACTCTCCCGGGGAGTTCCGGTAACCTCCCGGTACTCCGGAAAATGTCTGAACCTATCTGAAACCTTTCCGGTGTCTGAACATAACCTTCCAATATATCAATCTTTACATATCGACCATTTCGAGACTCCTCGTCATGTCCATGATCTCATCCGGGACTCCAAACAAACTTCGGTCATCAAAAACACATAAGTCTTAACACAAATCCTCATCAAACGTTAAGCGTGCGGACCCTACGGGTTCGAGAACTATATAGACATGATCGAGACACATCTCCGATCAATAACCAATAGTGGAACCTGGATGCTCATATTGGATCCTACATGTTCTACGAAGATCTTTATTGGTCAAATCACAGATCAACATACGTTGTTCCCTTTGTCATCGGTATGTTACTTGCCCGAGATTCAATCGTCGGTATCATCATACCTTGTTCAATAACGTTACCGGCAAGTCTCTTTACTTGTTCCATAATGCTTCATCCCGCAACTAACTCATTAGTCACATTGCTTGCAAGGCTTATAGTGATGAACATTACCTAGAGGGCCCAGAGATACCTCTCCAATACACGGAGTGACAAATCCTAATCTCGATCTATGCCAACTCAACAAACACCTTCGGAGACACCTGTAGATCATCTTTATAATCACCCAGTTACGTTGTGACGTTTGATAGCACACAAGGTGTTCCTCCAGTATTCAGGAGTTGCATAATCTCATAGTCAGAGGAACATGTATAAGTCAGGAAGAAAGCAGTAGCAATAAAACTGTAATGATAATAATGCTAAGCTAACGGATGGGTCTTGTCCATCACATCATTCTCCTAATGATGTGATCCCGTTCATCAAATGACAATACATGTCTATGGTTAGGAAACATAACCATCTTTGATTAACGAGCTAGTCAAGTAGAGGCATACTAGGGACACTTTGTATTGTCTATGTATTCACACATGTACTAAGTTTCTGGTTAATACAATTCTAGCATGAATAGAAAACATTTATCATGATATAAGGAAATATAAATAACAACTTTATTATTGCCTCTAGGGAATATTTCTTCAGTCTCCCACTTGCACTAGAGTCAATAATCTAGATTACAAAGTAATGATTCTAACACCCATGGAGTCTTGGTGCCGATCATGTTTTGCTCGTGGAAGAGGCTTAGTCAACGAGTCTGCAACATTCAGATCCGTATGTATCTTGCAAATCTCTATGTCTCCCTCTGCGACTTGATGACAGATGGAATTGAAGCGTCTCTTGATGTGTTTGGTTCTCTTGTGAAATCTGGATTCCTTTGCCAAGGCAATTGCACCAGTATTGTCACAAAAGATTTTCATTGGACCCAATGCACTAGGTATAACACCTAGATCAGATATGAACTCCTTCATCTGCTGCTTCTGAAGCAGCTATGTACTCTGCTTCACACGTATATGCCGCCACGACGCTCTGCTTGGATCTGCACCAACTGACAGCTGCACCATTCAATATAAATAAGTATCCGGATTGCGACTTTGAGGCATCCGGAACACTGTCAAAGCTTGCATTGGCGTAACCATTTATGACAGGCTATTTGTCACCTCCATAAACGAGAAACATATCCTTAGTCTTTTTCGGGTATTTTAGGATGTTCTTGACCGCTATCCAGTGCTACACTCGTGGATTACTTTGGTACCTCCCTGCTACACTTATAGGAAGGCACACATCAGGTCTGGTACACAACATTGCATACATGATAGAACCATGGCTGAGGCATAGGGAATGACTTTCATTTTCTCTCTATCTTCTGCAGCGGTCGGGCATTGAGTCTGACTCAACTTCACACCTTGTAACGCAGGCAAGAACCCTTTCTTTGACTGATCCATTTTGAACTTCTTCAAAACTTTATCAAGGTATGTGCTTTGCGAAAATCCAATTAAGCGTCTTGATCTATCTCTATAGATATTGATGCCCAATATGTAAGCAGCTTCACCGAGGTCTTTCATTGAGAAATTCTTATTCAAGTATCCTTTTATGCTATCCAGAAATTCCGTATCATTTCCAATCAACAATATGTCATCCACATATAATATTAGAAATGCTACAGAGCTCCCACTCACTTTCTTGTAAATACAGGCTTCTCCAAAAGTCTGTATAAAACCACATGCTTTGATCACACTATCAAAACATATATTCCAACTCCGAGAGGCTTGCACCAGTTCATAAATGGATCGCTGGAGCTTGCACACTTTGTTAGCACCTTTTGGATTGACAAAACCTTCTGGTTGCATCATATACAACTCTTCTTTAAGAAATCCATTAAGGAATGCAGTTTTGACATCCATTTGCCAAATTTCATAATCATAAAATGTGGCAATTGCTAACATGATTCAGACAAACTTAAGCATCGCTACGGGTGAGAATGTCTCATCATAGTCAACTCCTTGAACTTGTCGAAAACCTTTTGCAACAAGTCGAGCTGTGTAGACAGTAACATTACCGTCAGCGTCAGTCTTCTTCTTGAAGATCCATTTATTTTCTATGGCTTGTCGATCATCGGGCAAGTCCATCAAAGTCCACACTTTGTTCTCATACATGGATCCCATCTCAGATTTCATGGCCTCAAGCCATTTCACGGAATCTAGGCTCATCGTCGCTTCCTCATAGTTTGTAGGTTCATCATGGTCTAGTAACATGACTTCTAGAACAGGATTACCGTGCCACTCTAGTGCGGATCATAATCTGGTTGACCTACGAGGTTTGGTAGTAATTTGATCTGAAGTTTCATGATCATCATTATTAGCTTCCTCACTAATTGGTGTAGGAATCACTAAAACTGATTTCTGGGATGAACTACTTTCCAATTTAGGAGAAGGTACAATTACCTCATCAAGTTCTACTTTCCTCCCACTCACTTATTTCGAGAGAAACTCCTTCTCTAGAAAGGATGCATTTTTAGCAATGAATATCTTGCCTTCGAATCCGTGATAGAAGGTATACCCAACAGTTTCCTTTGGGTATCCTATGAAGGCGCACTTCTCCGATTTGGGTTCGAGCTTATCAGGTTGAAGCTTTTTCACATAAGCATCGCAACCCCAAACTTTAATAAACGACAACTTGGGTTTCTTGCCAAACCACAATTCATATGGTGTCGTCTCAATGGATTTTGATGGTGCCCTATTTAACGTGAATGCAGTCGTCTCTAAAGCATAACCCCAAAATGATGGCAGTAAATCAGTAAGAGACATCATAGATCGCACCATATCCAATAAAGTATGGTTACGACGTTCAGACACACCATTTCATTGTGGTGTTCCAGGTGGCGTGAGTTGCGAAACTATTCCACATTGTTTCAAATGAAGACCAAACTCGTAACTCGAATATTCACCTCCATGATCAGATCATAGAAACTTTATTTTCTTGTTACGATGATTTTCCACTTCACTCTGAAATTCTTTGAACTTTTCAAATGTTTCAGACTTATGCTTCATTAAGTAGATATACCCATATCTGCTCAAATCATCTGTGAAGGTAAGAAAATAACGATACCCTCCACGAGCCTCAACACTCATTGGACCGCATACATCGGTATGTATTATTTCCAATAAGTCAGTAGCTCGTTCCATTGTTCCGGAGAACGGAGTTTTAGTCATCTTGCTCATGAGGCATTGTTCGCAAGCACCAAGTGATTCATAATCAAGTGATTCCAAAAGCCCATCGGCATGGAGTTTCTTCATGCGCTTTACACCAATATGACCTAACCGGCAGAGCCACAAATAAGTTGCGCTATCATTATCAACTTTGCATCTTTTGTCTTCAACATTATGAACATGTGTATCACCACGATCGCGATTCAGCAAAAATTGTAACGCCCCGGACTCGTTGCACCAGGTGTCTGCCAGTTATTCGCCGTCGTTGCCATGTCATTTGCTTGCGTGTTCCCCTTTGCCATGTCATCATATGCATTTCATATCATGTCATCATGTGCGTTGCATTGCATACGTGTTCGTCTCATGCATCGAGCTTTTTCCCTGTTGTCCGTTTTATAATCTGGCACTCCTATGTCATCCGGCGTTCCCCTTTTGTCTTCTGTTGTGAGTGGGTATTAAACTTTCTCGGAATGACCCGAGGTTTGCCAAGCGGCCTTGGTTTAGCACCGGTAGACCGCCTGTCAAGTTTCGTGCCATTTGGAGTCCGTTTGATACTCCAACGGTTAACCGGGTAACCGCAAAAGCCTCCTTCTCTTTGCAGCCCAACACCCCTCCAAAGTGGCCCAAAACCCAGCAAACTCCCCTCTATGCTCTCGGTCGTTCGATCAGGATCGTGTGGGCGAAAACCGTGCCTCATTTGGACACTCCTAGCTCCCTCTACCTATATATATGTGCATCTCCCCCGAAATCTCGGTCTAACCCTAGATCATTTCCCCCTCCGCGCCGCCAGACGTTTCATCCTCCGCGCCCGGACATGTCCGCCTGCCGTCCCCGACGAATCCGACGCCGCCACATCGCCAACCCCGCCACCGGTCAGCGCCTCCCACCGCGGGCCCGCCAGGACCCAGATCGGGCCCTGGGAAGCCCGCCCAGGCCCATCCAGCGTCCCCGCCGCCCGGTGCCCGCCGCCGCTCGTCCCCGCCTCCTCCTCCGCGCCCCAGATCCGGCCACCGGAGCGCGCCGCCGCCGGTGCCGACTCCTGCCGCTGGTCTTCTTCTTCGTTGGAGGGTGAACGAGGCAGCGCTCGCTGCCGTTGACCGCGCCGCCGCCGCACGCGTCTCCGTGGGCCGCCGTCCCCCGCCAAGGCCCAGTCCAGGCGCCTCGGCCCGACCCGCGTCCCCGGCCTGCCTGGCCTCCTACTCCACCGACCGGCCCTTTAGGCCCTCTGGTGAGAACCCGCCTAAATCCCGCTTAGTGCGACATTTAGTTATCCTGCGCCCGTGTTTTTTTTCTAAAAACTGCGAAGTCCTAAAAATCTTGCATTCTGGTGCCACGTTCAGCGCATCATAACTCTCTGCATACTGCTCCGTTTCGTGCGTGTAATATGTCAAATTGTTCGCCTCAATGATTACTCCATTTCATTCCATTGCATCATGTTCATTTCAGTCCATCTTGATGCCTGAATCTTTGTTGCAAGAGTGCTATGTGATGTTAATCTGCTGAAACTGTTATAACATGCTCATTTGTCATTTTTGCCATGATTGATGTGTGCATCCTATGAGATTGATGTCTACATGTATTTTGATCTATGTCATGCCAACTTTCCAGTGGTGCCATTCATGTATTTTTTTTGAGTCTTGTACTGAGTGCATCGAGCTTGTTAAGTAGATTACTTGTTGTTACTGTTTTCCTGACTGATTCTGTTATATTTTGTTGCTATGTTAACCTACTGCTACAAGTCATTCTATGCATAATCTGGAGATGTTCACTAAGGATGTTTTGTTATACATGTCATGCTCTATCCATTCATGCCCCTGGGTGCATTTATAGACTTCTGTAGGTTGTTGTTATCTTGCTCTCAAAACTGATAAATAATGTTGCTGTTAGCCTGTTAACATTAAGTTCAATGTTGCCATGGTTGTTGCTAGTGATCCATACACCCTATGAACTTGCTATTGCCATGCTTAGCTTCTCAAACATGTATTCTTACTGTTGGTTTCCTTTCAATGCCATGTATTGCTCTGTGGTGAGTGGTTCAAGCTCACCAACATGCCTACTTATCGTTGTTCCTGCCATGTATGAATCTGTCATATCTTTTGCCATGTTTACATGGGTGCCATCATATTTTTTGTGCCCTTTTGGCTCATGGTCAGTAAGGGACTTTTGTTCTATGAAATTAGTAGATTCATGCCATGCCTTTGTTTGCCCTGATAAGTTCCTGTAGCATGTTGTTTGATAGCTCTAAACATTGCAACCTGATGTTATTTCTGCCAAGCCTGAAACTGTTATTATTTGCGATCTTTCCATGTCTTTTTGAGCATGTTCTAGTGATTTATGGACATATCTCAGTGTTCATGTTTTGTCATGCTTTACCTGTATTTCATGCCCATGCCTTTTGTTATTATGTTGGGGTGTTGTATCATATTGTTTTGATGCTTGCATTATGCCTAGTTGCTGTTATGGACAGATTGTTGTTATGACTTGTATAGAGTGTATGTGTTGAACCGTTGCTTCGTTTTGAGTGTGCTTTATATGAAACTTGCTTGATTTTGCATGTAGTTTCATATTATCATGTTGCATCATTGCTTTGAGGTGTTTTCTTGATGTTTGGATGCATTTTGCATCAATGCCATGCTTAACTTGTTTTGCTCATATCTTCTAGGCCGTAGCTCCTAATCTAATGAACTTTATATGTAACTTGACTAGAATCTCTTGTAGATCATCTTGGTGAATCTTAACTTGCTGTTTAACAACTTGAACTTAAGGTTTATTCAGATCTGGACCAACTTTGAAACTTGCTTATGAGGACTTACCGGAATTGTTATATGTTGTTTCCGGCCTCATTTAAACTTGCCTTATTGTGTTGTTCTTGTTTGCATCATCTATTGCCATGAGTAGCCTCATCTAGCTTTCTCATGCATCATGCTTGTTTGTGCATCATGTCTTGTCTATGTGTGGTGTGTTTACTATGTTGTGTGCTTCTTCTCGATAGTTCCCGTTTCGTTGCGATCGTGAGGATTCGTTCGTCTACGTGTGGTTCGTCTTCGTGGCTTCATCTTCTTCATGGACTCGCTCTTCTTCCTTGCGGGATTTCAGGCAGGATGACCGCTACCCTGGATCTCACTACTATCATTGCTATGCTAGTTGCTTCGTTCCATCCCTTTGCTGCGCTTCCTATAACTTGTTCTTCAAGCCTCCCAAATTGCCATGAACCTCTAACCTTTGACACCCTTCCTAGCAAACCGTTGATTGGCTATGTTACCGCTTTTCTCAGCCCTTCTTATAGCGTTGTTAGTTGCAGGTGAACTTGAAGATTGCTCCATGGTGGACAGGGTTATGTTGGGATATCACAATAATCTCTTATATTATTAATGCATCTATATATTTGGTAAAGGGTGGAAGGCTCGGCCTTATGCCTGGTGTTTTGTTCCACTCTTGCCGCCCTAGTTTCCGTCATACCGGTGTTATGTTCCCGGATTTTGCGTTCCTTACGCAGTCGGGTGATTTATGGGACTCCCTTGACAGTTCGCTTTGAATAAAACTCCTCCAGCAAGGCCCAACCTTGGTTTTACCATTTGCCTCACCACTACCTACTTTTCCCTTGGGAGTAATTAACCCAAGGGTCATCTTTATTTTAGCCCCCCCGGGCCAATGCTTGTCTAAGTGTTGGTCCAAACCGAGCGATGTCCGACGCCCCCTGGGCAACTAGGGTCTATGCCAACCCGACGTCTGGCTCATCCGGTGTGCCCTGAGAATGAGATATGTGCAGCTCCTATCGGGATTTATCGGCACAGCGGGCGGCTTTGCTGGTCTTGTTTTACCATTGTCGAAATGTCTTGTAAACCGGGATTCCGAGACTGATCGGGTCTTCCTGGGAGAAGGAATATCCTTTGTTGATCGTGAGAGCTTATCATGGGCTAAGTTGGGACACCCCTGCAGGGTATTATCTTTCGAAAGCCGTGCCCGCGGTTATGTGGCAGATGGGAATTTGTTAATGTCCGGTTGTAGATAACTTGACACCAGATCCAAATTAAAACGCATCAACCGCGTGTGTAGCCGTGATGGTCTCTTCTCGGCGGAGTCCAGGAAGTGGACACAGTTTCTGTGTTATGTTTGACGTAAGTAGGAGTTCAGGATCACTTCTTGATCATTGCTAGTTGACGACCGTTCCTTTGTTTCTCTTCTCGCTCTCATTTGCGTATGTTAGCCACCATATCATGCTTAGTCGCTGCTCCAACCTCACCACTTTACCCCTTCCTTTCCCATTAAGCTTTGCTAGTCTTGATACCCATGGTAATGGGATTGCTGAGTCCTCGTGGCTCACAGATTACTACAACAACAGTTGCAGGTACAGGTTATGCGATGATCATGACGCGAGAGTGATGCTTGCTTGTTTTGGAGTTCTTCTTCTGCTTCTTCTTCGATCAGGGGTTAGGTTCCAGGTCGGCAGCCTGGGCTAGCAGGGTGGATGTCGTTTGAGCTTCTGTTTGTGTTTCATCCGTAGTCGGATGGTGCTCTTATGTAAGATGATGTTGTATTCGTGTGGCATTGTATGCCTTTTGTATGTATCCCCATCTATTATGTAATGTTGATGTAATGATATCCACCTTGCAAAAGCGTTTCAATATGCGGCTCTATCCTTGGTGGGACCTTCGAGTTCCTTTTGGATAGGGTCGCATATTGGGCGTGACAAAAAAAGACCACTCAACAAGGGTGCATGACCATAAAAGATATTACTCATATAAATACAACAACAATTATTCTTTGATTTACATGAATAACCGTCTCGCATCAAACAAGATCCAGATATAATTTTCATGCTCAACGCTGGCACCAAATAACAATTATTCAGGTCTAAAACTAATCCTAAAGGTAGATGTAGAGGTAGCATGCCGACGGCTATCACATCGACCTTGGAACCATTTCCAACACGTAGCGTCACCTCGTCCTTAGCCAATCTTCATTTACTCTGTAGCCCCTGTTTCAAGTTGCAAATATGAGCAACAAAACCAGTATCAAATACCCAGGCACTACTACGAGCATTAGTAAGGTACATATCAATAACATGTATATGAAATATACCTTTCACTTTGCCATCCTTCTTATCCGCCAAATACTTGGGGCAGTTCCGCTTCCAGTGACCAGTCCCTTTGGAATAGAAGCACTCAGTTTCAGGCTTAGGTTCACCCTTGGGCTTCTTCCCTTGAGCAGCAACTTGCTTGCCGTTCTCCTTGAAGTCACCCTTCTTCCCTTTACCCTTTTTCTAGAAACTAGTGGTCTTGTTAACCATCAACACTTGATGCTCCTTCTCGATTTCTATCTCCGCAGTCTTTAGCATTGCGAAGAGCTCGGGAATCGTTTTTGTCACCCCTTGCATATTATAGTTCATCATGAAGCCTTTATAACTTGATGGCGGTGATTGAAGAACTCTGTCAATGACACTATCATCAGGAAGATTTAACTCCCAGCTGAGTCAAGTGGTTATGATACCCAGACATTTTTGAGTATATGTTCACTGACAGAACTATTCTCCTCCATTTTTCAGCTATAGAACTTGTTGGAGACTTCATATCTCTCAACTTGGGAATTTGCTTGAAATATTAACTTCAACTCTTGGAACATCTCATATGCTCCATGATGTTCAAAAAGCCTTTGAAGTCCCGATTCTAAGACGTAAAGCATGGCACACTAAACTATTGAGTAGTCATCAACTTTGCTCTGCCAGACGTTCATAACGTCCATAGTTGCTGCTGCAGCAGGCCTTGCACCTAGCGGTGCTTCCAGGACGTAATTCTTTTGTGCAGCAATGAGGATAATCCTCAAGTTACGGACCTAGTCCATGTAATCGCTACCATCATCTTTCAACTTAGCTTTCTCTAGGAACGATTAAAATTCAAAGGAATGGTAGCACGGGCCATTGATCTACAACAACATAGATATGCAAGAAAACTATCAGGACTAAGTTAATGATGAATGAAAGTTCAATTAATCATATTACTAAAAAACTCCCACTTAGATACACATCCCTCTAGTCATATAAATAATCACGTAATCCATATCAACTAAACCATGTCCGATCATCACGTGAGATGGAGTAGTTTTCAACGGTGAACATCTCTATGTGGATCATATCTACTATATGTTTCACGTTCGACCTTTCGGTTTCAGTGTTCCGAGGCCATATCTGCATATGCTAGGCTCGTCAAGTTTAACTCGAGTATTCTGCACGTGCAAAACTGGCTTGCACCTATTGTATGTGAACGTAGAGCTTATCACACCCGATCATCACGTGGTGTCTCGGCACGGTGAACTGTTGCAACGGTGTATACTCAGGGAGAACACTTATATCTTGAAATTTAGTAAGGGATCATCTTATAATGCTACCGTTGTACTAAGCAAAATAAGATGCATAAAAGATAAAATTCACATGCAATCAAAATATGTGACATTATATGGCCATCATCATCTTGTGCTCATGATCTCCATCACCGAAGCATCGTCATGATCTCCATCGTCACTGGCTTGAGACCTTGATCTCCATCGTAGCATCATTGTCGTCTCGCCAACTATTGCTTCTAAGACTATCGCTACCGCCTAGTGATAAAGTAAAGCAATTACATGGCAATTGCATTTCATACAATAAAGCGACAACCATATGGCTCTTGCCAGTTGTTGATAACTCTGTTACAAAACATGATCATCTCATACAATAATTTATATCACGTCATGTCTTGATCATATCACATCACAACAAGCCCTGCAAGTACAAGTTAGACGTCCTCTACTTTGTTTTGCAAGTTTTACGTGGCTGCTACGGGCTTCTAGCAAGAACGGCTCTTACCTACACATCAAAACCACAATGATTTTTCGTCAAGTGTGTTGTTTTCACCTTCAACAAGGACCGCCCGTAGTCAAACTCGATTCAACTAAAGTTGGAGAAACAGACGCCCGCCAGCCACCTATGTGCAAAGCATGTCGGTAGAACCAGTCTCATGGACGCGGTCATGTAATGTCGGTCCGGGCCGCTTCATCCAACAATACCGCCGAATCAAAGTAAGACGTCGGTGGTAAGCAGTATGACCACTATCGCCCACAACAATTTGTGTTCTACTAATGCATATATCATCTACGCATAAACCTGGCTCGGATGCCATTGTTGGGGAACGTAGTAATTCAAAAAATTCCTACGATCACGCAAGATCTATCTAGGAGATGCATAGCAACGAGATGGGAGAATGTGTCCATGTACCCTCGTAGACCGAAAGCGGAAGCGTTTAGTAACGCGGTTGATGTAGTCGAATGTTTTCATGATCCAACTGATCCAATTACCGAACGTACGGCACCTCCGTGTTCAGCACACATTCAGCCCGATGATGTCCCTCGAGCTCTTGATCCAGTTGAGGATGAGGGAGAGTTCCGTCACCACGACGGCGTGGCGACGATGATGATGAAGTTACCGGTGCAGGGCTTCGCCTAAGCACTACGACGATATGACCAAGGTGTTAAACTGTGGAGGGGGGCACCGCACACGGCTAAGAGATTGTCTGTTCTGCTTTGGGGTGCCCCTGCCCCCGTATATAAAGGAGGGAGGGGGAGGCGGCCGGCCTAGAGGGGCGCGCCAAAGGGGGGGTCCTACTAGGACTCCCAGTCCTAGTAGGAGTCCCCATCCTTTTTGGAGTAGGAGAAGGGGAAATGGAAAGAGAGAGGGAGAAGGAAGGGGTCCGCGCCCCCTACCCTAGCCCAATTCGGTTTGGCTAGGGGGGGGGGCCGCCACCACCTGGCTGCCGGCCTCCTCTTCCCACTAAGGCCCAATACTCTCCCGGGGGGTTCCGGTAACCTCCCGGTACTCCGGAAAATGTCCGAACCTATCGTAAACCTTTCCGGTGTCCAAACATAACCTTCCAATGTATCAACCTTTATGTCTCGACCCTTTAGAGACTCCTCGTCATGTCACTGATCTCATCCAGGACTCCGAACAAACTTCGATCATCAAAAACACATAACTCTTAATACAAATCGTCATCGAACGTTAAGCGTGCGGACCCTATGGGTTCGAGAACTATGTACACATGATCGAGACACATCTCCGATCAATAACCAATAGCGGAACCTGGATGCTCATATTGGCTCCTACATATTCTACGAAGATCTTTATCGGTCAAACCACACAACAACAGACGTTGTTCCCTTTGTCATCGGTATGTTACTTGCCCAAGATTCGATCATCGGTATCATCATACCTAGTTCAATCTCGTTACCGGCAAGTCTTTTACTCGTTCTGTAATGCTTCATCCCACAACTAACTCATTAGTCAAATTGCTTGCAAGGCTTATAGTGATGAACATTACCGAGATGGCCCAGAGATACCTCTCCGATACACGGAGTGACAAATCCTAATCTCAATCTATGCCAACTCAACAAACACCTTCAGAGACACCTATAGAGCATCTTTATAATCATCCAGTTATGCTGTGACGTTTGGTAGCACACAAGGTGTTCCTTCGGTATTCGAAAGTTGCATAATCTCATAGTCAGAGGAACATGTATAAGTCATGAAGAAAGCAGTAGCAATAAAACTATAACAATCATAATGCTAAGCTAACGGATGGGTCTTGTCCATCACATCATTCTCCTAATGATGTGATCCCGTTCATCAAATGACAACACATGTCTATGGCTAGGAAACATAACCATCTTTGATTAACGAGCTAGTCAAGTAGAGGCATACTAGGGACACTTTGTATTGTCTATGTATTCACACATGTACTAAGTTTCCGGTTAATACAATTCTCGCATGAATAATAAAAATTTACCATGATATAAGAAAATATAAATAACAACTTTATTATTGCCTCTAGGGCATATTTCCTTCACAAATACCAGCGATCAGATAAACTCATCCTGCCATATTGGGTTTGTGTAAGTCAACCCTATAGTAATTTCTTTTCTGTTTTTTTCTTTACCATATTAGTTAAAACTTGTTGGTCTCATTGTATTTCATATGTTGCTGTTATCTGCATTATATTAGGACAAGATTTTTAGAGGGCAGTTTGATTCCCGTGTGAGGAAGTACTTCTTGGCGACTGGTCCAGATAACATGGATGCACATGATTCTGGAAGCAATATTTTGTTCTTTATCTCTGTATTTGTTTCCACTGTGATTCACTCTGTTTATATTGTTTTATTTTCTTGTACCATTGGTATTAATTTTCAGTTTTTAATGATTTGTGTGTTTATCTTGCATCAGGTTGTTTTTCCCACTTTTAACCCACCTGAAATTCCTGCTCACTTGGGTGGTGTTGGTCATTGGGTTTCTATATTTCTTGACCTAAATAATTCAACGTTCCAGCTTCTTGACTCCTACTATGGACCAAATGATGACTGTGCGGTACGCTTGTTTCGGCGGATGACTGATAACATCAAGAAGCTTTGGAATGATGCCAGCAATGACAGGGAGACACCCTTCAGTCCTCTTTCTATTGGCCATTTCCCTTTGGATTGGATTGATGTCCCCCAACAGACTAACAAGTATGATTTCCACTTTCTCTCTATCACTTCTGCTTAATTGTAGTTGTACATAAGCTGCAACGTCTTTTATTCTTTGGCTTTCTTTTGTTTTAACATTGTTCTTTTTTTGTTTGATGACAGTATTGACTGTGGATCCTTCATGCTTACGAATGTTAATTCGTTTCATGAAGGGGTTCTTGCAAACTATTCCCATGAAAATATCTTGGATATCAGGAAGACATGGTTGTACTCAATTGCATCTTCTAACTTGTTTGACACAAACTTCCATGGTCTGTTTGGCTACTATACATGTAAGTCTTGAAACTTGGACTGCGTACTTGGACTGCATCTTTTATTCTACATGAACTTCATTCTTCTTTTTATTTTGCTTGTGTATTTTGTTTCAGTATTTTTTTCCTTTCACTGCTTACTTAGACAACAACATTTTTTCTACTTGAACTTCAGAGATGATACCTTTTTATGCTTTTGTTAGTTGTAGTTGAATGTTTTCCATTTCATCAGTTTATCTTGAACTGTGCCTTGGGTTGTGCCTTAACTTCATTAGTTTCTAAATTCAACACATTTTTTAGGTCAACTTGAGTAGTAACCATGTCATCTATATTTGTTGGACTGTACATTGTGTTGTACCTGAACTTCAGTTATATTTAATGGGTTTTTTTTTCTTTTTTTGATAGTGGAGCCGTTGGACTTGACCGATTACCACTACTCATTCGTCGGGTCACAGGAATACCGGCCTAGGGAGGAACCGATGAGTACAACTTCCTCGAAGAGAGCAGCAAGATTGCCTATGAAGTGGCATCTGTTGTTGCTCCCCTAAATAAATACAGTTACCCTCATCTATCCAAGGCCTGGAGGTTGAAACAGTATGTGCTTAGTGAAGATGGTCTGAAGAAGTACTCTCAGTGAGTATTTTCTTCTTATGTTTTTTGCTACCAGACATGCTACTTTTTGTGAACTTCTGATGTTATAGTACCTGAACTTCTATTCATTCTCCTTGTCTTGGAGTTGCGCTTCTAATATATTTCCCATCCTTTAAATCTGCAGCACAAGCTACTGCTTGTTTATTGTCCCCGGGAATGTGATTGACCTCACAGGACGTGTCCTTTATACTCTTTTCGGTGAAGGGCAGTAGATGGAAGGAGACGTAATGGACTTTCTCATAAACTTGTGGAAGGATATGTGGGAGACCTCTGAGATCTTCTCTTGCACTGACAGGGTTGTACTGAGTTCCTACTTCATACATGTTTTTGTTCTTGTAATCCTATCTCCCTTTTTTGCGCTAGTTTGGTTGTAGTGGCACTGGGAGGTGTTTTAATTTTGTCATGATTATTTTGTGTTCTTAATCTTTTTTGTTTATAGTCTGTTTTGTGAATGCAGTACTGCCTGGAGTATGATTTTTTTGGTGCATCGGTTCCAAAATGCGATGCAAAAAATGGGTAAACTCCTCCCAATGTTTCTTCGCAAGGAAGAAGACCTTCTTAATGCAAAGCTGGTTAGGTTTTCATAACTCTTGCTTTTTTTATTTTATGTACATCCTTTTGCTGAGTTTGTCTAGAAGTTTTTGTTCATTTCTGTTGTTCAATACTTATGCTTTATAGTTTGTGTTCACCATTTTTTTCAATCAAGTTTTTTATACTTTTCAAGCCAATTGACAAAATAGCGCACTACGGTGTGTATGTGCTGAATAGATATCGTGGGAGCATTGACATCCTTGATTCACTTCCTTACTCTAATAAGGGAATTTCACGAACAAGTTTCCACAGAGACTGCCAAAATATCATTAGTGTTTCTTATCCTGAACGTCCTGTGATATTCTCTTTTTGACATGAAGTTTATTGTGCCTTCTGTTGACAAAATATTTTTTTGTCCCTGTTTGGTAATACTGCTTGAAAGTTGTGTGCTTGAACTGACTATCATTTGACAGTTGACCTTCTGGTATCGTTTAGCTAGATTTTATTCAAGTGTCGCTTTATGTATGTGAACTTAACTATTTTGGTTAAGATGTTTTTGATTTCATCTTATTTGTAATTTCTGGCAGATCAAGAGATTTGTTGGGTTGTTGGAGGAGATGTATGGCAAGGTTGCGGACAAAGCGAGCAAGCAGCCAAACTGGGTGAATATTGCAAAGAGGCTGACTTTTATTGATGTTCTAAAGCAAGTGAATAGTGATTGTGGTTTATTTGGCATGAAGTTCTGCTCTATATATGATGGCGATGAGCTTGTTGAAGATTTTGGTGATGTCGAAGTATGTTTTGTCCTTGTTCTTGTCTCATCATCCTTTCCTTTTTCTTGTGTGTTTTTGCCGACATGCTCCTGCTGTGGTTTTAGTTATCCTTTGCTGTTTTTTATTCTTCATTCTTTTTTGTTTGCAGGCTATTGTAGATGACTGGAAGGCCGAGTTCATGCACACTCTAGTCTTCAGCGAAAAGAATGAAACTGTGCTTGGAGAGCTTCCTGCCAAGATCCAGTCCTTGGGCCCATGAATTGTGCTTGTAGAAATATTGGTTATACGTGTAGATTTGATTTCGAAAAGATTTAAGTTTGATAATGATTGGACCAATTTCATAAAAATTTGGTTGTAAGAATGGTTTAGTAATTTGTGTATCTATAGCTGCAGCACTGTTATTTATGTTACTGAGGAAAAATGTATTTTGTATGAAGAATGATTGGCTTGTGAATTTCAATGTATTGCATCGTTTTCAGTATTCCATTGTTGTATGTTTTTCCCCAGCATTTCTACTTGAACTTCTCTCTGGGTTATGGTTGAACTGCTGGTTTTTTTATGGACATTGTTTTTTGCCCACAAATCCAGTGTTGTTAAATTTTGGCCCCAACATATGAACTTGAACTTCTGCTTGAGATCTGGCTGGGCTGCTGGTTTCAAATGGACAAAAAATTTGTGTTGTATAATGTATTATTATTTTTCAACTCAACCAAGATGTAGCCTTTTTGCATAGAATCTATATGTGCTTTTTGTGAATTGTTAACTACAAATAGTTTTCAACTAGAACTTCGTGCAAAAATAATCTCATACACTCATTTATGTTTCTTTATCTTTTGTCGACATTCTACGTCAACTTCTCAAATCCAAACAGAACTTCATATCTATCGGTGGGAACGACACCTATGGGATCACTGGAATCCCTACTACGGTCAGCGGGCGCGGGGTTGTGGAAAATGCGGGTCTAAGAGCTAGCACACAGATCATTTACCCAGGTTCAGGCCGCGAGGATGCGTAATACTCTAGTCCTGCTTTGGTGTATATTGGGGTGTTCTTGAGCTAGCTATGGGGCGTGACTTGCTCAAAAGAGCCGAATCCCTCTCCAGTACGCCTCAGGCCTCCTTTTATAGGAAAAAGGGGATGCCACAGTGGCACACAGGAGGTGGAAAGTATACAGTGTCCAAGCTTATCGCCTGTCATTACAGGACAAGGCGCATTAAATGCGCCCCTTAGGTATCCCCTCGCTTTATCGGGGGACGGTAGCGAAGCCCGTCCCGTCCGTTGCCACCTTGCCCCGCTTTGACACGCGTCCTGGCCAGCACGGCGGGCTGTGCCATGTAGGCTGGCAGGCTGCTGAGCTAGTGCGGTGGCCGCGTCTTCATGAAGATTTGCATGCCACCACGCAGGTGCTTGCTGAGTTGGTCTGGAGGCCGCACGTTGCCACGCAGGTGCGTGCCTAGCTGGCTGTGCTGGCAACGGCGATGGAGCCTTGGCGGGTGCGGGCCCGGTAGCGGCCCCGCTGATGTCCTCGGCAAGGGTCTTGCCGGGGCCCCGGCAAGGGTCTTGCCGTGGCACTGTGGTCGTCCCCGGCAAGGATCTTGCCGGAGGTCTCGTGGATTTCCTTGGCAAGGATCTTGCCGAGGATCATCGTCGTCTAGTCCTCATCTGGTCCTGCATGCTTATGATCTTCACGAAGAACTGCATGCCACCATGGAGACGCCTCCCAAGCCTTGGTTCCAATGCGGTTGATGGCATTGGAACCCTTGGGCTCAAGGGTGGCACGCTCCGCTGGCATTGGGCAAGTTGCCCCGGCAAGGCTCTTGCCGGGGCTGCGGAGGCCGCCCCGGCAAGGGTCTTGCCGGGGGAGTCCGCCTCGCCCACTTGCTCTTTGTGTCTCCGTCTTGGCGTTGCTTTGATTGTCTGGCGGCTTCGGCTTCCTTCCTCTGCCCTGCTAAGTGTGGCCGTGGGCGCGGCTCTGACTGCCCGTGCACAAGTAAAGGGGTACAAAGCAGAGCCCCTACTTTTATACACCGACAGGAGCCCCCGAGCCTGGGACACACATAAGCGCAACGTGTTGTTGTGCTAGGCCCAGAACGGTGTGCGGGCAGGCGGGGCCGATTTTAACCGCAGTAACTCCTTCGTTCGCTGTGCTTCCCCATGACTCGTGTTGAATGTGTGACGTGGGGATTGTGCGTGGGATGACCGAAGCATGCCTGCGTCATCTTGCGGTGAACAGTAAAGAGCGGCTTGTGTGTCCTTTTAAGACCGCAGGGCCGCTGCTCATTTACTTTCTTCGCCTTGGAACTGTCGTTCCATGTTTCCCACTACGCCTGCCCCTTGCGCCACGTACGTCGCATGCACGGTGCGGGGTAGGTGACAGGCGCATGGAATATGGGAAGGCGCGCGCGTGGGTCGATACCCATGCGCCATCAATTGGGCGAGGAGGGTGGTCGACGGCCTCGCCTGCTCCCACCTTAATGAGCCGGATTGGTTGAGAGAGGCGGCCGAGCCCTGATCCCGCCCCTTTATAAGGAGGGGAGTGGGAGGGATGGCACTCCTCAATCTTTCGCCATCCGCCTCCTCCCACCTTGGCTTGTTTCTTCCTTCTGCTATGGCGAGAGGGCGTGCCGGTGCTTTGATGGTGGCGACGAGGGTCTCCGCTCGACAATGCGCTCCTTCCCAAGAGTTTGTGGCAGCGGAGTCGGCCATGAGGGGAAGGGGGAGGGGGCGAGGCCGAGGTCGCCATGGCGCTCGGGGAAGAGGAGGATGGGGCGGCGCACCGGCCTCGCCTCCGCCGGTGGTCCCTCCCCCAATGGAGGGCCACGTCGGGGACCAGCCTCGTGAATTCTTCATTAGGCTGCGCCGGCCAGCGCGTCGTCGTCTTCGTCTCCCTACTCCATTTGCTCGGGAGATGGAGCTCGACCCACCACAGACTCTGAGATTGCATATGAGGGGCTGTGGGAATAGCGGCACGCGGGTTGATGTCGATTTCCAGCCCCTCATGTCATGTATCTTCATCGCAGATGGAAGACCTTTGCTCGTATCCACAGCCTGACGGCGGGACTCGTTCTCTATTTCAAACTAATGGAGAACGGCCTGCTGTCCGTCAAGGTCTTTGGAGAATTTGGAACTCGCCTAAAGTGCTGCGTGGAGAGCTCCTCTGATGACGAAGACTCTTCCCCGAGCAGGAGTGACAAGGAGGATAGCGACAGCAACGACAAGGGTAGCAGGCGGGAGGATGACGGGTTCGACTAGGCGTCGGACCCGCCGTCCCTGGGCGGCGCCAGCAGTAGCAGCATCTGCACCTGGCCCCTTCTACCGGTGGGGCCAGCTCCTTGAACTTCTCGGGGTCGCCTCCTTGGGCGGCTGGCGTGGGAAGGCCAGAGAAGGCGAAGAAGGCTGGTGGCGGGCCATCAAGTCGGAGTACGATGGCACCGACGCCTTCGTAGAGTATTGGCGACCCGCTGCCTCATCTTCCAGCTCTTCTCCCCGCACCATCATCACCAGCCATCTCCTGGGCGGCCGCCGATATGTTCTCTTGGTGCCTTCTACTGCTCGTACCTTGCCTAGGCACTCGTTTTTCCCTCTTGCTTTCTTGTTCCGTTTCCTGAGGAGATGGACAAGAAAGGGATTATGGGCATCTTATCTCTTTTTAGTTTGTAAGCTCACGAGCCTTAGTTAAATTTAAAACCTTTAATCCCCTTGCTCATGTTTACATTCCGTACAAACTGTACCTATATGGGATGTATTAATGAAAAAGGGTGCTTGCCGGGTTCTCTGTGCGTAAGCAAAACTCACACCAAGGAACGAGTCCCTGTTATTTTTAAGATAAACATTGTCGCCCGGCGGCAGGCTTTGCCGTCCCCTTACTCCATTCGACCATACTCACGCTCTTGGAAGAGGTAGGGGCGAAGTAGGGTTAGCCCCTATGCTTGCTTCCTTGTCATCGCGGCTACAACCAAATTCTGACCCAAGGAATAGTTCTTGGGTACAGGCAAAGGGGAGCACGGTAGCCTAGGAACAAAATGAGGTTTCATACGTCCCAATTCCATACGGAAATGCAAAACAGGGGATGAAGGACTTATCTAAATCTGCAGCCTCCCGGCAACCTTGGCTTGCCGGGACCGGAGCGCTGACTCGTTCTCTTTCTCCCAAATAGCTCAGCAGAAAGCGTCCACGTACCCTGCGAACCAAAGAGGACGGAAAGGAACAGAGAGATGCATACTCGACTTCTATGCTAGGAGTTAGTCGCTGCTAAGCACTATCAACCCTAACCGAGGGAGAGACTCGACCTAGCATGCATGCTATAACTTAGGGCGCCAGCGCTTCATTTATTTATGCTCAGGGTCTGCCCCTGGCTTTGTACGGAGGGTTACATGCCTTGCCGACAAGGCTCGTACAAAAGGTGGTTTGCCGGGGGGCCGGCAACCGTGCCTTATGGGTAAAACTTGCGAAGATGCTCGATGTTCCAGGAGTTGCTCACTGGAATGGCATCTTCGGTCTCCAGGCGGACTGCGCCGGGCCTGGTGACTCGTTTTACCCGATAAGGGCCTTCCCACTTCGGCATCAACTTGTTGGAATTCTTGGCTGATTGAACGCGCCAAAGAACAAGGTCGCCTTCCTCAAAGCTTAGGCATGAACCTTGCGGCTATGGTAGCGGCGCAAGGCTTGCTCGTAGCATGCTGCTCTCACAGCCGCCCTAAGACGATCTTCCTCGAGGAACGTCGCGTCATCTTGCCACTATCATTCTTGCTCAAGCTCGTCATAAGCGAGAACTCGAGGTGACCCGTATGTGAGGTCCGTGGGGAGAACTGCTTCTGTCCCGTATACCAGGGCAAAGGGTGTCTAGCCGGTGGCTCAATTTGGCGTCATTCTAATCGACCAAAGAACCATCGGCAACTCATCAATCCAGCGTCTTCCGCTCTTGTGCAGCCTGTCAAAAGTCTTTGTTCTTAAGCCTCGCAGCACTTCAGCATTTGCCCTCTCCGCCTGGCCGTTGCTTCGTGGGTGTGCCACGGAAGCGAAATAGACCTTGCTGCTGAGGTCTTTGATGTATTGCATGAAGGTGTGGCTTGTGAACTGCGTGCCGTTGTCGGTGATGACTCTGTTTGGCACACCAAAACGGCATACTAGCCCCTTGAAGAATTTGACGGCTGACTGCGTTGTCACCTTCCTCACTGCTTCCACCTCCATCCACTTTATGAACTTGTCGATTGCAATGTACAAGTACTCAAAGCCCCCGACAACGCGGGGAAAGGGCCCAATATGTTGATCCCCCCAGACCGAAAATGGCCAGGAGAGAGGGATTGTTTGAAGGGCTTGAGCTGGCTGATGAAGCTTCTTTGAATGGAACTGACATGCTTCACACTTGGTTACTAGTGCCGTCGCATCCTGGAGGGCAGTGGGCCAGAAGAAACCTTGCCGGAAAGCCTTGCCGGCAAGGGCCCTTGACCCTGTGGGAGCTACATATGCCTCCATGTATCTCCGCCAACAGCTCCAGTCCTTCCTCCCGGGGAATGCACTTCAATTTCACTCTATTTGGTCTTTTTCTGTATATAACGTTGTCAAGAAACTGATACAGGGTAGACCGACGGGCTACTTTCTCCGCTTCTTCCTGCTCCTCAGGAAGCTCCCATTTTTTGGAGGGATCGAATGGTATGCTGTGCCCATGCTGGAGCCTAGGGCTCGACAGCAAGGACTAAAGGCATCTCCTCTGTCATGGGAGCGGCTGTCTCTACGGCCAGGGCTTGATGCCCTGCCGGAGTCAGTCGCCCCACGGCAGGCTCAGCGTCCACGGCAACATCTTCGCCAGCGGCTCCAGGGAGCTCAGTGGGAAAGTACTTGCCGAGGCCTGATTTCCTCCGCTTGTTCTGCTCTGTTGATGCTTCAACAGATGGTTGAGTCAAATGAAGCACAAAGGTACCTGGTTCCACAGGTAGTTTGAGGGTAGCGCGCTTCGACAGGTAGTCGGCGATGTCGTTCTCCACTCGGGGAACATGCTCCGCTTGTATACCGTCAAAACGCTCCTCCAGCTTCCTCACTGAGGGAGTCCTGGATTAAGGGGTCCTCGGATAGCCGGACTATATGCATATGCCGGACTGTTGGACTATGAAGATACAAGATAGAAGACTTCGTCCCGTGTCCGAATGGGACTCTCCTTTGCGTGGAAGGCAAGCTTGGCAGTTAGGATATGAATATTCCTTTCTCTGTAACCGACTCTGTGTAACCCTAGCCCCCTCCGGTGTCTATATAAATCTAAGGGTTTAGTCCGTAGGAGGACAACAATCATAACCATAGGCTAGCTTCTAGGGTTTAGCCTCAACGATCTCGTGGTAGATCCACTCTTGTAATACTCATATCATCAAGATCAATCAAGTAGGAAGTAGGGTAATACCTCCATCAAGAGGGCCCGAACCTGGGTAAACATTGTGTCCCCCGCCTCCTGTTACCATTAGCCTTAGACGCACAGATCGGGACCCCTTACCCGAGATCCGCCGGTTTTGACACCGACATTGGTGATTTCATTGAGAGTTCCATTGTGTCGTCACCATAAGGCTTGATGGCTCCTCCAATCGTCTATAACAACGCAGTCCAGGGTGAAGTTTTTCTCCCCGGACAGATCTTCGTATTCGGCGGCTTCGCACTGTGGCCCAACTCGCTTGGCCATCTGGAGCAGATCGACAGCTACGCCCCTGGCCATCAAGTCAGGTTTTGAAGCTTGAACTACACCGCTGACATCCGCGGAGACTTGATCTTCGACGGATTCGAGCCCATGACAGCTGCGCCCTACCGCCCCGATGAACATGACCTAAATCTATCATCAGACTATGCGCAAGAGATCGCGCCTGTAACCGCACTAGCCCTAGATCCAGAGGAGAGTACGCCATCCGAGAGCGGGAGGCTCAACCTTGCCACGGAAGCCGCGGACTCAGCGGCGTTAGAGCCGAACACAGACCTGACCTCCAATGAGGCCTGAGTCATTGGAACCTCGGACTCGCTCCGGTTACAGGCTCCAAGCCGCATAAATCCGTACCCATCGAATCTGACGGGGCATCGATCTTACAGTTCAGCTCCACGGACATCTTCCAACACTCACCCCTAGGCGATGTGTCAAACTCATTAAAGTCTCTCTCTCCTTGTCAGGAGATTCCTGGCTGAACTATGTCCGAGTTGAGTGGGAAGCGGACGACGAAGAACTTCGTTGTCCACCCACCACCCACTTGATAGCCACTATCGACGATTTGACCGACATGCTTGATTTCGACTCCAAAGACATCGAAGGTATGGACGACGATGCCGGAGAAGAACAGGAACCACCGCCCACAGGGCGCTGGACAGCCACCTCCTCATACGATATATACATGGTGGATACCCCCAAAGAAGACAATGGCGATGACATAAAAGATGCAGTCGATGATAAACTTCCTGAGAAGCAGTCTAAGCATTGACGTCAGCGGCGTCACTCTAAATCACGCCATGGTAAAAATAGTGATACCGGTACAAGAGAGAATAGCACTCCGGACGATGCCGAAGACAACAAAGACCCCGCCAAGCCAAGTTTCGAACAGGCTGAACCGAAAGATGGGCGAGCCAGCCCTGATGAACAGGCCGTGAACAACGACTCAGAGGACAGCAATTACATGCCCCTCTCCGAGGACGAGGTGATCCTCGATGACAAAGAATTTATCGTGCCTGAGGATCCCACTGAGCAGGAGCGTTTTAAGCGCCTCCTTATAGCCACGGCAAGGAGCCTGAAGAAGAAGAAGCAGCAGCTTCAAGCTGATCAAGATCTGCTCACTGATAGATGGACTGAGGTCCTGGCAGCCGAGGAATACAGACTCGAACGCCCAACAAAAATTTACCCGAAGCGCAAATTGCTACGTCAATTCGATGACGGGGCGCTGGAGCCGGCACTACCAGCGCATAATGCGGCTGACCGACCACCGCGTGGTCGAGACAAAGCGGCAATTCAGCCCGAAGACAAGCCGGCACCACATCACCGAAAAATAGAAACACTATAACTCGGGGATACACACATGACCTGCATACGACTTGGAGAACAAAGCAGGCCAGACCAGATCTATCTACGGATCGCGGGGGTGCGCCCCAATGTGCAACGACGACCACCACGCCGGATATAACAAATACACACCTGTCCGGGCCGAATACCGCAGACCGGCTCCATTCGAGCTGCGTCGCGACGTAGCCCGACACAGAGGTGCCGCACAAACCCTCTGCTTCAGTGATGAAGTAATGGAGCACGAATTCCCAAAAGGGTTTAAACCCGTAAACATCGAATCATATGATGGAACAACAGATCCCGTGGTATGGATCGAGGACTTCCTTCTCCATATACATATGGCCCATGGCAACGACCTCCATGCCATTAAGTATCTCCCGCTAAAACTAAAGGGACCAGCTAGGCACTGGTTGAACAATCTGCCCGAAGACTCCATTGGCAGTTGGGAGAAACTGGAAGAGGCATTCCTTTTGACAACTTCCAGGGCACTTTTGTCCGACCTCCGGATGCCGATGACTTAAGTCATATAATCCAACAGCCCGGAGAGTCAGCCAGGAAATTCTTGACTCGGTTCTTAGCTAAAAAGAACCAAGCGACGAGGCCCGCCCTGGTCTCCTTGGCCTCCTTCTTGGCCTTCTTCTTCGGTGCCTTATAGGGCGCTGGGACCAGCATCTTCATCAGAAGTGGGCCGACTTGTTCCTTAGGCAGCGGAGCTGGACAGTAGATCCGCTCTGCCTTCTTCGTCCAGCCCTGGGAGAATCGTTAGGGAAATTTTAGGTGTTTTCCCCAAAGTATGCAAATAAGGGATACGCCCTGAAAACATATAAAGACTTACCAAACTTGCGGGGCGGGACAATTTGTGCCCACGATCCTCGGTGGTGTCCGGCCACGACTTGCCAGACTTGAAAAGCACCTTCCAGATGTCTTTGTGCGTCATGCCGAATAACTCCAGCAGGGTTTGGTGCTTGGCCGGATCGAACTCCCATAGACTTCAAGCCCGGCGTTGACAGGGAAGGATCCGGCGAACTAGCATCACCTATACCACATCGACAAGTTTGATATTCTTGTCCTCCATGCTCTTGATACGCGCTTGGAGCGGCATCAGCTCGTCTGGCGTAGACCAGTCTAGGCCCTTTTCGGGCCAGGACATCAGCCAAAGTGGGGCTCCGGATTTGAATTCGGGGGCGGCAGCCCATTTGGTGTCGCGTGGCTCGGTAACATAGAACCAATGTTGCTGCCAACCTTTGACGGACTCGTTGAATTTACCTGATGGCCATTTGACATTGGGCATCTTGCTCATCATGGCTCCTCCGCACTCGGCATGTTCGCCACCTACCACCTTTGGCTTCACGTTAAAAATCTTTAGCCATAGTCCGAAGTGTGGTGGGATGCGGAGGAAGGCCTCGCACACGACGATGAATGTTAAGATGTTGAGGAAGGAGTTAGGGGATAGGTCATGGAAATCTATCCCGTAGTAGTACATAAGGCCGCAAACGAATGGGTGGAGGGGAAATCCCAGCCCGCGGACAAAATGAGGGAGGAATACAACCCTCTCGTGGGGTTCCGGAGTAGGGATGATCTGTCCCGCTGCCGGGAGACGGTGTGCGATCTTCTTGGCCAGGTATCCGGCCTCCCGGAGTTTCTTGATATCCTTCTCCTTGACGGAGGAGGCCATCCACACTACAAAAAAAAGACACATCTACGACACTTTGGGCCGAATGAATTTTTTTTCTGTCATACTAATGACACTTCTATGACGATAATTGTGACAAAACCCGGTATCATCATAGATGTGGTGGGCTCCTACTTCTATGACAAAAAATCATGACAGAAAATGTGCTTTTCCTCCTGGGCGGGCCGGAGACGCAGCTTCATGACATTCTTTGGGCCGTCCATGACAGAAAAAACCATGGTAGAAGCGAGGGCGAGGAAAATTTTGGGGAGTTCCCGGTTACGGTGGGTGGTTTGGGGCCGAGCGATGCGCGTTTCTCTCATACACGTACGCGTGTGTGTGTGAGGCGTTGGGCTCTAACTGAACCCGAGCAAGGCGTCGCCTAACTGAACCCGAGCGATTGCACTGCAGGCTACGCGTTACTGAACCCGAGCGATCGAGCGATTCCTTCGCTACTGCTGCTAACTGAAGCCGATCCATGCTGCCTCTGGATGAACAGTGAGCGTTGTAGGGGGGTTTGGATGAACAGTGAGCGTTGCGGGGGGTTTGGATGAACAGCGAGCGGTGGGGGTGGATGAACAGGACCCCGTGGAGTTGCCTCTAGATGAACAGGACCCCGATCGATCGAGCCGGTTGGGGCTGGATGAACAGGACCCCGTGGAGGGCTGGATGAACAGGATGACCCCGTGGAGGGCTGGATGAACAGTAGAAGGTGGAGGGGTGGATGGACAGTAGCCCGTGGAGGGGTGGTTGAACAGGAGCCCGTGGAGAGGGGTGGTTGAACAGTAGCCAGTGGAGTAGCACGCGGTGGAGGCTAGATGAACAGGAGCCCGTGGATGAACAGTCGCAGGTGGAGGCTGGAGGAGGTCGACGGTGGATGAACAGTAGCCCGTGGAGGCTGGAGGAGGTCGATGGTGGAGATGAAAAGTATCCCGTGGAGTCCTGTTTTGCGGTACGCCACACCCCTCCCGATGAACAGGACCCCCGTTTCGACCGTAGCGCTCTAACACAAGTCCGTTTCATCCTTTTTGCGGTACGCCACACCCCTCCCAATCAACAGGACCCCGTTTCGACGTCCGTTTCATCCGTTTTGCGGTACGCCAGACCCCTCACGATGAACAGGATCCCGTTTCGAACATGGCCGGTCGAACACAAGGTCGTTTCCTCCGTTCTGCGGTACGCCAGGCCTCGTTTCCATCGCCTGTTCCGTCCAAGCCCTCCCGATGAACATGACGACGCATTCCGTTCTGACCCAGCCGGTTGGCTCCCCATGAACACGACGACGATGTTGTTTCTCTGTTCTAACCCAGCCATGTACACGAGCCCTGGCCGTATATATATATATGTGCGAGTAGGCGTTCGAGACCCCGCCCATATTTACGTACGTGGCCGTATTTTCTTTCGTGCACACTGGCCGCTGTACGTACGTGTACATGCTACGTGCGTGCCTCTACAACGACACGTGCGCGCCTCTACATCCACGAGTATGTACGTACACGTTCGGGACCAGAATGACAACGTTACGTACGCTTCGACCAGGTGGGTCCCGACTATCAGGCACTTCCTTGCGTTCGAAGATGTAGATGGTGGGTCCCAGCAGTCAGGGGGGCGAATCATTTTTTTTGCCCGGACGCACTTCCTTGCGTGCGAAGATGTAGCTGGTGGGTCCCAGCAGTCAGCGGGGCAAATTGTTTGTTTTTTCCGGATGCACTTCCTTGCGTGCAAAGATGTAGCTGGTGGGTCCCAGCAGTCAGGGGGAAACATTTTTTTCGCGAAATAAGGTGGCCCGTCCGGTGGGTCCCTGCTGTCAGGTGGAGGAATAATTATTTTCCGCATAATGCGGAGGCACTTGCTTGCGGCCGCCGTGGACCCAGCTGTCAGCCTCTCCATGTACAGTACTCTTCTGATGGAAATCGTTCCTTGACCATGTTGACCACGCCGTGCTGAGAGCACCAGGGCAGTGGACGACGGTGAGGCCTAGGAAGGGAATGACGCAGAGCCGGGGAAGACGCGGCAGTGGATGCCCACGCGTAGAGGAGTATGAGGGTTCACTCGTTCGGCTGCGGTGTCAGGCTGCCGTCGCCGCAGAATAACAGGGGGTGTGGGTGAGTACAGGGATGGCCTAGCCAGCTCTGGGGGTAGTAGGGGGCGGTGAGGCCTCCGCGGCATCCCAGCCGACCATGGGAGGCAGGAGCACGCGGCACGACCGGCGTTGCTTTGGGCGGCTGGAGCAAGAAGACCAGAGGTTGAAGAAGCACTACGGCCGTTGGATGGACATCGTATGGTCACTGGAGCTAGAATCGTTCATATTGACTAAGTTGACAAAGCCCTCCATCCCCGTCAACTTAGTAGGCGCACAAGTCAGTCTCCCACCAAGGTGGGTCCCAGCTAGCAGGGGGAGTATTCATTTTTTTCTGCTTAATAAGAAGGCACTTCCGGTGGGTCCGAGGTGACAGCGGGGGGAACATTTTTTCGTGTAATACGGTGGCCCGTCAGGTGGGTCCCAGCAGTCAATGCGGAAATGTTTTTTCGCAAAATACAGTGGCCCGTCCAGTGGGTCCCTGCTGTCAGGTGGAGGAATCATTATTTTCCGCGTAATAAGGAGGCACTTCCTTGTTGCGGCCGTGGACCCAGCTGTCAGCCTCTCCACGTACAGTACACTTCCGATGTAAGTCGTTCCTTGACCATGTTGACCACGCCGCGTTCCGTTGCATGCATGCGTCCATGGGGGTGGTGCGTCCCCACTGTCAGCCTCTCACGTACAGTCATCTTCCGATGACTCTCGGTTGTTAACCACGTTGACCACACCGTGCCGAGCGCACCAAGGCCGGTGGATGACGGCAAGGCCCCAGACTGGAATGACCCAGAGATGAGGAAGACGAGGTAGTGGAGTCGCTGATGGAAAGGAGTGGGAAACTTGACTGGTTCGGGTGCGCGGCAGCACAGCCACGGTGCCGCCCACGGGAGACAGGAGCAAGAACAGAGGTTAAAGAAGGAGCACGGCTGTTGGATTAACATCCAATGGTCTAGCTGCTAGAATCATTTGTTGATTAAGTTGACAAAGCCCTGCGTACACGTCCGCTTAGTAGGCCCACAAGTCAGCCACCAAATCTGACGGGTCCTAGCTGTCAACGGGATGAATAATTTTTTTTGCAAAACAAGGAGGCACTTCCTTCCGTGCGAAGATACAGCCGGTGGGTCCCAGCTGTTAGGTGGAGGAAACATTTTTTTCAGCTTAATAAGGAGGAACTTTCCTTGCGTGCGACCATGGACCTCGTGGGTCCCAGCCATCAGGCTCTCCATGTACAGTCCTCTTCCGATGACTCTCATTTGTTGACCACGCCGCACCGACCGCAGTGAGGCGATGGACGACGGCGAGGCCCCGGACGGGAATGACTTAGAGATGGGAAGATGCGGCAGTGGAGTCGTGGATTGAGAGGAGGAGAAGGGTTATAATTGGTTCTGGTGCGGCATGGGGATGCAGTCGGTGGGGAATAACAGGAGGTGTGGAGGGGTGGAGGGATAGCCTGGCCGCCGGTGGGGTAGCGCTTCGCAGCGATGCGTGCTAAGCAGAGCCGCTAGCCGCCGGAGGCCGGACCAGGCAGTCCCGGCAATGCTGGAGGAAGAAGACGAGAGATTGAAGGTGCATGCCAGCCGTTGGATATAAATCCAATGGCGGTGGATGTCACAATCATTTGTAGACCAAGTTGACAATGCCCTACTTATGCTTCGACCTATTGGCCCACATGTCAGCCTACAAAAAATGTGGCATATATTTAACCCATGTTTTCTAGAATGTACAGTCCATTTGCTGGGCTGGGTGAACAAGTAATTTCGCGTCAATCAGGCCCGTCTATATTTTCTAAGAAATCCCAGCCCATTTGCACTTCCTTCAAATACACAAATTATCTGGGCTCGTTATATATATAATGTTATGTTAGAAGGAGCAATTAATATCAAAGGATAAACCGGAGAGGCACACACACACATATATATATATATATATATATATAATTAACAAATTAGCGAGTTATTGCTCAAAATAAAAATGAGCGCGTTATTATTAAATTGGTCCTTAAAATGTTCGCAAGCTTTTGTATGCAATCACCAGGATTTTCCTTGCCTGTGAGTCAAAAATAACCAGGATTTTCCTTGCCAACTTCTGTTAAACATTTACTTTTATAAGTTAATAACACGTGGGATGTTTTTATAATGTATATATAAGTCTCTATAAAATATACGATAATAGTAATAATATAAAAGTATATATAATGTGGTTAGAAGGGAAAGCATAAATTGGACACAACATTATTATTCTTATATATAGATAAATAGAACAGAGACCTGCGTTTTATTAAAAAAATACATTGGGGTGCCCATCTTTAAGAAAAATCCCATAGGCCGGTATGGACCTCAAAAAATAAGTTGAAACCACTGTCTCTGTATGTCGTGGGCTACGCATGTTAAAATACAAAACCTAGGCCTAGCTGATACTTGTTCGCCCTCTAGAAAAAATGATACCAGATCCCCGAGCGAACTGGATTAAAGAGGGGGCCGACGGCACGACTGAAGAAGCACATCAGGAGTGATTTTTCTTTCTTTAGTGGATGGCTCTCGATAGCACTTTTTTACTTGCCACTGCACCATACAACTTGTATTTTTAGCCTCCTAGTCCATCGTGGTGGACCAGCAGCCCATTTGCTGGGCGGGCCAACCTACAGAAACCAGCACTTGATATTTCATCAAGCCCCCAAAACAACGCAGTACTATGTTTGTTTTGAGGCCGAAAACATTACGGCAGGGGTTGAGCGGGGGAGAGGGGAAGACAAAGTAATAAAAATATTAAAAAGAGCTGATGCACCGTTGCTACCCTAACAAAGCAGGTGCAATTCTTCTCAGGAATATGGTGTGTCGTTGACACCCACACGTCACATACCCCACAGTAGGCATACTAACAAGTTCACACACAAATACAACAGAAAAGGTAAACATTCGTATCAAACTCAGGTTCACATGACACGTTCATATTCGTAGCCAACATTCGCTATCAACAACTCAAAAGATTCATATATACACAAGCTCAGCATATCTATGCATCCAAATGATTGATAGATCACACGACCATATTCATACATAGTTCACAAAAAGATTCAGATATACACATGTTCAGTATGTTTATGCATCCAAATGATTGAGATCACAACCAATATGATCCATGGATGAACTTTAATTACCTAGGGTACAGACTGGTAAATGGTGTCTAGTCGGAGGTACTTCTTGCTAAAATTAATTCTTGTACGAGTAAACTTTCGAGTACATAAGAGGCAGCACAGACAATCTGAACTTTGCTTGTAGGTTTATCCTCAAATAATGGCCTCGTGCCGAGCGAGGTTTGAGAAACTTGGCCACTACTTTCATCCAACTAGTTTACTGGCTCATCTTGGTCATGTAGCTCGCCAACATTCTACATTGCAGACGAGAAAGGAGGCGGTTGAGAAAATGAACCACCCAAATTTTTTGTGCAGTTCAACTGAAATGGAGCATCCTTGGCGTATAGATTGATTAAGTGCCAGATGAATATACGCGTCAACCAACTTGTCTGGAATCTTTAGACTCCATGTCATATAGTTTGCTACCATATCTTTCGATAACCAAAAGGCACAAGTTGGGACCAAAGACTGGACTGTGTTCTTCTGGGCTATGCGCCAAGCAATATTTTTCGCGTTCACTCACCTAATACTTGGGAGTTTGACAACTGGTTGACGTCGGTTGATACTCGAATGAATAGGCACTTCTTGTCAACATCGATGCTTGTCTGAGTGAACTTTGGAGTATATAGCAGCAACATAAGTATCTATCCATCTGATCATTTTGTGCAGTTCTACTGAAATCACCCAATGCAATGATTTGCCTGCGAGTTCAGGCTCCAAGTTACTCCTTCATAAAATCGGCAAATAGTAGCACAATGCCAAATTACCAATACATGACAAGCACAATAATCAGGATAAAGACCAGGACCAACCTGTGTGAGGTAGTACATCAATTACTATTTCCTTTGACTGGAGGCCGAGATAAGCAAAGCGACTGACAGCGAAGGAAGAAAGCAAGCCGAGATTAGCGACTGACAAGAAAGGACGAAAGCTGTCAAGGCAATAAAGCACCCAAAGTTCTTGTGCAGTTCCACCAAAATCGAGCATCCTTGTTGGCACATATATTGAGAGAGTGAGATTACTGTAATAGTGGGACTAGTTGATGAAACATACACTAACAAATAGAAGCACCCTCATTATCTTAATGGGTAAAGTTAGCAACATAGTAGTCTTGCTTAAAGAGAGGTATTAGTTTATTTAATCAGTGCCAATTAGCTCAACACTCAAAGCATTGCCATTTATCATAGGTTGCAAAACTTTAACGTGCAAAGATAAAGGAATTTCTCATGACAGTAGCACGATACAAATAGAGATGACAACAAACTAATATGGATGAGGGCCTTAGGCCCGTACCAACCTGAGAAAAAAAAGCTTATTCATGTAGTCCCATAAGAGATGGTAAAGCACTCACTGGAATCCCTCAATAGTATATATTTTTGTGCACTTCAAATGTATGGTTGAAATCACTCTTGTTTACCAGTGCTGAGATTATATCGAAAGATTATCAAGAACTTCCAGCAGAGTTAAAGCACTGGCTGGGATACGGTTCACTGTATTGTCTTGTGTAGTTCCACTAAAATGTATGATTGGCACAACATGATCCCTATTTGCACAAGTAGGAACAAGGTGAAACCTTCATTAGCTTAGTGAGAAAGGATAGGAAGACATTAGCATATTACCCTAACAGTAGCATCAAATTCATGATGGACAATACGCAAAACATTGCCTCATTGAACCAATGGCAATAAATTGACATGCAAAACAATAGCACTATTATGTCATGACACTAATAATATTCCCTCCCTGCTCCACCACATGATTCACCTCAATAGACAAACATACACACGTACATGATTCAACATAGGGTCCTACTAAATATTTGTTTAACTCCGACAGGAAAATTAGGCATCAAGAAATTAGTGGTACTTGAGTACTCATAATTAATTAAGTGAGACAGCAGAAGTGGAAGGGCTCCCTGGAGGATCGTCTCACATGTAAGGTAGTCATTCCCGGAGCCCCTGAATGGCCTCGACTGAGGCCTCTGGCTTCAGCAAGATCCTTGGCATTGTTTATTCTTCTTCTTCTTCCTCTTCATGCTCTGTTTCTCTTTCTCCTCACCAGTTGGTGAAACCAAGTACATGATTGGCCTTCTATTTCAGAATTGGTTTTGTGAGTGAGGGAGTACAAGTGTACTAGTAAAAAATAGCATTATTTTCTCATGGTAGTCAGAAAATAGAGATGGACACATGCATTAAATATCATTCTTACCTAAAGGAAGGTTATGGCGCCAATATGGATGATGAGGATTAGAACACAGATCTCCCTTTGTGCAGTTCCACCGAAATGAACCAACTGTTCCATTCTGACATTCCAGTTAAACATCACAAAAGTCACTTCTTTTAAGAAGAGTTTTGTGCAGTGCACCAAAAGGTCAAAACAGCAACCAGGTGAATTGTATATCCCTGTTTGCACAAAAAGGTACAGAGGAAACAGTCATAGTCTCAAACAATTACAGGCAAAAACATTTGGCTGAACTTGTCATGGCTTATAACAGTGGCATGACTTCATTTTTACCAGGGACATTAGATTAAGAACAACTAAATATTTGGTATAAGGGCATGGGATAGTGGGTGCACCAGCAGTCCAGCACCATTTACGTAAACATGGGCATAAATTGGTGATTCATAGTTTGTTTCCCCGAGAAACAAACATCCAAGAAACATATCTGGGTTGGTCCCATTTTTTCTCACTCTAGCCACCTACTCCTATGTGTGGATAGCAAATCTAGTCCTGGTCATACCACTGTGTACATCTTTACCCCTATATTTCCTTTTTCGACCAAGAGACCGGTTGGATGACAAGTCTATACTACTTTCACTCCCTTTCCTTCCTGTATGTACCAAGTCCAATGTACATACTAAATTCCCCTACCCCCACTTTATTTCTTGTTTGAACCAAGTACTCCCTTCGTCTGGAATTACTTGTCATCAAAATGGATGTGTCTAGAACTAAAATACATCTAGATACATCCATTTCAATGACAAGTATTTCCGGATGGAGGGAGTACAAGATTCGACTCCATGAAGTAGCTTTACCTCTAACAATAGAAGAAGAAAAATAGGTGATGTTGGACCATCCGATCGAGAGGGGCTGAGAGGTAGAAAATGATGCACATGCAGCGACGTAGCGAGCTGGGGAAGTAGAGCTAAGGCAGTTTCGAATGAAGATATACCTGAAGGTCCTCGGGATGTGGATAGGTGGGCGGCGGGAGGCCGGATCCGCCCATAGGCAACGGCGAAGGGATCGGAGGACCTCCCACGTCGGCGCTCGGCCAGAGATAATGTTGCGGCCGGCAGTGGGTCTCCTCCCTTGCTGTCAACGACGGCCTAAACGCTGCCCCTCCTCCCCTTCACCGGCGGAGGGGGATACGTCCGGATCTGTAACCAGCGGTGAGGATAGAAAGATAGTGTTTTTTGAAGGGAGAAAGATAGTGTTACCACCCCTATCTTGTTTAGATCTGGAGAGGATGAGAGTGTGTGAATAGGGCAACCCTAGCAAGCAAGCGCGGAGGCTCCGGCCTATATATACGTAGTGGGGTGGTTTTCCTTTTTTCACTCCATCAAAACAATCGTTTAAAATTGTGTACTACATGCCAGGTCGCGGTTTTTTCTAGTTTTTGATTGTTTTTTGAGATAGCTACCCACTTGTTCCAAGTGGCGTTACGGTGTGCCAGGACGCACTTTGTATCGTTCAAGTCTGGTACTACAAGTCCCTCCATTAAATGAACAACCACCCCCTCGTAAAAATTATGAACAAGCCCACGGCTAAAATTAGCGGAAACGTGGGTTTCCCCAACATGCATTATTATTTATATTTTATACTCCATCCGTTCCTAAATACAAGTCTTTTTTTATTAGCCACACCTAAGACAAGAATTTTTTTATTAGCAGTGAACCCCACATGTCATAGACACAAAAATTGTGGCAAGATTCCCTTTGGCAAGCCAAAGTGTGTCCAACAATTTGAGCAACTCAAGTTAGGCAAGTGTGGCAAGTGTGAGAAAAATAATGTGGCAACATAAGACAAGTCACAATCCAAACAACCCCGTAATGTTTTGTGACATGCATGAAAATTTGGTTAGTTAAATTTATAGTCAAAATTTGGCAAGGTGCATCAAATCAACACATGCAAGTATCAAAAGGAAAGTCATGGCATGCATGCATGCGTTGTACTCCCTCTGTCTCCAAATATAAGTCTTTTTAGAGATTGCAACAAGTGAGTACATAAGAAGCAGAATATGTCTACATACATCCATATGTTGTAGTCCATTTGAAATGTGTGAAAAGACTTATATCGAGTGCAGTGCTTTGATGTGTCGCGTCAACTCGTACAAGACCGAGAAGTTTGATTACTACAACGCCCTCTCCCTCACGGACTGAGCTCCGGTGCCTTAACTGCACCGGCCTTTGGCTGCATGACAGGAGGGCCAACCACCTGTTGGGCCCACCTGTCATAGACGCAAAGGCAGGAGCAGTAAGTAGAAGCTTTCGCTACACGCTATCCCTCCCGCACGAGGTGGACGGACATGTAGCCGTGGATTCGATATAGTAGAAGTAGGAGTAACATCATTGTTCGTCTTTTGAAGAGGCGAAGAGCCAAGCGCAACCCGAACATGGCAGTTGCGAACGCTCGCGTGGTGCGGTGCCTTGGAGCACACATATAGTAGCCAGGCTCTTGCATGAGACAAAATTGCTATTTGAACCCTCTATTGTAGTAGTACTAGTACTTGCTACTCCCTCCATCTAGGTGAGTAAGTCAATGAATTTGTAGCTAAGCTTTGTTTAACAATTAAACTCCATCATCCATTGGTTGATACTCATTCTGCATAGGTCCACGCGCTTATCACCGTTTCCTCCTGGGGTCACCAATGCTTATTTGCTAATTAATAGCATTGCATGCAGTAAACTAGCCACTGCATGTCGTGTTTGGTAGTCTCAAGTCATTAAAAGCATGCACACCTCTCATCTCTTATTGGTTGATATGTCAAGAAAAAAGAAACAAGGTAGATGTTAATGCACCGCGCCTAAGTGTTTTGGGACTATTTGGTTTTTGTAAGATGACTTACACACCTAGATGGAGGGAGTAGTATAGCCCTGTAAACCGGAAATGAGTATTTGCCTTTCTAGAGATTTCAACAAGTGACTAGACTACACCGCGTGCAATACTCCCTCCCTTCCGGTTTATAGGGCTCAAATCTCATGAACCAAGGCATTTTGCGATTGGAGGAATGTATCTCGTACTTTACAAAACTACCCTAATTAAACTCATGCATTAATTACGTAGTTCTCTTGTTTTCCTCTCCGCCTTGGTCACGGTGCACAATATTGAGCACTCCTATATGACTAGCCGCTCTATCTACATGCGAGACATCAAAGCATCCGGGCCCGCATGCCATCCACCAAATCACAGCGAGGTGCTACAGTCGAGACTCACTTGTCACCCCGATGTGGCCGTCATGACCCGTCATATCACAAAACCCACACCTTTACCAGCAGTGGTAAGGTGGCCTCCAAGTTGGACTGGACGAAGCAACCATCATTTCACTGGAACACTCGTTGAAGCCCTTTCCTCCCTTTCTTGAAGAAAACCTCACTCCAGGCTACTCACTTTGCCATTTTTCTTCTGTACCGACGAAGGAAAGGTGGGCGAATCAATTATGCTGCTATATTTTCATTCCAAGAATCTTCTTTTTGCGAAGCACCGACCGATTCTCACAGCCTATTCTTTTCCCGTTTTCATTGCGATTATGGTTTCCTTTCGATTGCTTTTTGTTTGTCAGTTCATTGATGGATCCTGGAGCACTAGGCAAAGAGTTGCCGGCGGACAACCCACTGGAGATAGCGATCTCCAGGAAGCGAGCACCGACCAATGAGTTGACCATGTTGGTGGGCCAACCCATGGAGACGAAGAACTCCAAGAAACAAGCACTGGCCAAAGAGTTGACGATGTTGGCGGACGAACTCCTCAAAGAAAGTTGGAAGAACAGCAAGGGCCCCACCGTGCCTACCCCAGAAACTCTGATGGCCACCTATGCAAGGATCAAGGCCAAGTTTGAGGAGATAGTTGCCGTTGAGAAGCAGTATTCCCCTGGCAAGGTGATGGCCCCCATCGAGGACGAGGAGATGGCCCCCGGAGGGATGAGATCCCCCGGTGAGCTGCACAAGGTTAAAAATAATGGTATATTACCATAGTTGTGGTTTCTGATTATTTGCAGTGTGCTTGCTAATATGTTAGGGTTGTGCAGGTGCCAGTGGACGTCCTTGATGATTCCGATATCGCGGCCCGTCCTGTGGACAATGCCCCAGAGATCGTTTTCGATGTCGCGGTCCGTCCTGTTGGCATCGCCCCGGAGATCGATTCTGATGCCGGTGTCGATCATGTGGACGTCGCCCTAGAGATCGATTCCGATGTCGCGGTCAGTCCTGTGGACATCGCCCCAGAGATCGATTCCCATGCCGCTGTTCGTGCTGTGGTCATTGCCCGAGAGATCGATGACAAGAAATAGTTGGTCACGCTAATCCTTCAGGGTAGTTTGCATTGCCCTGTGTTTAATTACCAGAACGATGCATGTTATCAAACCATCTTAGGGCTAGTGTCTTGTGTGGGCGGTACTTGCTACTTTTGTTTGATAGTGAATCATGTGAACCCTCTCCGAGTTATGGAAACAGATGTATCATCACCAGCTTTTGATGTAATATATGGCATGCTTAGATGTAAGTTTGAACTATTTATCATATCATCAAGCACTACTAGGGAAAAGCCTATACATAGAATCTTATCAGCAGCGCGCTTTAAAATAAGGCGCTGCTGCTAATTAGCAGTAGCGTGCTAAAGAGTAACTCGCTGCTGAAACAAATATAGCAGTTGCGCGCCCGCTCAAAGACGCGCTACTTCTATAATTCCCACGAGGCCACCGCGAGGCTAGTTATAGCAGCAACGCGTTATAACGACGAGCGCTACTGCTACGTAGCATGGTAGCAGCGCATTTCGCCAATAAGCGCTACTGCTAAGTTTACTACAAAAATTTAATCCCACCTCGCTCCATGTAGAGAGTTTCTACCACCTTAAATATGTTACTTCTCAAACTTTGACAAGCACTTGGTCTTCATTGAACTCTATGTGTAGAATTTGTGGCTGCAATATGAGTCTTCACCCAAATCAGATTGTACACAAAAAGATCGTTGATGATCAATGTATTTTTGATATATTGAACAAAGTCTATTTTTACATGCTGGCACATAGCAGTAGCGCTTATTGGCGAAATGCGCTGCTGCTAGGTAGCTTAGCAGTAGCGTCTTTCTCTATAGCACGCTACTGCTAAGCCATTCCATCTCCCACCATCTCCTCTATCCGATCCACTCACAGTCACACACTCACTGGATCCCATCTCAATCCCCCGCGCCGGTCCACCCCCGTCGCCCCTCCTCCTTCTGCGCCGCCGTCACCTCCTCCTCCTTCTGGACTCGGTACCGGCCCCCTCCTCCGTCCTCCCTCTCCACTCGCCGCTGGCCGGCCCCTCCTCGCTCCGCCTTCCTCCTACGTCCTCCCTCCACTGGCCGCCGGCCGGCCCCTCCTCGCTCCGCCTTCCTCCTCCATCCTACTCTCTTCTCCCTCCTCGAGTCGCCCCTCCTTCTCCCTCCTGCCCGCTACATTTTGATTTAGTAGGCTAGTTCATATGCAACATTTTGATTTAGTTGATATGATTTAGTTGATTTAGTAGGCTAGTTGATTTAGTTGACTTAGAACATTTTGATTTAGTTGATTTACTAGGCTAGTTCATTTAGTTGATTTAGAACATTTTGATTTAGTTGATTTAGTAGGCTAGTTCATTTAGTTGATTTAGAACATTTTGATTTAGTTGATTTAGTAGGCTAGTTTATTTAGTTGATTTAGAACATTTTGATTTAGTTGATTTAGTAGGCTAGTTCATTTAGTTGATTTAGAACATTTTGATTTAGTTGATTTAGTAGGTATGTAGTTGCTTTTGTTTTTTTTAATAAGTTCCTTTTTGGCAAAATGTAGGTGGTACCTTGTCATCTAATATGTTACTAGATCTTAGGATTATAATTGTCCATCAAATTGCTTCTCGCGGAAGAACCAAAAATATCACATGCTACTGTTTTCTTTCCTGTGAAGTGGATCGTTAATCCTTTGCTCATATTGCTTTAGGAAAAATGGCGCCACCACCACCACCACTATGTCGACTGTGCAAGTCAAGATGCACCAGTAACCTTGCAACTGGCAAGCTGTTCGGCATCTACTTCCAGCCGAGTTTTCGTCATGCAGCGGTAAGAAATTAGATGAAATGTAATAACTATTTTATTTTTAGTGTTGGCATTACTGCATTGTGTCATTTTGCTTATTTTACACAGATCGTCCCATGCAATGTGAGGTTGAAATTCAACAAGCTGACAGGAGACAATGTGACATTCGAGGCTCCTGGGGGGCGTACACTATGGAGGTCGAGAAAGGATGCAATATGTCGCAGATTGGAGGAGATGGATGGGCCCGTTTCGTCGCTCGCATGCGTCTTACTGGTGGTGAGTTGATCAGCTTCTCCTTCCGAGCAGAAAGACCCAAGCTGGCTGTCATTTATCTCAACCTGGTGGAAGATGATGAAGATGACGAAGATGATGAAGATGATGAAGATAATGAGGACCCACTCGATGAAGATGATGAGGACCCACTTCATGAAGCCATCATAGCTAAAAGAACAAGGCTGAGTGAGGAGGAGGTGTCCAACCTGTGGGACATAATTCTGCCACGTGCTGACTTTGTCGGGGTGCCATTCGTGACCCGCTTGACCAATACCATGGTTGATCGACATGATATGGTATGTTATACTTACAAATGCAAATTATCCAATGAATTACTTAGTGTACAGTCCAATGATATGGTATATTGTGTGGAATCTAGTCGATGATATGTTTTAGTGTAGAGTTCGATCACATGCTTATTAGTGTAGAATCTAAGGAAACTATTAATAGTGTAGATAATCCATATGTACTTATTTGCGAGGCTATTTATTAATTGATATGTTTTTCTTATTCAGAAATTGGCAAAGAGCATATCTGTGAGTTATGGTATCGAGCCTGATGAAGAAGGCTCAGCTGGACTACGCCTTATTGCAAGGGGCTCTGTCACAACTTGTACTTACCGCGTGGACACGGACGGTCGCACACACTTAAAACTCGGTTGGGTGGAAGAAATTCCTCGATGGCAAGAATCTTCGTGTTGGACAGGCCATCCTAATTACTATCAGGAACACCAACCGCCCAGGCTTGAGGATGATGATTGTCTTCGATATCATCTAGAACTACATATGTGTGTGTGGCTATATCATCTAGAACTACATATGTGTGTGTGTGGCTATATCATCTAGAACTACATATGATGATCATCGTCGATATTATCTAGAACTACATATGATGATCGCCGTTGATATGACCTTGTACTGCTTGAGGATGCATGTTGACTATGCATGAAATTGTTATCTAGTACTCCCTTCGTTCCAAATTACTCGTCGTGGTTTGAACTAAAACCACGATGAGTAATTTGGAACGAAGGGAGTACTACCCAGTAATGGTTTATGAATTTGATATCTACTAGCAGTACCTAGTATCTAGTATCTGAAAGGGAAACTGAAAGGGAAAGGGGTACGGGGGGAAATGATGAAAGATATAGCAGTAGCGAGGGACTGCGAAATCGCTACAGCTAGGTAATAGTAGCGCGTTCACAAAAAGCGTTGCTGATATCGTCAACAATAGTAGCGTGGGTAAGGGCCGCGCTACTACTATGAGTTAGATGTAGAGCCTTATTAGTAGCGCGGCCACCCGCGCTGCTGCTAGCCTCAAAACCCGCGCTACTACTAGGGTTTTCCCTAGTAGTGAAGGCTTGTTTGATGATTCTTGGTGTTAGTAGGCTAGCTACTGTGCGAGCTATAGTACTTGCAAAACACTCAACAAAGAGAAACGTTGGGGCTGATGAGCTCGTGGTACGCTTATACTTATCCGTCATTGATCGACCAATAGCCCTAGCTCCTAAAATTGTAGGCTTAGCGATCGATCAGACAATAGTCGACACGGATACATTCAGGCCTCATTTGGTTCATAGGGTAGGAAAATCGTAGCAAAAGTACAGAGCGTACAACACAAAGTCATAGCAGTGCATAGACATACTCCCTCCGTACCAAAATAGATGACCTAGGCGGGCTAGTTTGGCCTAGTGGGTTTCAGTGATATGACGTGGTACAGTGTCGTTCAGCCTTCGCATGTGGTAGCAGTATTGCGGGTAGAATAAGCTTTCTTGAAGAGGCGGAATTCAACGAAGTCATGATGGTTCCTTTGTCCGAACAACTTACAGTGGGAAAGGTTGGGCCTGAGATACGACCGGGGTAGACCAGGATAATTTTGTGCATGGCAGGTGGACCAGGATGGTCGACGTCCCACATGTCGGCGAATGAAAGTATTCTTTCCGATATAGAGGACGAGCAACGAGTATTCCTTGTTTATTTTTGTTGAAAGCTATTGTCTCCACTGTTACGACAGAGGAGTGTGAAACACGGTAGCCCAGTGAACTTAGCATGTGCACCACTTCCTCCTTCCTCATGTAATGCTACCATACTGTTGACTATAAGGTTGGCTATAGGGTTACAACTTTTTCTCACTTTCTCTCTATCTATTTCCTCTCAAATGTTTTTTACCTTTCTTTTTTAAACACAATTGTTTTTTATGCCTTTTTTAGAATTATTTTTTATACCTAGGAGCACGTGTAGAGACGGGCTCTTGCAGAGCCCACTCCTTGACTTTGTCAATGCCTCTCTCTCCTCAACATAAGCGGGCTTATTGCCCAGTTTTTTAGTACTTGCTATGCATGCATGCGGCTGGCAACTGGCGTCTTGAGGGGCCAGGGTGGTCAGAGCAGGCTCCGGAAGTGGTCCGGACTCCAGCATGGCCACCTCACATTATCACCATATATTTCTTGGAGTCCGTGCGCGGCGGGTGGGCGATCTCTTCTCCCTCCCTCGTTTCCCTCTTCTCAGCCGGCGCCCGCCGAGCGATTAGATTTCAGCTATCGACGGTTTATTCAATTACAGTCCCACATGTCAGTGAAATTGCAAGACAACGCATGTCCCCTCTAGTGAGCGGCGTGCAAGCCGGACAGTCGGGGGTGCGACGCGTACGAGTCGTAAGTGTGCCGCCTTTTCCTTTAGAACTTGCGAAGCGTAACATTTTCGCGTGATTGATCAATAGAAAACCAGAACAAAATGACGAGGGTGGTGCTTTCCCGCTCGTTAGGCGGGCTAGTTTGAGTGATATGATGTGCTACAGTGCCATCCACTTGCTCCATTTTTATGTAAGCAAGAGTTTACACTCTTATGCGGGAGGAGTGCGAAACACCGCAGATCTGATTTTGATCGAGGGATAACTGTTCCCTGCCAAATAATGGAGCACTGTTACCGATTATAGCATTATAGTTAGGGCATCTCCAGCGCTGGCCCACAAATTTACACCGGCATCTGTTCGAGGACACTGATGGATGCCATCCGATGCTGCCCGCATACCGTTCGACAACTAAATGAACTAGCCGGACGAAATTCATGCAAACAAAGCAAATTTCAAATTAACCAGATGAAATTCATTACATTTCGAAAACCTTTCCTACAAACTGGATGAAATTCATTACATATTTCGCACAAACCGTACTAAAACCTACTGTAAACCTAATCAAAACGATTGCCGGCGCCCGACCACCATGTCCGACCATGAACCCGAGAAAGCCGGCCATTGCCTTTGCCTCCTCCTCATCCGCCTCAATAACCTCCTCCTCCGGAGCACAAGGTTCTGAAGATTTCCGCCTCCACGTCACCGTCAAGCGGCTAATCGGCCGCTGATGTTTACCCCACCAAGCTTGGCGTCGACTGAGTGGAGTAGTGGTGGCCTTCCTGGGACCAGAGCGGCAACGACCTACCATGTACTACTCTTCCTCACTGCCGGCTGCGCCCGCGCACGTGCGCCGGCTTCATGGTCCTGGCGGCGGAGGGCGGCCGGGGGCGGGGGGGTGCCGGCAATCTCCTTTGTTTGCTCATGCGACAGTACGTTGAAGAGAGCTTTGGAGGGCGCCCGGAGCGGAGCCGCCGATGTCCCTCGTGTGCTCCTGCGACAGTATGTCCAAGAGAGCTTTAGAGCGCCTGGAGGCCATGGTTGGAGTGGTGCCGACAGAAGGAAGGGACCTGAGGAGAATAAGTGTGGGTCTTTGGCTATGGCTGGGAGCTGGGGCTCAAGTTAATATAGCGAGCGAATGGCAATGAGCCGCGGCAAACGGATGGACAACTGGCGTTGGAGTAGGTTCGTCGGGCGTGAATGCGGACGCTGCTTCAGTGACTTGACTGCGGATGCGTTGGGTTACTGACATGTGGGCCCAACGGGCATCTGGCTCGCATGTCAGTGACACACCAATGGCACCTGCATTTAAGTCTGGTGAATGCGGCATTGACGTTCTGGAGAGACGGTGACCGTTTCAGGCAGGAAGCACGCGCTAGTGATGGAAGGGGTTTCGGCAGGCCAGGGCGGTCAGACGCTGGCGTGGTGGTAAAGTGTGAACTCATGGATGACGAGCCTTTGAAGCATATGCGGCACGTATTGACAACCACTCTTGTCGCCAGCTAGCCTTTGACGACCACCATTAGACACCACACAACCATGCATAACTTACGAATAATGGACGAATCGATCAAACACACACTCGTGTGCAGTGGCACTAAGATCGGTCGCTCATGATAGTACATACTCCGTGTTGTAGTACCCTCTCTTGCTAGGTTGTTTTATAGATTGTCGTTGTGATGGATGATATACATGAGCAAGGCGCTCCGAGTATGACCGTTGGTGTTGAGCCAGGTGAATACATGCTCGGCGTTCGCGTAGGCCTCCATCAAACGTCTAAACAGTAATGGCAGTCACCGCCGGGGCGCGCAGGTGATGGGATTGCCGTTTGCGTTGTGCCATGAGCATGACTTTTATTTAGAGGGTGACGTGCATGCATTAGCATGCTTTGACAGCGTGAGCGTGAGTGTCTGACGTGAAGTATTTCATTTTCATTTGGCTGACGTGGGTGCGTTGCAGTGAGGAGTCCGTGGTTTGATTCCCCACATACGCATATTTTGGTTTTTACAGTATTTCTTTCTCCATTAACAGGTAGGCTCGCGTAGATAGATAAAGAACATGAGCTGATGAGGCGCATGCGGACTGTTTGACTGGTCAACCAGACAAATACGGAGCTATAAGCTGAGCCAGTGACCGTATAATCACCATATCTCGTATACAATGATCAAAGTGAGCTATCAAGACAAGTTCGATGACCGCCAATGCATTTTACTCGGTAATAAATGACCAGGATTGAAGGGGAATCCAAATTTCCTTCGTCTTCTATCCTTGAGCTCTTGACAAACCAATGCACTATACGGTTGTCCGGCCACTCCACCCCAGAGCTCTCACCAAGCGTCGTTCATGCCACCGTGCCGCACACTAACCGGTAAGGCAACAATGGCATCCCGCCGCGCCGAGTTCCTCACCGCCCACGACCGCACACAAAATGGCAGGGAAGCAATGGCATCCCGCCGTGTCGAGTTCATCGCCGCTCACAACCTCACACCTATGTGGGAGGAATTTGAAGATGCCAAGGCCGAATGGGCGGTAGAGCAAGAGGCGGCCAAAGCCACATAGAGGGAGCGGAAAAGTCAGAAAGCACTCAAGAAAAGAGAGGCTCGCCGCCGCAAGAAACAAGAGGATGCACGCGCTACTGCGGGGAGGTCGGCGGAGATCCAAGCACGGTGGGGTGTCGCCGACAAAGCCGGGAAGGAGAACGATGGCATCTGGCCAGCATGTGAGAAGTAGTAGTACTAGTAGTTAGTGTGTGTGTCTGTGTCTGAGTACAAGCATGTACCAGTACTACTAGTTACTACTGTAGTTTTTAGAGCAAATTACCAGTACATTAGCCTAGACTAAATGGAAAAATTCCTATCCTATGCATCAAATGGCATCTCTTTCTCTATAGGAATTGAGATGCATGTCATCTCACTTCCTATGATTTTCGTATTCCTATAAAATTCCTATCCTATGAACGAAAGGAGGCCTCTGTTGGAGTAACTACTGTAGCTAGCAGTACTGCAGGTACAATAGTTTTCTTCAAGAAGCGGAATTCAACGAAGTCATGATGGTTCCTTCGTCCGAACAACTTCAAAGTGGGAAGTGGGCCTGTGATTTAACGGCTCATTAGTCATTGTTACTGCGGCGCGACGACCGGGGTGACTCTCCCTTGGAGTTCTGCATGCATGGCAAGTGGACCAGGATGGTCGAAGTCCCACATGTTGGCGAATGGAAATATTCTTTCCGATATCGAGGAGCAAGAAACCGTGTGGTATAGTATCACTGCTGATTGGTTCTCAAAAAAATAGTATCACCGCTGATTTATAATTATTTTTTATTTCTGATGAATGCTAGCGTTTCAACTCTTACGACGAAGAGTGCCAAACACAGCATGTGCTGGATGTCCCACACGTCAGCGAAAGGAGCGGGACATGAACAGCGTGGTAGAGCCCAGCGCAAAAAACAGCATGGTAGAGCGTCTCCACTTCTTCCACTTCTGGGTCGGAGACCACACGTAGTAGTACTTAGTGGTATGAACGATACAAAGTGCGACCTGGAGAGAAAGACACGTCTAGTTGGAAGGTCTTGGGGCATACACGTAAACCAATATAAAAGTTAATATGTGCCTCCAACTAATATAGTAGTAGTAGAGTACATTGGCACGTACTCCATAACATCACCGTGCATTGCACGTAAAACATTTAGTGGTAGTACGTAGTAAGAGACAAATGCCGCCGAAGAGTTCCCTTCTCGACCCACTTGTGGGTGTTTGGTAGAGTGTATGGAGGGTGCATGAGTCCACACTAGTTTAGCACAAATACACTAGAAGCATGCATGAAGAGGGATGTTGAGTTGAGCATGCATGAAGAAGGAACAACTATGTTGAGACGAGAACGCAACCAAACACACCCTATATGCCACGCATGTTCATACCATTTGTGTCTTTCTACTTCACTTACTGCGCTACATTACTCAGGTTCGTACGTCCACTCCTGGGTACATATCCGTCTCGTAGTTCCAGTCCCACGTGTTCTTCATATAGTTGGAACGATCCTTGCATAACACGTGCACCTTGATGCTAGATGTCTCGCATGTTGGCAAAAGGATGAACAAAGCTCACGTAAAAAAATAGTGGAAGAACATAGATTTCCGATGACTGAGAAGGAACAAGGAACCTCGTGGTGGAGTGTCTGCACTCATAATATTTAATATTATTCAGCGATATAAAATCAACCAATCATCTCCACAGTGGACTGGAAGAGTACGAAACACGGCAGCCCAGTGTAGTTACATCATACTAGTACATGGCTAACCCACGCTATCACCATATTTCTTGGCTTCCGTGCGACACCTATCTCTAGTAATCCAGCAGCCTGTATCGCTTCTCCCTCCTCATCTCTCTCAAAGTGCGGCGGGCTAGTGTTTTTGCCGTCTATTGAGGTCGATTAACTCATCACATGTTAGCGACACACCAAGAGCATTCTAAAAAAATTCCTTTCACGTTCCGTTTTCAAAAGGGAAAAAATCCTTTCACATACAAATTTGACTATATGCTTTGAGCAACTTGCATGTCCTATGGTACTCCTGTTTGATACTCTAACTTAGCTAGAGGTTAGACTAACTCATGACTAACCCTGAACTAACTGTAGCCAAAGAGGTGTTTGGGTGGCAGGGTTAGATTGACAATAAGTGCACTTGATGGAGAGAGAAAAGTGATTTTTCGGTGGTCCCAATGAGAACTATCTCCAGTTAGCACCTCTTGGGTGGGATAGTTTTTTTTTGGTGGGTTCGGTGCAACTTGCTTGAATTTAAACCCTCATGCTTGGATACTTTAGGGCTATTTGAGCCCCAACTAGCTCAAACTAACTCTAACCCATGGATCCAAACAGGGCCTATGGCCAGTCTCGACGTGGAGCAGTCGCGTGCACCGGGAAGCGGCACTCTCTCGGCTGTCGCGCCACTTCAAAGCTGGCGCCAGTGAGAGGTCGCCTCTGCTCTGGCCGGGCATTAATGCGGCACTGACGCTCCAGGGCGACGCTGACCCTTTCATGCGGGAAGCGCGCGTTGGCAAGGGAGTATAGGTTTTGAACCGTTTCAGGTATAGTACTGGTAGTTTGCAAAACTACTCAATTATTGCACTCAGTTTCCTAAGAAATTGTGCTAAAACATTACTCCACAGCCTGCTTCCCTTCTCCTTCCTCTTCCACCGCCTGCGCACATCCGCGGGAAGCGACCGGTCAACCCTTATATAGGAGTGCTAGCACAAAAAGATGCATGCATGACCACTAAAATTTTCATATTAAAGCGCCGCTCCGGCGGGAGTATGGGGTATGTTGTTACCTTCGGCCGGGCCATGGCTACCGGGCGATAGTGACCAAAGAAGAGGCGGCGGGAGGGGAATGAATGCAGCTACTGTTTGGGTTCGCCGTCCAGCTTAAATAAATGCACAGCATCACGTGTACCCGCAGGTGCAGAAATTGTAACATACGTGTCTGCTTAAGTGGGCGTCACGTAACTGGTGTGTGTGTGTGTGTGTGTGAGATTCTGAGAGATAGAGTGTGTGTGTGTGTGCGACTCTACTCTTCGGACATGTACTCAACCTTTTGCATCGGGATATAAGTATAATGGTATTTACTTTAACTAGTGATTTACGTGGCCATGTTAACGTGGTTGTGTAAAAAAATGTCACTTTCTGCTCGTGATTTACGTTATATAATTACAAGAAAGATGCTCGTGCATTGCACGGAACATCAATATGCAGTTTTTTACAAAACACCTGTTGTGATTGACCCATGCAGAAGTAATCCCATGTGTAAAAACTAATGATATCTCGAGAATTTTATCGTAAAACTGGTATCTCGAGAATGTCATCAAAAAAATGAAAGATGAGAGATAAGGTGAGGAGGAGTGGAGCGTGGTGGTGACTGGTAGTTGGAATGGGCGGAGGCATGGGGATGGACGGCGCCGGCAGGCGGCAGCGGCCACCATGCTAGATTGTTCCAAAGACTTCCTTTTTTAATTGCTGAGCAATGAGGTTGTGGGAGATAAGGATGTGGAGAGAGGTGCAGGTATCTTTTGCAAAATTATCATAGTTTGCTTTCTATCCGTCAGATATAGATCAGACAGTCTATATTACAGGATGGCAGGCACACCATCATCGCCAACTTGTTTTTTATAAGGGTACAGATGATAAGTTTGCTGACTACTAAAGTAAAGTGGAATTTTTCCATGTTATACAAGTAAATTAAGGTGATTGTTTATCATATGGATAAGGTTGGATGAAGGGTGGTAGGAACAAATGCTCCGCCTAGAGCATGTGTGTGTGTGTGAGATGGAGTCTTAGTGTGTGTATGTGTGTGGGGTGTGTGTGTGTGAGAGAGAGAGAGAGATATGGAGTCTTAGTGTGTGTGTGTGTGAGAGAGAGAGAGATGGAGTCTTAGTGTGTGTGGGGGGGTGTGCGTGCATGTGTGTGTGTGTGTTTTGTGTGTGAGAGAGAGAAAGAGAGAGAGATGGAGTCTTAGTGTGTGTCGGGGGGTGGGTGTGCATGTGTGTGTGTGTGTGTGTTTGTGTGTGTGTGTCGTGGGGTCCTCGGTGGCGGATGTAATTTAAGTGTGCATGGCTTCATCATAGAGAGGTGCTGTGTATGGTAGAGGCCACCAACGATGGGGTGCGAGAGAGAAAATGCCCGTAGAGAGGGAAGAGAAGGTGTGTGCGCGTGAGAGGAGTCGACATCGAGAGAACATGTTTGTTCGAGAGACATCGAGGAAGACTACTATATATCGATGGTGCATGTAGGCGGGAATTAAACAAAGGGATGGTCTTATTGGTTTCGGGGATATAGGGGAAGAGTGAGAGGGGGGTAGCTAGAAAGAGATTGTTAACTGTGAGTGTGTGTTTTACCCATCCACACGGAACTTATGTGCACACAAGAGGAGAACGATTCGATGTGGCATTAGGGTTGAGGGTAATTAACTACGTATGGAGACATAGAGACCTTGAACGTGCATGTGTGAGAGGTATACATGTATACGTGGGATGTGTGTGTGTGTGTGCGCGCGTGCATGATCGAGATAAAAGAAAGAAGCATAAGTCATAAGATGAATGACATGGGAGAGGCGGATCGGTATGACAATATGCATGCATGTGACAATGCAGGGAAGAAGGCCCAACAATTGAGCATGTGTTTTTGTCTTTAAGAGATAGTGGCCTGGGCTGGAGCATGCATCTATGGCGAGCAGAGGGAGTGAGGCACAACGATTGTGCAAAAGAGATCAACCTATAAATGCATATGTATGGAGAGACATACATAGTGTGGGTGATAGGAAGCAAGACTCCGTGGGAGAAAGAAATGTTGACGGAGAAACTACAGATAGGTACAGAGATGGAGATGCTAGCTAGAGGGACATCCGCTAGTTTGAGTGTTCGAGATGACCGCCGAGTGGTTCAGAGGGTGAAGTTATATATGTGTGTGTGAGAGAAAGATAAAAAGAGGGCACTTGACTGCATGTAGAGAGAAACATATGTAGTGTGCGTGATAGGAAGCAAGAGTGAGGGCGAGAAAGAAGGTTGATGGAGAAACAGATAAATAGAAAGATAAAGATGCTGCTAGTGTGCGTTAGAGAGAGATAGAGAGAGGGTGCATGTGGGTCACATACAAACAGATATCAGAGAGAAATGAGATCCCGAGAGACGGAGTTTTGTGTCTGCGAGAGATAAAGATATTTCACAATGAGAGTGATAGCTAGAGAGACATATGAGGGAACGCAAGATATCTCTAGGGAGAGAGAGTGTGTGTGAGCGACATACAAGAGAACAGTGGAGAAATATGAGACCCTGGGAGACAGAGTTTGTGTTTGTGTGTGAGAAAGAGATATTTAAGAGGAAGAGTCATAGGTTCTCATATCTAAGGAGCGAAAGACATCTCTGTATGAGGGGTGTGCGAGTGGCACACATGGGGATAGTAGAGAGAAATGAGACCCCGGGAGACAAAGTTTTGTGTTTGTGTGAGAGAAAGAGATTCCACATGGAGAATCATAGTTAGAGACACATAGCAGGGAGCGAGATATACGTAGAGAGAGATAGAGTGATGAAGGTAGAGGGAGAGAGTAAAAAAAACCCGCATGAAACACACATTAATTCGAGACAGTTAGTGAGGAATGCATACATTGGATTTCAACATAAAGTGGTTTCAAATATTTGAAAATCCAAATTGATGGATACAACCTTATGAATCTGAGATCATGCCATTTGTAAACCATATTTATGTATAAATGGTGTTGTGCTTTTGAAAGTATATATAAAGAAATGATGTATATAGAATTTAATTCCAATTGAAAATGGATCCCGCCCGAAAAAAATAGAATACAAACGGGATTTGAATTGAGTTGGCACGTAAACGTGCACTCTACAAAATTTGAATGAATCAGGGAAAGTCGCAGTAACCGCCCGAAACCAAAATCTGCGAGATGGAAATTACTACTGCCTATCCCTGCCACGCAAAGCCTATCTGCTGGATTTCTATAGGTTTCGATAGGGGTAGGTTTGCAATTTCACCCAAACGTGATGTAACCGCCTCTCACCCGGATTCATACACGGTGGGCGCCAAAACACAGTGTGTCCTCGGCCAAAATCGACGCCCTCCCTGATTCATATTCATACACGGTGGGCGCCAAAAACAAACTCTCGTCGGTAAATATTCGGTGTATGCGAGATTTCCTTGCATTTGAGACAAGAACGCCCTGAATACATGGTTCCCCCCTTCCTCTCTACCTCCCTTTTCCTCATGCGTACTCCGTGGGTGCCAAAACACCCTCTCCACCCCAGCCTCCTTCGTCCGCCGCCGTCCGCCACCCCATCCACAGTCGTCCTCCTCCACCATGCCGGAGCTGATACCCTGATGCCGCCGTCCATTACAAGAGATTGACCTCTCTCATCCACGGCTTCGGACCGGGATCCTTGCATCCCGTCCTCTCGCTTCATCCCCGCCGTCGTCCACCTTGCCAGCGCTGCTCCTATGACCGTCTCATCCACCGCGCCCCGCTGCCACCGTCTACCCTCCTAGATCTGCTTCCACGCCGCCGACAGCCATCGCTACCGCAACACCGTAAAATTCTCAGCAGATGCATACACGGCGCCGCACCAGAGGCGGTACTCTTTCGTATCTGCTCAACTTATTTATCGCAGCAAGAAAATAGATCGCCACTGCTTTACTCTGATTTCTTGTCTTGGTTGCGAAGTTGACTTTGTCCGGTTTGCACCTTCAGATCTGCCATGGCACGCTCAACACTATACTCCCAATGCTTATTGTTTTCCCCTTTTATATTGCACACTAGTTAAATCACAGTAGACTAAATTTCAAAATTGGGGCAGTCAATTTTTCAAAGCTCGCCGGAGTTCACCGGTGCGAACGAAGGGGCTCGGGTGGTTGTGGATCCTCGCCGAACAAAGAAAACTCGACGCGGGTGGGGGTGGGGGTGGGGGTGGCAGAGGAACACGGGCGATGGGGGCCGGTGGTCCAGCCGGTGGCCCGTGTGGTGTTCCATATGGGAAGAATCAGAGACGAGGAAGAAGAAGGGTTAGGAGACGTAGGATCTTCATCCAACCGCCTGAAATGGTCGAGAGACAGCTGGGAGTTGCATTCTTAATGCGCTCTGGTTCATCATGTGTGGGCACTGGGAAACCAACATTTTATTATCCAAAATCTGCTTGCTCTTCTTTACCATGTTCCTCTTCCGTTCTTCTTTAATATGTACTCTCTCCGTTCCTAAATACAAGTCTTTGTATAGATTCCACCATGGACTACATATGGAGCAAAATGAGTGAATCTACACTCTAAAATGTATCTGGATACATCTATATGTGATCCATAGTGGAAATCTCTACCAAGACTTATATTTTGGAATGGAGGGAGTATGATAGTAGTACAGTATGTTCCTTGTACTGAAGATAAGCAGGGACATTTGCAGTGTAGAGGTCTATACGGTCGGTTGTGATGGACACTTTGAGCCTCTTTGATTCGCGGGATTTTGCAAACATAGGAATAGGATTGTAGTGGCCCGCCCACTTGAGTCCTATAAGAATAGCAAGGAAATGCGGGGAGCTATGTCGCCTTTGAGAGTTACACTGATATTAACAGTACCACACCTTCACTTGAAGAGAGCTGCTATCCGAAGCCTTTCTAGCCGTACCGGCAATACTAGCACATATATTCCAGCAAATTACACTTTGTTATTTTACTCTGATACTTAAGGTTTTACCGTTATATCTACACTATGATCTGTGTAGCAGCTTTGTGTTGCACTAGCAGCAGTCCACTCTTGAAGCTAAACACTGCAATGACTTACAAAATCGGCACCAAGGCATTGAGTGCCATTCTGGATGCAATGAAACTCATACGCTCCCCACCTGTTGACTCTTGTTCAGAATATGATCCTAATGACTCTTGTTCAAAATTGCCACATATAGAGAGACATCATGGAACATTTCATTGGGCGCTGTGATTCATCGTGAGTGGGCAACCAACATTGTATGCAATGAAGCGGAACCTCGAGAATATCCTTCCTCTTCTGTTCTTTAACATGTTCCTGTTTGTTTATTCTGTATTTAGTACATACAGTATGTTCCTTGTCAGGAAGGGGCGCAGGGACATCTGCACTCAACATCTGATAGAGCTGGCCTGTACGTGATCGATAGGCTTTCAATTACTAGTGGCAATACAACACCGTATTTTCAAGCCAGTTCCACTTTCCCGATTTATATATCGTGGTTATGGTGTACCCCTGTTATGTACACTATTATCTGCCTAGTTGCTGTGTGCTCTTGTTATCATGGTTTGGCAATAAACCCTCTATACAGTATATTATGAACCTCTCATCTGCCAACTATCCTTACTTCTGGAGCCTATTTTTTTGTGTACTTGTGCCAGATTATATAAATGCATGCAGCATTACAACACACATGAGCTCTCTCATCAGAATCCAGTGATAGCACACACGTGTTTACAGGGCCGCCCCTATATTAGAATATCATCTTCATTACAAAGATTATCTCACAACTATTTATGTTTTCATGGTTCTAAGATATTATACGTAATTACAGTGAATATCAGAATCTGCGCATCACAAGAATATTGTGGAACACTGCAATGACTTACAAAATTGGCACCAAGGCACTGAGTGCCATTCTGGATGCAATGAAACTCATACGCTCCCCACCTGTAGATTCTTGTTCAGAATATGATCCTAATGACTATTCTAACCTCGAGGAGTCAAAGGCAGATAGCCTGTCATGTTCACCCATCAAGGTGCCTGTTATAATTTGGCAAGGTTTTATTGATTGCGCGTATCTTGCATATGTTGTCTTGCATTTCTTCTACTTTGTTGCACGTCCATCTGCTTAGTTTACTCATCATATATGTCGAGATGCCATGCCCATCCATTATCAATACATATTCCATCTGTCATCATACCTTGTTTTTCCACGCAAATGTTGTTCTTGTGCATCAGACATCAAAAAGGAAGAGGGTGATTGCCGAACCTGAAGGAGCATCAGCAAAGTCCTTGAAAAACGTGGTTGTGCTGGAGAAATCGGACAGCACCCCACTTATATTGGTTGTACAACTAGTGACACAAAACGTAGGACCGACTCCAGCAGACTGTACCCATACTTCACTGGCCACACCACTAGCCCCACCACACGGGACCTGCACTCCAGCAAAAGGTATGCCGATTTCAGTTGCCATAGCACCAGCCGTACCTTAGAAAAATCCCACTCCAGCAAAAAGTACAGCAAGTCCACCGGCCGAAGACCTATCCCAACTGCAGAGACGGCCAATTCCTGCAGATTGGAACCCCATTCCAGTTATTCCCAGTTTAAAAGACAATGCTTTCAACGTTGTTAGGGACTACGTGCATATATTCCCATCATGGGAATATTATAGTGAAGACAAACACCATTTTCACATCTTCCTATCCCACTTACGTGTAAGTGCTATTATTCATGGTGATTATTTTCCTGTTTTCTGCTGATTGAACACATCAATGATTTACATTGCATTGTTGTAAGTAGGTGAGGGTCAATCTGGATCGTCATGACGAGCAAAGCTTGCTTGCGCTTTTCAAGGAAGCATTGCAGCAGTATCGGTGTTACCTGAGGAAATCACACTTTGGTGGCAAGTCTATAAATGAATTTTCGGTGAAGTCTCCTGTGCTAAATTTAGAAGACATTGAATGGAAAAACCTTCGTATGCACTGGTCTCATTCCGAGGATGAGGTACTGTCTATGATATTGCATGACAATTTGAACTTCTACTTTTCTGCATGTGCCTTACGGATCTTTTTTGCAGGAAATCTGCTCGAAAAAGAATTCCGGTTTGAAAAGAATGACATGATATCGCAAATATGCTACCCACTGCTTTGCTCTTGTTAGTACCTGTTGTCATGTATCACCATACTTGCATACATACCTGGTTCATTATGTGACAGCAGTATGCATGATAGCTTGCTTATCAATTGTTCGCTCCAAATTATCTGATCTGTATGAATGGTTACATTAGTGTAGAATATATCCAATGCCAATGAATTTTTTTAGCTCTGCATTGTTCTTGTAAGTACCTGCTCTGCTTTATCAGTGTACTTATATTAACAGGTAGTTTTTCATGTACCATCACTCTGCAGCTTATTTTCCTTTGCCCTCCATTTTCTACACATTAGATCTATATTACTCTTACCATAAGGTTGGATAACACCGATGGTACTAAAGAAGTTTAGCTATGCATTGCTCTTGGTTGTGCCTTTTGCATGTATCGCTGTACTTACATTTATAGCTACTTGGTTATGTAGCATCACTCTTCATCTTATCTTAAATATTCTCCATTTTTTCTTTTATTGTCACATCTATATTTACTCTTAACAAAATGTAGAAGAAAGGCAATGCTTATGAAGAAGATTCTATGGTAAACTTCTTGAATTGCCCCCCCCCCCATCAGAATGGACAAGGGCTTTATAGAGCCTGCCTTCACCAATAATGTAAGTTTGTCCTTCTCAAGCCTTCAAACTTTGTTGTGTATATTTGGTTAGGCATGACTGCAACAGCTGTTTATTTTTGGTGTTTGCATCAAATTGCATGTTTAAAATTTATTATGTAGTCCATAAACAAAAGTTTGTCCTTCTCAATTTAAGTTTTCAGTTGTACAACCAAGTTCCTTCTTCATGCCATGTAAATTAAACTATACAGAGCAAGTGATCTTATTTTGCCAATCTGAAATGGATAAATTGACAGCACACTTACCATTGATACTTACGAGTTCTTGATTTGTAATCCAGTGGTGTCATGAAGATACCAACTCCTTCACAATGTCATTTCCTGCCATGTCTTGACCTGAACAATACCATATCATGCTAATGCTATTTTAAACTGTGTCACTTTATTCGTCAGTAAGAAATGTGATGAATTGTCAGCACTGATACTTATATGTGCAAAACCTGTCATCTGTTTGCTTGTTTATCTTTCAGAGTGAGGAGGATATAAGTGTCAAACAAGTGCAGTCTCATCAGCTTGCTCAGCTGCTTGCGCTGCAGCTTCCGAGCAGGGCTAACCTTTCTTGAATTCTATTGAAGTGCTGTCCGTTTTGTATATTATTTTGTCGGCGTCTTTAATTGCACTGGTGGCGATCTTTGATGCCCAGTATATGTAATCTGATGTCTGCTTGTGCTTTATTATCATAGTGGCGAACTTTGATGCCCAGTGGATGTAATATGCCATAATTTCTTTATTGTATAGTCTAGGTTTTTTTCTTATTCATGATGCTGTAGTTATTTTACTGTATATATATCCTGTCTTCACACTAAACTGGCCAAACCATAAAATTACGATACATAATCGGGCCGTCATGCAAATCACTATGTATGATCCGCATAATGGGCCTCGTCATCTTGGTCCGTTAACAGGCCCAAATGTAAACTGGCCCACTAGTAGATTCGGGCCTTTAATAGGCCGAGTAAACCGCTGGCCCTATTTTCCCAGGAAAACTCTATGGGCTTTTAGGAGGCCAAAAAGTAGGTTGGGCCTAAAACATGCCGAACAGCTCACGGGCCGGCAGCAGGCCAAAATAGACCCCGACCCATGATTGTGCCAATCAAATCATGGGCTTATAACAGGCCAAAATTGTCTCGGTCCTTGTTTGGCCAAATCAGATTATCGGCTGTGAGCAGGTCGGATGCAAACGGGGCCATAGTTAGGCCCAACTATATGACGGGCTTTTAACAGGCTGAAATATATATAGGGCCGAAATGTTAAACGGGCCTTTAACAGGCCAAAACTAATATCAGGCCGAATTACTAAATGCCCCTTTATCAAGTGGGCCCAAAAGCATAGCGTCCAGTTGACGGGCCGAACCTAATATGGGCCATAATTTAGCCCAAAGCCTCTCAAAGGGTCGGACCTGATCTGGGCTGTAATTTGGCCCAGAACGTGGGAGGCTTTTAACGGGCCGGATCTCATATGTGCCTCTATTAAGCCCGGAACGTGGTAGGTTGTTAATGGACCGGATCAAATATGGGCCGGCATTTGGCCCAAAACATGGCAACCTGTTAATGGGCCGGCCTACTAGTGTCATCAAAATCTTTTGGGCCTTCAGCTGGGCTGGCCCATTATGGGCGGCGGAATCTCGTGGGCTTTTAGCTGGGCCGGCCCATTATTGTCCGCAAAGTCTTGGGGGCCTTTAGCTGGGCCGACCCATTATGGCCCGCAAAATCCCGCAGGCCTTTAGCTGGGCCGACCCATTATGGCCCGCAAAAACTTGTGGGCCTTTAGCTGGGTCGCCCCATTATGGCCTGCAAAATCTCATGGGCCTTTTGCTGGGTCGGCCCATTATGGACCGCAAAATCTTGTGTCCCTTTAGTTGGGTCGGCCCATTTAAACTTTATGGGCCACTTTTGGGCCGGTCCACGTGTCAACATTTCATAAGTGCATCTCGGCCATTGGATGAGTGACACCTGTGCCAACGGGGAGCTGACACGTGTTTCCTCCAGCCAATGATGATTTTACATGTGGAAAATCCCCATTCGTCCGGGCTGTTAACGGGTTATCGGATCCAAAACGGGACCCGATAGCTTAACGGCATTCTGTTACGGTGGATGCCACATGTCGGTCACCCTTGACGAAAGCACTTCTGTGACTACGATTTATCGTCATGGAAGTGGACACTTCCGTGATGATAATTTTGGTAATGTCATGGAACACGTCTATGACAGCACAGGTATGACTATCTTGATTCTGTCATAAAATAGTCATGGATGTACATGCATGACAAAAAACGCGACCTACTATGACAAACACGTATCATCATGGAAGTGTATTTTTTTGTAGTGCCACTTGCCTTGCGCTCCGGATCCAGACATGGTTGGAGTGCTTTTCGGGCGGAAGAGATGGGTGCTTGGGCGCTAGAGCTCGAGAAGGGATGAGCAGAGGAAGAAGAGGGCGTGGGTGAAAGAGGAGAATCCTTATTCCTTTATAAAGGCAGTAAAAACTGTGCGCCTCCCCACTCGCCCTAAAACTCGCTTATTTCCCAAGCGTCGTGCTGATGGCACGGTTAGGTTACCCATGCCCGCATTGATGAGAATCCCTTGATAAGGGGACACGATCTCTGCTTGGACAAGACATGCCAATAAAACTGCGCCTCGAAATACGGAAGGGCAGGATGAAAACGGTTTGAATAAAGACCGGGCCGTGGCATGATGTCACGCTATGCATTGTCAGCAGATTGGACTCGTGGTATATTGTACTCTCAATAGTGGTATGTGGAATTTGTTTTGCAGAGCAGGACACGATTCTTATGTTCAAGATCTACTTTGAAGTATTCGGAGAAGGAACCCGCCTTGCAATGCCGAAGACAATCTACGCGCCAGACTCATCATCATTGAAGCCTGGTTCAAGGACTACTGAGGGAGTCCTGGATTAAGGGGTCCTCGAACAACCGGACTATATGCATATGCCGGACTGTTGGACTATGAAGATACAAGATAGAAGACTTTGTCCCGTGTCCGGATGGGACTCTCCTTTGCGTGGAAGGCAAGCTTGGTAGTTAGGATATGAAGATTCCTTTCTCTCTAACCGACTCTGTGTAACCCTAGTCCCCTCCGGTGTCTATATAAACAGTAGGATTTAGTCCATAGGAGGACAACAATCATAACCATAGGCTAGCTTCTAGGGTTTAGCCTCAACGATCTCATGGTAGATCAACTCTTGTAATACTCATATCATCAAGATCAATCAAGCAGGAAGTAGGGTATTACCTCCATCGAGAGGGCCCAAACCTGGGTAAACATTGTCTCCCCCGCCTCATGTTACCATTAGCCTTAGACGCACAGTTCGGGACCCCCTACCCGAGATCCGCCGGTTTTGACACCGACACTCACCTCATCCACGTAGACTTCCACCAGTGGGCTTTGATAATCCTTGTTGACCTGCCTGACGACATGCTATGAATCACCCCTGGCGATGAGCTTCTTGACCCCGAGGTCTGTCGCGATCCTGAGACTGGCAAGCAATCCCTCGTATTCAGCAGTGTTGTTCGTCGACATCTCCATGGGAAAGTGCATCTGGATTACATACTTGAGGTGCTCTCTGGTGGGTGCGACGAGCAACACATCGGCACCGGCGCCTTGCAGCAAGAAAGCCCCATCAAAGTACATAATCCAATTGCGTCTCGTTTCCTTGCGAGGGAGAGTGGTCTCCTGGATTTCTTCGTCGGGCGTCGAGGTCCACTCTGCGATGAACTCTGCCAAGACTCGGCTCTGGACTATAGAAGTACTTTCAAACTTCAAATCAAAGCTCGACTGCTCCAAGGCCCACTCCACAATCCTCCGGTTGAGTCAAGATTATGCAGTATCCGTTGCAACGGGAGGCGGGTGACGATGGTGATCTCGTGTGCTTGGAAGTAATGATGCAGCTTCCTCGTGGCCATAAGAAGGCCGAAGAGCAACTTCTGCACACCTAAGTACCTCGACCTAACCCCCTGCAAGAGGGAGCTGACAAAGTAAACCGGGTGCTGTGTCATCTTCTTCTTCTGGACCGCCTCGCTTGGTTGCATATGCCCTGTCTCGCCGGCATCAGGCCCTGTTGGGGGCCTCACCTTGCCGGGACCAGGCTCTGCCGGGGGGAGCCCTGGCTCACCATCTGCCAGTCCTGGCGTTGCCACTGCCCCTTCATCAATCTCCCTCTGTGCCACTAGCGCGGCAGTGCCACTTGATTCATTGCCGCTAGATACAGCAGGAGCGGCACTTGTGTCTTAGGCACAACTAGTATCGGCATGTAGGAGAGGTATCTCTTCAAGTCCTGCAGTGCTGCTTCGGCCTCTAGGGTCCACTCCATTGGGGCCCGCCTTTTTCAAGATTTTGAAGAAGGAAAGGTCACGCTCGGAAGATTTGGAGATGAATCTGCTCATGGTGGCAACGCAACTAGTGAGCCGACGCACATCCTTGATCCGCCTAGGTGCCTCAATCTGCTCAATGGCCTTGATCTTGTCTGGATTTGCCTCAATCCCACACTGCGACACAAAGAACCCGAGAACCTTTCCAGACGGAACACCGAGGACACACTTCTCAGGGTTCAGTCTGAGGATGATCTAGCCCAAATTTGTAAATGTCTCTTCCAAATCTTGCACAAGTGTTGCCTTGTGCTTGGTTTTGACCACTATGTCATCCATATAAGCTTCCATATTTCTATGTAGCTAGGGCTCAAAACCAATTTGGACTGCTCTTGCAAAGGTTGAGCCATCACTCTTCAACTCGAAAGGCATCCGTAAAAAAGCAATACGTGCCACACGGGGTGATGAATGATGTCTTCTCTTCATCTTCTTTCGTCATGAAAATCTGGTGATACCCTGAGTAGGCGTCAAGGAATGACAATAGGTCACACCTGGCCATGGAGTCAACAATCCGGTCGATGCGCAGCAACGGGAAAGGGTCTTTTGGACAGGCCTTATTGATATCTGTGTAATCAATACATAGCCTCCACTTCCCATTTGCCTTGCGCACCACCACCGGATTGGCCAACCACGTCGGAGGGAGCACTCCCCTCACCAAACCTGTCGCTTCCAACTTCCTGATATCTTTTGTGATGAACTCCTGCCTTTCCAAAGCTTGCTTCCGGACCTTCTGCTTGACGCGTCGCAGATGAGGACAGACATCAAGATGGTGCTCAATCACTTCCCTGGGAACACCGGGGATGTCGGATGCTTGCCATGCAAACACGTCGACATTCGCCCGCAGGAAAGCAATGAGCTCGCCTTCCTATTTTCTATCAAGGGTGGAGCTTATGGTGAAAGCCCCCCCCCCCCCCGTGCCATTCTCCTTGATGGACACCTTGTTGGTCTCTAGTGGCGCAGCTCTGGATTTCTTGCTCTTGTCGGTGGAGCTCTCTGGCACGTCCTCGACGGGGGCACAACACTCCGAAGAGGTGCGCTTGCCGGAGTGGGTGTGAGAGGTCTCGCCGGTCTTCTTCCCTCTCGGGGCTTCAGCGGCAGGAGCAAGTGCCTTGGCGGCAGTCACTGCAACTGCTTCCCGGTAGAGTTGGTCAGCGCAGATCAGCGCATCCTTCTTGTCGGAGGGGACGGTGATGATGGCCATCGGCCCAGGCATCTTCAATGTGTTGTAGGCGTAATGCGACGCCGCCATAAACTTGGCTAGTGCCGGGGAACCGAGGATCCCATTGTAGGACAAGGGGATCTCGGCCACATCAAAGACAATCCTCTCCAACCTATGGTTCAACTCGCCTCCAAACATCACGGGTAGTGTGACCTATCCCTTCGGCTGACTCCTTCCCGGGTTGACCCCTTGAAACGTGTCCGCCTCTTCGAGGTCTCCATCAGGAAATTGCAGCCTTCTGATCACAACAGGCGAGATCAAATTCAGACCGGCCACGCCGTCAACTAGTATCTTCATCACCTTGAGGTTGCGTATCGTTGGTGAGACCAACAACGGCAAACATCTGACCGCAGTTGTGCGATCAGGGTTGTCCTCGGTGTTAAAGATGATAGGTTTGTTGGACCACTTCGGTGGCTTCCATGCGTCGAATGATGGCTCCACCGCTGTGATCTCACGCACCCACTGTTTGAGCTGGCAGTGAGAGCTATGCAGCGAGGCACCACCGTCGACGCACATGGCCTCCATAGCTTTCCGAAACTCGTGGTTGCCGGACTCATCGTCCTCGTCATGATCATCGTCTTCCTGCTTCTTGTCGCGGCCCTGGGCAGGCCTCACTTGCTGGTTATCCTTGCCACGACGGCCTCCTTGGCCTCCTTGATTCTTGTCGGATCCCTCGGCACCGTCCTGGCCCTTCTCCTTGTCCCGCCTCTCATACTCAGCTTTTTGCTTCTCGGCAAGCAGCTCAACTTGTCGGCAGTTCTGGAGGTCGTGGCTGGTGGATCTTGCAATACTGCTTGTCGGAGCTTCCTGGCTTGTCGGCAGCCGCCAAGGCCCGACAAGCGGCACACACGGCAACTTCCTTGCCGGGATCGCTTGCCTTGTCCTTCTTGGTGGCGCTGATGTCATCGGATCCCTCGACGGCAAGCATAGCCTTGCCTTTGCGCTTTCTGTTATGGCGCTGGCCCTTCTTCGTCGGGGCGGCGATATAGTCGTCCATGGAGTCAGTTTCCGCACCGGCATCCTCGTCGGGGTACTTCCCTCTTCAACTCGAGCGCACCTATCGGCCAGAACATAAAGTTCGGCCACATCTCTGACCTTGTTCATCGCCAGCTCCTCACGCATCTTGCGGTTGCGCACATTCTGATGGAATGCGCTGATTACGGCGGCGGGGTGAACGTCTGGGATGTTGTACTGCACCCGGCTGAACCTCTGGATGTACTTGCGCAGGCTTTCTCCTTCCTTCTGGGGGATGATATGCAGAACGCTTGCCTGCCCATGAGCTTGATGGCCTCCAGTGAAGGTGCCAACAAACTCACGGCACAGATTCGACAAAGAAGAAATGGAATCTGCCGGCAAGTGCATCAACCATGACATGACATTGGGCTTAAGCGCCAATGGGAAGTAATTGGCAAGCACCTTGTCGTCGCGGGCTCCAGCAGCTTGCATCACAATGGTGTAGATGCTGAGGAACTCTGACGGGTGAATCTTGTCGTTGTACTTCTCGCCAACGTCAGGCTTGAACGTGCGGTGGGAGGGCCACTGGAACTGCCGCAGCTCACTGGTAAAGGATGGGCAACCTACCTTGTAGGGTAGGCCACCATAGCCGCCTCCCAGTGTTGGGTGGTCCATAGTGGGCCCTGCCCGCCTATTCGACTAGTGGTGCGCATCATGCCGGCGTTCGATGGTGGTTCGAGCGTCTTCAAGGGCTCGCTCCTGAAGAACTTGGCGCTGATCGCGGTGGTTCCGTGGATCGGACGAGGCTATGGAAATGTTATCACAAGTGTCATCACAATGGATCGACACCCTCGGTAGCTGGCGTGGGGGAGGAGAGTGCACCGTGGCTGCATCACCTTTGGCCCTTCTTATACTGGCATGCGGTGGCTCGACAGAGCGTCGGCCCACGGGCCTCGCTGGTCACGGATCATCTCTGTTGGCGATGCCGACGAGGCTCCGGACGGTGGCTCTCCACTCGTCGAGCTTCTCTGCAGCCGAAGGAAAGTCGAGGAGCAGTTGCGCGCGCGCCAAAGCTTCCGCTGGCGTGGGCGGTGGTGAAAGCCGCGTGGACAGTGACGCGCTTCGAGTTCTAACCATGTTAGAAGGAGCTCTATCACGGCCCTGTGGCTGTCCGCCATTTTCGCTAGCACCTCGGCATGCATGCTGGCCCCCTTCGTCCTACGAAGGAAGCGCAGGACTCTTACCACGGCGGCGCCTAGGGTCACCAGTGTGGTGACGCTGCTCATCGCGCACAACTTGTGAAGAGCGCATCGTGGGCGCCGGCATAGGCGTCTTGGAGGTCGCCGCGCCGCTAGTAGGTGGCACGGTGACGCCCTTGGAGGTCCCCACGCTGCCTGCGGGGGGCTCAACTCCGTCTTTGGATGTGGCGGCGTGCGGACCATCGTCTTGCGCACGAACGATGCTGCTCGCCAGGCTTTGACTGCCAGAGCAATGTGGGTGTTCACGGGCCATGCCCCGGGTTCTGTCCGCGATCGCCCCGCTACCTGCCCGCACTGGTACGGGCTGTCCGGCTCCGAACGAACCGATCACCGCCGTTGTCTTCCTCTTGGGAGCCATGGCGACGAAGAACTGCTTGACTAGCTGCTAGACCGGATTTTCATAGATGTGCCCCCTACCTGGCGCGCCAAAGATGTCGATGGGAACGACACCTATGGGATCACTGGAATCCCTACTATGGTCGACGGGCGAGGGGTTGTGGAAACAGCGGGTCTAAGAGCCAGTACACAGATCGCTTACCCAGGTTCGGGCCGCGAGGATGCGTAATACCCTAGTCCTGCTTTGGTGTATATTGGAGTGTTCTTGAGCTAGCTATGGTGCATGACTTGCTCAAAAGAGCCGAATCCCTCTCCAGTACACCTCGGGCCTCCTTTTATAGGAAAAAGGGGATGCCACGGTGGCACACAGGCGGTGGAAAGTGTACAGTATCCAAGCTTATCGCCTGTCATTACAGGACAAGGCGCATTAAATGCGCCCCTTAGGTGTCCCCTTGCTTTATAGGGGGACGGTAGCGAAGAATGTCCCGTCCGTTGCTGCCTCGCCCTGCTTTGACACGCGTCCTGGCGAGCGCGGCGGGCAGCGCCATGTAGGCTAGCAGGCTGCTGAGCTGGTGCGGTGGCCACGTCTTCACGAAGATTTGCATGCCACCACGCAGGTGCTTGTTGAGTTGGTCTGGAGTCCGCACGTTGCCACGCAGGTGCGCGCCTAGCTGGCTGTGCTGGCAACGGCGGTGGAGCCTTGGTGGGTGCGGGCCTGGCCGCGGCCCCGCTGATGTCCTCGGCAAGGGTCTTCCCAGGGCCCCGGCAAGGGTCTTGCCGTGGCACTGTGGTCGTCCCCGGCAAGGATCTTGCCGGAGGTCTCGTGGATTTCCTTGGCAAGGATCTTGCCGAGGATCGTCGTCTTCTAGTCCTCATCTAGTCCTGCATGCTTATGATCCTCACGAAGATCTGCATGCCACCATGGAGGCGCCTCCCGAGCCTTGGTTCCAATGCGGTTGATGGCATTGGAACCCTTGGGCTCAAGGGTGGCGCGCTCCGCTGGCGTTGGGCAAGTTGCCCCGGCAAGGCTCTTGTCGAGGCTGCGGAGGCCGCCCCGGCAAGGCTCTTGCCTGGGGATTCCGCCTCGCCCACTTGCTCTTTGTGTCTTGTCTTGGCGTTGCTTTGATTACCTGGTGGCTTTGACTTCCTTCCTCTACCCTGCTAATTGTGGCCGTGGGCGCGGCTCTGACTTCGCATGCACAAGTACATGGATACAAAGCAGAGCCCCTACTTTTGTACACCGACAATATCTGAACACGTCATCTTAGGCTTACTACCTTAGTTTACGGCAATACTTATTTGTCATTCATATTTTTTCCTACGTCAAATATTATACCAGAACTTCTTCTGTAAGCTGACTTGAACTTCATACTGTATATTTTCATTTTGTTGTTGCTTGCTCTTTTATGGAATACAACACCAGCACCTCCTCTCATAATATACCAGAACTTCTACTGTAAGCTTACTTCAACTTCATAGTGTATATTTTCATTTTATTCCTACTTGCACTTTTATGGAATACATCACCAGCACATCACCTTCTCTCATAATATACTAGGACTTCTACAGTAAGCTTACTTGAACTTCAAAATGTATATTTCATTTTATTCCTGCTTGCTCTTAATACATCACCAACACCTCCTCTCATAATATACCAGGACTTCTACAGTAATCTTACTTGAACTTCTATTATATTATTTCTTTGAAACTTCAACAATAGAAGTTCAAGTAAGCTTCTCCTAAATACTGTTCAATAGTGGAATAATATTCTACACACTGACATGACATAAGTTTGCTTTGTTTAATCGACCTAGTCTAATTGTTCATCAGCCTTGCGCTCCTCCTTGGCTTTGCTTGTAATGGTTCTTGTTTGACATGTACCTCTTCATCTTCATCTTCCTCTTTGTCTTCATCTTCATCTTCCTCTTCGTCTTCCTCTTCTCTGATGATGTCTTCATCTTCGTCTTCCTCATCCTCCTCTTCATCTTCCACCACTTTCTTGTTACTGGCTCTAGGTTTTGCTTTCTGTTTCTTTTCTGGCTATTGGCTTGACTTTTCAGCTTTTGCGCGCTTCAGACATGTCCGTGCATTGTGTGGAGCATATTCCTTGCATATGCTGCAAAGCCTGCTGCTAGCTTTGTCTGGGTGTGGTCCCTTGTTTTGTTTTAGAACTTTGGGTTGCTATTTTTGAAATTTGGGTTGCTTGACCTCCTGGGCATTGTTTCTTTTTAAGAGTGTTGGACAAGTGAGTTTGTTGTGTCCTGCAACCTTTTTGCACACACTACATTGCCTATATACAAGTGGCATTCCATTCTCATCCAGCACGACGACTCTATTTGCAGATGGTGCCTTTATTTGAGCTCTCTCATCTCTTTTCTTTGTTGCAGAAAGTTTCTTCCTACCCTTTGTTTTAGAGTACAGTGACAGTTTTATTGTCTCTTTCTGCTGCCGTTGATGCATTAATTGGTCAACATCCTGCTTGCATTGGTTGGCTTGATCAGGGGTCTGGAGCATTTCAGCTTCATAATAATGAAGGTCATCTTCAATTTCAGCATACTCTTCAGCCATCCTTTCGCCAGCATCCGCTTGATTTGCTGAATGTATTGCATCAAGCTCTTCCACGAGCCTCTTGAGAACATAGAAGCTTTGTCATATTGCTGCTCACATCCCATCGCTTTCTTGTTAACCGTCAAATTTAGCTGCAGCGGGATGTCTTGCTTGGATAGACTTGACCTGCCATCCGATGCAATTGTGTTGTAGTCCCTTGTATCAAATGTTGGTTGTGATTTTGCAGTCTTTGTGTACCATTTGAGGATATACTTGCCAGGAAATTTGTCAGGCTTCAGGTAGTCCAGTATGTTCATTATGTGAAGTCGGAATAGACCTGCATTTTTGTGATGAATGCATAATACATAGTTTGTGAGCCAGCAATGAGTTTTGTATATTGATACGATACTACTAGTTCAGTATTTAATGAGTTAGTTTTTCTTCTCACGTGTGTGTGTGTCCAAAGCTTGCATTCGCACTCATATATTTCATTCTTTTGGTCAGCTACAACCTGGAATTCATGCTTTGACCAGGCAAAGCTTTCTTCATCATCATGGTCAGCCTTGTTATGGTACTACACAAGGTACTTAGTGGGCTTTGTTGTAGGCTTTTGACGAAATAGTGTGGCTTTTCTCATCCTAGTTCTCATCTCGCTGTACACGGCTCTCGAGTACTTGATAGTCATGTCTTCCTCGTAGCCGCAAGTTGTTTTTGTCATAGGATTGCTCTGCACATGTCAAAAAATAAGATATTAGTCTAGCAGAGTCATGGGTTTCATTTTTTAAATACCAAGTGCACATGTTCAAGGAAGTCACAATATGGGGGTATTTTTTTGTCTTAATACCATGTTGGTCATTGTTTGCTCGTTCTCCTTCTGCATCTGAGTTGTGTGCAAGCATTTACCCGCCTAGAAAACTTGTGTAGGTTCTAGGTCCCCTTGAAAAACCCTCTCTTGAGCACGTGATTCAGGCTCTCGCTTCATTGTGTAGAAGTCATTCTAGCACAGAAAATGTTCTTGTAGTATGCTGATATCCACAGTTTCCTATCACTCCAGAGCTGCATCATCATCTGGTCGTTCTGCAGGTTGTACTTCTGCACGAGCGTAGTCTAGACAGCTTCAAACTTTGTTGTCATTAGCGGCCAGTTTAAGATAGTTGTGAACTCCTCTTTGAATGTTTTATACTTTTTGTACAGCAACATGAGGTATTCGTTGAACTTCTTCAGGATGTGCCAACGACATAGCTTGTGGATGGTATTTGGGAATGATTGTGGTATAGCTTTCGCCATTGACGGGCACTGGTCTGCATAAATTAAAAAAATGAAACTTGCTTCTTGCACTGATGGTGAACTTATGTGGTACAAGTACTTGAACTTCACAGGTAGCAGTAGGACTACCTAGTAGTGTCACACAAAATTTACTTACAGCAGTGTTGTTGAACTTCTGTGGTACCAGTGATTGAACTTCACAGGTAGTAGTAGGACTATCTAATAATGTCACATATATTTTCCTTATAGCAGTGTTGTTGAACTTATGGGATACATGTACTTGAATTTCACAGGTAGCAGTAGGACTATATAATAATGTCACACACATTTTTCTTATAGCAGTGTGGTTGAACTTCTGTCATACCAGTGCTTGAACTTCACATACACAAATATATTTTCTGAACATGTTACATATTTTTTTTCTTACAACAGTGTCCTTGAACTTCTATGATTCCTATATTTGAACACTTCACATCCAGAACTATATTTTTCTAAACATGTGACATATAATTTTGCTTCTTGTACTGTTTGTTGGACTTCTGTGCTAACAGTGGTTGAACTGCTTGGTTTACATTATTGTCAGTTAAAACCAATATACCCAATATAGACCCAGAGACTGAAAAGATGATGAAACTTGTAGATTTTTTTTAACTTACCTGTTAGAATGCAAGTTGGGTGTTTGTTGTTCATGCACCGTACAAATGTATCGAACAGCCACTTGAATGACTTTGCATCTTCATCTCTGATCAGGGCAACAACAAATATCGTTGACTGCAAATGATGGTTTGTTCCAACAAATACTCCCAGAGGCATATGAAATCTGTTAGTCTTGTAAGTTGTGTCCAATGTTACGTAATCACCAAAGTCTTAATATGCTCCTCAGCGGCTTGCATTGGACCAGAAGATGTTTTTAATTGATTTGTCGTTGTCTACTTGTATGTCATAGAAAAACTCATCATTGATTGCCTTCATGTCTTTAAAGAAGGATACAAGTTTCAATACATTATCCAAATCATCTTTCCTTGCATTCATGGCTTTCCTACAAATTATATGAAAACATGTATTTATTATTTTTGCTAGCAAAGGGTGGTAACTTAGGATGCTATGGACATTGCAGCATTTGCATTTTTCAATACTTACTCGTTTAGTAGGTCTCGTCCGGTCATGCTTAGGAAGTAGCTTCCATATTCATTTTCGGACAGCATGGACATGATTGTTGTATGTTTGACATCATGGTACTACAAGAGCTTTACGTACTCCAAAATAGTGGGGTCATAATTCTTGTGTGAGTGCACAAATACTAGCATGTCATCAGTTTACATGAGGTGGTGATTATGATTGTACTCAATGTCCACTACCACACATGTGTTATCCTCCTGCACCTTCACCCTCATTCTTGCATTGCAGCCTGTCCTCTGTGATGTTTTGTTTCGCTTCCTGTCAGCCTCTGAAACAGAATTTGTGTGTTTCCCTTGGAACGCACAAACAAAATACATGTGATTGTCATTCCCTCCCGTCTTACTAATTCCAAAACCAGCGTGTCTGGCGTATCTGTTGTAAAATTCCCTTGCTTTCTCTACATTCTGGAATCGCATCTTTAGTCTTGGTATTAGATAATCCGGGAGATCCAGCATCTGCAGAAAAAGAAAAAATAATCCAAACGACACGTTAAAATGCAGTTTATACTTAAATTTTGTTCACTTACGTGCATGTATGATCGCAACTCCACCGGAGTCTACTGCTGGCCCTCTGGGATGGGGCACGGCGGAGTTATCATAGTAGGATGCAGGAGTGGATCACGAGGAGGAAGGAGGGCTGAAGATGGCCTCTCTCTTGTTTGCGTCCTTTTTGCTTGTGGTGGTTGTGGAGGTATTGCGATCCTGGTTTTAGTTTGCTCTTTTGTTCTGTGAAGCAATCCATCTACCTTATGTCCCGTACAATCCTGAGTTGTACTAGCAGCATCATCATCCAACGGCGGTAGTGTAGGATCAAAAGTATGTCTAGAGGGGGGGTGATTAGACTACTTGACCAAATAAAACTTAAGCTTTTCCCAATTTTAGTTCTTGGCAGATTTTATCAACTTAGAACAAGTCAAGCAATCTTAACACAATTCATGCAAGCATGCAAAGAGTATATAAGCAGCGGAAAGTAAAGCATGCAACTTGCAAGAATGTAAAGGGATGGGATTGGAGTGTGCAAACGCAATTGGAGACACGGATGTTTTTGGCGTGGTTCTGATAGGTGGTGCTATCGTACATCCACGTTGATGGATACTTCAACCCACGAAGGGTAACGGATGCGCGAGTCCACGGAGGGCTCCACCCAGGAATGCTCCACGAAGAAGCAACCTTGTCTATCCCACCATGGCCATCGCCCACGAAGGACTTGCCTCACTAGGGTAGATCTTCACGAAGTAGGCGATCTCCTTGCCCTTACAAACTCCTTGGTTCAACTCCACAATCTTGTCGGAGGCTCCCATGTGACACCTAACCAATCTAGGAGAGACCACTCTCCAAAAGGTAATAGATGGTGTGTTGATGATGAACTCCTTGCTCTTGTGCTTCAAATGATAGTCTCCCCAACACTCAACTCACTCTCATAGGATTGGATTTGGTGGAAAGATGATTTGAGTGGAAAGAAACTTGGGGAAGGCTAGAGATCAAGATTCATATGGTTGGATTGGAATATCTTGGTCTCAACACATGAGTAGGTGGCTCTCTCTCAGAAAATGAGCAGTGGAAGTGTAGGCATGTTCTAATGGCTTTCCTAACGAATGAGGAGAGGGTGGAGGGGTATATATAGCCTCCACACAAAATCTAACCGTTACACACAATATACCAAACTCGATGGGACCGAATCTGAAAACTCGGTTGGACCGATCCAGTACATAATGTGACCGTTAGGCAATTTTGGTGGGACCGACATGTCAACTCCGTGGGACCGATATCATTAAGGTTTGGGCATAACGTAATTTCGGTTTGACCGATTACACAAACTCAGTTGGACTGACTTTGGTAATAAGCTAACCAGAGAGTTGGTTAGGCAAACTCGGTGGGACCGATTCGCTCGTCTCGGTGCGACCGAAGAGTTACGAAAAGGAAACAGAGAGTTTGCATTGCAGCCTCGGTGGGACCGATCGCTCATCTCGGTTAGACCAAAATGTTATGAGGGGAAATAGAGAGTTCGCAACTCCATCTCGGTTAGACCGAGATCCCTATCGGTGAGACCGAAGTGACTAGGGTTTCTGGCAGTGGCTATGTCAAATGAACTCGGTGGCGCCGGATGAATCAAATCGGTGGGGTCAAGTTTGACTTTTGGTTTGGGACATATGTGGATATGAGAAAGTGGTTGAGGGCTTTGGAGCATATCACTAAGCATTTTGAGCAAGCAAGCCATTAAGCAACACCTCATCCCCTTTTAATAGTATTGGCTTTCCTATAGACTCAATGTGATCTTGGATCACTAAAAATAGAAAATGTAGAGTCTTGGACTTTAGAGCTTGAGCCAATCTTTTGTCCTTAGCATTTTGAGGGGTCCACAATCCTAATCCATGCCATGCCAATCATTGAACTTTCCTGAAATATTTATCTTGAAATGGCATTAGTTCAATGAGCAATATGTTGTTAATCATTACCAAAACCACCCAGGGATAGTTGCACTTTCAATCTCCCCCTTTTTGGTAATTGATGACAACATATAGATCAAAGCTTCGACAAATGATAATAAGATTGAAATACATCGTTGCTTTGAGAAGTATGTGATAAGCAAGAGCTCCCCCTAAATTTGTGCATTATTTAAAATTTGCTTTGGATTGCAAATGCACAATGTGTGAGGATCATGGGTCACTCTTCCATGTCACATACATCTTGGTGGAGCGCTCAAAAATGATAACAATTGAAAACATGCACTCATCACCAAGCAAAGCGAATGATCATAAATTGATATAAGGGATAATATCATTCAAGCACACATATGATCAAACACATGGTCATCCAAGTATCTCACAAAAGACATAATGTATCAAGAAAACACACAATAAAGTTCAACCAAATAAAGTGCAAAGAGAGACAAAAACAACAGTCTCTCTCTCTCGAAGACTATGATCTATACATATTTCTCCCCCTTTGGCAACAAGTTACCAAAAAGAAAAAATATGCATATGTTAAGCATCTCTCAGGCTTGGTCTTCATGAGGTGGTGTAGAGATGACTCCAAGGACGAAGGCTTCTGTTGAAGTAGTTGGAGCTGGTGGAGTGGTTGCTGGAGGTGGCACTGAAGCTGTGGCTGCTGGTGCAGATGTAGTGGCTCTAGTATCAGGAACAGGCACTGCAACAGACCTCTGACCTCTTCGCACTCTTGTGAAAGCATCTATAGTAGACTTGCCTTTCTTCTCCTTTACTTCCTCCTGGAGTTGCTCAACTATTGACTGAATCTCAGTTACTTTGACATCAAGATCATAGAATTTCTATTCAATGATCCTCTCCAAACTCTCCTGATTTTGAGTCAGGGTGGCCAAGCCCTTCTCAATCCTCAAGGTGGATTGGATCAGATATCCAAGTTGATCTTGTTTACTCTTTAAGAACACCTGAGATGCCTCTTCAGCACTTGGCATCTTTGCAGCTTTCTCTGCCCTTGCCTTCTCTCTCTTCTCATGTGCTTGCATTGAGGAATGATCTTCCTCATCCATGACAACAGTGTTATCCTCAAAATCTGGCTTGAGAGGTAAATGCTCCTTGTCCAACAAATAAGTGCATGTGCCCATCTTGGAGTTGATGAGCACTTGAATTTGTGGAGCATACCCACAAGACCTCTTCTAATCTGTAGCTATCCTCTTGATTGTTTCCACAATCAGGCTCATTACTTTGAACTTCTGAGGAACATCAAATATGTGCAGCAAGTTGATGGAATGTCCTCTTATCATTCTGTGATCTCCAGACTTGGGCAAAAGAGTGTGCCTCAACTACTGACAATAAGTGCTTCACTGAACCAAGCTTGTGAGTTTCCAGGTCTGCATCAGGAATTTCCTTGTACATACTTGCCATTGAGTTATGGTCTTTCTTATTCTTGGCATACACATCCAAGTCATCCTCATGAGCTTCTGGGGAATTTATCAATCTGGCCCATTCATTAGCAGTGGATTGGTACCTAGTACCCTCTGACATTCATACAATTCTGCCATCAGGATAGAAGTGAGCAGTGGAGTAAAATTGCATGATCAGCTCATCATTCCACTTAGTGAGCTTCTAGCCAACAAACTTGTCCACTTCACAAGCCTTGAAGCTATCATAAACACCTGGGAAGTGATCTTCAGTTTCTCTAATGTATGTCCAGTCAACCCATCTCATGTCACATACTATTGGCTTCTTGTCAAGCAGAATAGTATTATAGAAATCTTGTTGTTCCTTAGTGTGCAACCTGTAATCCACAGCAGTTCTCCTTCTTACAGCATATGGGTCATTTTTCCTTCAAAGTCTCAGACCTGCATCCTTCCTGATGCTCATGTCCTCTGCCATAGGATGTGTATCATTGTGGTCTGGAATATTTGGTTTGAGCTTCCTTAGCACTTGGGCTTCAGCTTCTTCTTCTTAAACTTCAGGCACTGGGGCCTTGTTCTTCTCCTCAGCAGGAATGTTTCTTGTACTCCTCTTGGGTGCAGTCTTGGTGGCTGGAGCAGCAGCTTTGGGAGTAGATTTGGGTTAGCAGTAGCCCCTGACTTAACTGCATCTCCCATTAGCTTTTGTGCCTTAGGTGCTGGAGCAGCATCCTCTTCCTCTTCAGAACCTCTCATCATAGAGGGCTTGCCAATGATCCTGGCAGTGGTCTTCTTGACCCTCTCTTTCCTCTTCTTCCCTTCTGCAATAGTCTCTTTGGGTTCAGATCCCAAAGTTTCTTGAGTGGAGGATCTGGACTTAGACATAGGAACTCTCCTTGCTGGTGCTTTCTTGCTCAATCCTGGCTTGGTTGAAGCAGCAGTACCATATTCTTTCTTCATCACTTTCTTCTTTGAAGTGGCCTCATCCTCAGCTGCAACATAATCTTCATCTTCTCAATCTGAAGTTCTCTTCTTTCTTGCTCTAGTAGCTGCCTTGGGCAAGTTACTAGGTGTGCTCCTGCTGCCCTCATCATAGCTGCTGGAGGGACTAGTGCCCTCACTCAACTGCTCTTGCTGTTCAGATCTATTCTGGCTGTCACTCTGGTCAGACATCTTGCAGGCAAACTGTCAGCAGACCCTGTGAATAGGTTGTAGATGAGGTAGAGTAGGTGAGCATCACAAAGTACAGAGGTTTTGCAAAACAAGTTGAGTCAAAAACTTAGTTTTAGTTCTCTACAGAAATGATATCGGAGCTACCAAATTGAAAAACTCAGTGATACCGAAGCAATACTTGCAACCTAAACTAGTGAACTAGGTTAGACCGAGTCACAGTTCGGTGGCACCAACATTGCTAGGGTTTCACAAAATCTTGAACTCGGTCACAGCGACTTGCAATTTTTGGTCAGACCGAAAGGCGCATGTGCAATGGCCTAAGCCGAATCGGTGAGACCGATTTCTACATTTCGGTCGGTCCGAGATGAGTTCTGCGGAGAGCTAACCCTAAAATTTTCGAATCAAACTAGGCCTAAGGAAGATTTAGCTGGATAGATCGATCTCATTCATGGCAAGAATCATGGCATTGTCCTTGTGCTAGGAATCGGAGTTAAAAAGACAGCACAAGGGGTCGAACGCATACCCTAGAACGGTGGGTGTTTGCTACGGCAGCGATGGCGGAGCAGAATCCGTCGACGGCGGCAGAATCCAACTGTGGGAGGTTGCTGGCGGCGAGGAGACGATCCCGAGACCTGAGGAGGCAGAGCAGGACACGCGCGGGCTAAGGGGATTTGAAGTAATTTCCAAAATCTCACCCGTGGGTATTTATATCCCGACCCTGTCGGTGTGACCGAGTGGAACAACTTGGTGGCACCAAGATTGTAGAATCGCAAGCGGTTGCTGCAACTCGGTGTGACCGAAGTGTTCAAATCGGTTGCACCGAGATGAAAATCTAGATCAACTTAGTGAACTCGGTTTGACCGAAATGGATGTCTCGGTCAGACCGAAATGCACAAAGAAGTTTTGGAAGTTTAAGTCTATGACGAATCGGGGACTCCGAGTGCTCCTCGCACAGAGTGGTTCAAATCTGACTTGATCAAACTTTGTGATGTAGCATGAATAGAGTTTGAGACAAGAAAAACATAGATGGCTAGAGAAGGTTCTTAGGCATTCTTGTCCATCCACTTGGCAAAAGAGAAAAATAGATCAAACAAACAAAACAACAAGTGGATGTCCTCGAATGAGTAAAATATGCAAATGACATGCTCACACAATAAAATGGCAAATGAAATATGTGACAAAGCATGCACAACCAGTTCTAGCAACTATCAACCAATTGGCGATGACTAGGTCATCTATATATGAGTATATTGACTTAGGAGTCAAATGAGACCATTTGATCATAGGTCATACTCATTGTTTAAGCACAAGTGGGGTTACCACTTTTACATAAAGCATTGTTATGTTCACACCATTAGAGTTGCTTTAGCTCAATTCTTTAGAGTAAAGCTCCCCCTAGATGTGAGATCCCCCCTAAGAGGGATGAACTAACCTTGGGTTTTGTCGATGATGACTTCATGTAGGTGTTGAAGATGTGGATGCTCAATGTTGTTGTAGATCATTTGGAGCAGTCCATTGGAGTGAGTTGCACTTTCAATACCTACACGGGTTAGTCCCACAAGGAACAAACAAGGATATCCATAGACACAGAGTGATGCACACACAAGATGATGTCCATGAAAGCAATAGCTTACCTTGTCCCTTGTCTTACCAACAAGAGCGTTTGTGACTCCTTGAACTAGTGCAAGATGTGGAAATAGATTGCACTTGTCCTTGCCAAAATGATATGAGTGAAGTATATTGGCGGATTCACCCACAAGAACTCTCTAGTCCTTCTTCTTTGGAATCCACGTCATCTTGATGGGAATCCTTGGGGTTGTAGTCGTACTTGATGAAGTAGAACTTGATGTAGTCTTGGGAACCCATTTGACCAAGGCTTTGGGAGCTTCTTCAAATGCATCAATCTCCTCTTGAAGCTTGTCGTTGCCTTTTTGCTTGTGGTCTTGTGGTGGAAGATCATCTTGAGCTTGTATCCCTTGGAAAGAAGTAGGGTTATACTTCTCTTGTTGGGGAACAAAACTTCATCTTGGGGTATTGATCTTCTTCCCACTCAACTCCACTGGCATTGAACTTTCATTCAAAACCAACACCTTGATTCTTCCGGTGCCTTCCTTGCTTGCGTACAATTTCCTCAAATTGCTTCCTTTTGGCAAGGCTCTTGTAGACACCTTTCTCTATAATTCCCTTCAATAAGCTATTTTCTTGCTCAAATGTAACTTGGCTAAGAGAATCATTAGTGGAATCAAGAGAACTACTAGAAGCAACAACATTGGATTTAGCATGATTATTGTTACTACTAGAAGAAGAATCTTTCTTACTCTTGTTTCTAGACTTTACTTGTGGCATGTAAGTAGATAAGAGTAAATGCTTGGCAATGTAAGAAGAACTTTTCTTGCGAAGATCATCATTGATTGCCTTTAAAAACTCATGTTCTTGCTCAAGGTTGGCTTTTCAAAGCGTAACTTCTCATGAGTCTTTAAAAGTTCTCGATGATCTTCCAAGGTAGTTTCATGAGCTAACTTAAGAGTGTTTAGTTCTTTAGTTAGATACTCAATCTTCTCCATATCATTGTCATTCGTTTTATCTTGATTAGCATGATTAATTGACATTTCATCATAGTATTCATCGCTAGAGTTGTCAACAAGTAAATCATCATCACCTAACAAGTCATCTTCATCACTATTGAAATCAACATACTCGGGGTGTGATACCTTTGGGCCTTTAGCCATGAAGCATATTCCAATTCCTTCATTTGGTGAGTCAAATATGTCGTAGGAGTTAATTGACACAAGTGCTAGACTGGCAACACCTTCATCTTGAGTATATTCGGAGTCGGAGTCATAGCTTCTCTCGGAGTGATGGTCGGAGTCGGAGATGGATACCCATTCACCAACATGAGCTTGATGTCTTTGCTTTGTGTAGCTCTTTGATGATTTGTCCTTCCTTTCCTAATCCTTGCTTCTCCGGGAGGTTCTTCATTCATAACGATCATCTCTACTACTCCTCTCTCTTGGTGGTGATTCTTCTCTTCTACTTCTTATTTTAGGTGAATCTTCTCTTCTACTTCTTATTTTAGGTGAATCTTCTCTCCTTTTGAAAGGAGCCGTACACTCATTGGAGTAGTGTCTGGGTCTTCCACAATTGTAGCAATTACGTTCACGACTCGAAGATCTTTTGTCATTGTAGGACCTTGACTTGGAGCTTCTTTCCTTGCTTCTACTCTTGTAGAACTTGTTGAAGTTTTTCACCATTAGGCTCAATTCCTCATTGAAGGTTTGTTTCTCACTTGATGATGTAGGAGCATCACATGAGGCTTTGTAAGCACCACTTGACTTGTTGTGAAGCTCTTCCTTATCCTTGAGCGACATCTCATGAGCAACAATTCTTCCAACGACTTTCCTTGGCTTGAGATCTTTGTAATTGGGCATCATTTGGATCAATGTGCACATGTTATCATATTTCCCATCCAAGGCTCTTAGGATCTTCTTGATGATGAATTTGTCGGTCATCTCTTCACTTCCTAAGCCGGCAATCTCATTTGTGATGAGAGCAAGCCTAGAGTACATTTCAGCGACACCTTCACCATCCTTCATTTTGAACTTGTCAAGTTGACTGTGAAGCACATCCAATTTGGATTCCTTGACGGAGTCAGTACCTTCATGCATATCAATCAAAGTATCCGAAATTTCCTTTGCACTCTCAAGACGGCCGATTTTGTTGAATTCTTTGGGGCACAGTCCATTGAAGAGGATATCACAAGCTTGAGCGTTGTATTGCAGCATCTTCAACTCTTTCGCAGTAGCTTCACGGTTTGGTTCTCTCCCATCGAAGAATTCACCTTGCAAGCCAATACACACAATATCCCAAACGGCGGGGTTATGTCCAAGAATATGCATTTTCATCTTATGCTTCCAACTAGCAAAATTTGTACCATCAAAGTAAGGACCTCTACGGTGGTAATTTCCCTCGCTAGACGCCATACTCTCCTAGGTTGTGAAACCAAGGCTATGATCACACAAAAGATATGGAAATCAAGGCAGATGGAGACCAAAGCTCCGATACCAATTGTAGGATCGAAAGTATGTTTGGAGGGGGTGATTAGACTACTTGACCAAATAAAACTTAACCTTTTACCAATTTTAGTTCTTGGCAGATTTTATCAACTTAGCACAAGTCAAGCAATATTAACACAATTCATGCGAGCATGCAAAGAGTATATAAGCAGCAGAAAGTAAAGCATGCAACTTGCAAGAATGTAAAGGGATGGGATTGGAGTGTGCAAACGCAATTGGAGACACGGATGTTTTTGGCGTGGTTCCTATAGGTGGTGCTATCGTACAACCACGTTGATGGAGACTTCAACCCACGAAGGGTAACGACTGCGCAAGTCCATGGAGGGCTCCACCCACGAAGAAGCAACCTTGTCTATCCCACCATGGCCATCGCCCATGAAGGACTTGCCTCACTAGGGTAGATCTTCACGAAGTAGGCAATCTCCTTGCCCTTACAAACTCCTTGGTTCAACTCCACAATCTTGTCGGAGGCTCCCAAGTGACACCTAACCAATATAGGAGACACCACTCTCCAAAAGGTAATAGATGGTGTGTTGATGATGAACTCCTTGCTCTTGTGCTTCAAATGATAGTCTCCCAAACACTCAACTCACTCACATAGGATTGGATTTGGTGGAAAGATGATTTGAGTGGAAAGCGACTTGGGGAAGGTTAGAGATCAAGATTCATATGGTTGGATTGGAATATCTTGGTCTCAACACATGAGTAGGTGGCTCTCTCTCAGAAAATGAGTAGTGGAAGTGTAGGCACCTTCTGATGGCTTTCTTCACGAATGAGGAGAGGGTGGAGGGGTATATATACACTACAAAAAAATACACTTCCGTGATGATACGTGTTTGTCACAGTAGGTCGCGTTTTTTGTCATGCATGTACATCCATGACGATTTTATGACAGAATCAAGATAGTCATACCTGTGCTGTCGTAGAAGTGTTCAATGACATTACCAAAATTATCATCATGGAAGTGTCCACTTCCATGATGATAAATCGCACGTCACAAAAGTGCTTTCGTCAAGGGTGACTGACATGTGGCATCCACCATAACGGAACGTCGTTAAGCTATCGGGTCGGGTTTTGGATCCGATAACCCGTTAACAGCCCTGACCAATGGGGATTTTCCACGTGTAAAATCATCATTGGCTGGAGGAGACACGTGTCAGCTCGCGTTGGCACAGGTGTCACTCATCCAATGGGCGAGACGCGCCTATGATATGTTGACACGTGGACCGGCCTATCAAGTTTAAATGGGCCGGCCCAACTATAGGCCCACAAGATTTTGCGGACCATAATGGGCCGGCCCAGCTAAAGGCCCATGAGATTTTGTGGACCATAATGGGTTGGCCCAGCTAAAGGCCCACAAGATTTTGCGGGCCATAATGGGCCGGCCCAGGTAAAGGCCCACAAGATTTTTCTGTGCCATAATGGGCCGGCCCAGGTAAATGCCCACAAGATTCTTGCGGATAATAATCGGCCGGCCCAGCTAAAGGCGCACTAGATTTCGCCAACATTAATGGGTCGGCCCAGCTGTAGGCCCACAAGATTTTGAGGACCCTAGTAGGCCGGCCCATTAACTAGCTGCCATGTTTTGGGCCAAATGTCAGCCCATATTTGATCCGGTCCATTAATGGCCTGCCACGTTCCGGGCCTAATAATGGCCCATATGAGATCCGGCCCATTAAAAGCCTACCATGTTCTGGGCCAAATTACGGCCCAGATCAGGTCCGGCTCTTTAAGAGGCTTTGGGCTAAATTATGGCACATATCAGATTCGGCCCGTCAACTGGACACTATGCTTTTGGGCCCACATGCTAAAGGCCCATTTAGTAATTCGGCCTGATATTAGTTTTGGCATGTTAAGGGCCCGTTTAACATTTCGGCCCTATATTAATTTCAGCATGTTAAAAGCCCGTCATATAGTTGGGCCTAACGACGGCCCGGTTTGCATCCGGCCTGCTCGCAGCCGATATCTGATTGGGCCAAACAAGGACCAAGACAATTTTGGCCTGTTAAAAGCCCGTGATTTTGGCCAGGGTCCATTTTGGGTTGCTGCCGGCCCGTGAGCTGTCCGGCACGTTTCAGGCCCAACCTACTTCTCCGCCTCCCAAAAGCCCATTGAGTTTTCTTGCGAAAAGAGGGCCGGGGGTTACTCGGCCTATTAAAGGCCCGAATCTACTAGTGGGCCAGTTTACTTTTGGCCTTTTAACAAACCAAGATGACGGGGCCCATGATGTGGATCATACATCGTGATTGCATGACAGCCCGATTATGTACCGTAATTTTACGGTTTGGCCGGTTTATTGCGAAGACAGGATATATATACAGTAAAATAACTGCAACATCGTGAATAAGAAAAAATCTAGACTATACAGTAAAGAAATTACGGCATATTACATCCACTGGGCATCAAAGTTCGCCACTATGATAATAAAGCACAAGCAGACAGCAGATTACATACACTGGGCATCAAAGATCACCACCAGTGCAAATAAACACGCCAACAAAATAATATAAAAAACCGACAGCACTTCAATAGAGTTCAAGAAAGGTTAGCCCTGCTGGGGAGCTGCAGCGCAAGCAGCTGAGCAAGCTGATGAGACTGCGCTTGTTCAACACTTATATCTTCCTCACTCTGAAAGATAAACAAGCAGACAGATGACAGGTTTTGCACATAAAAGTATCAGTGCTGACAATTCATCACATTTCTTACTAACGAATAAAGTGACATAGTTTAAAATTGCATTAACACAATATGGTATTGTTCAGGTCAAGACATGGCAGGAAATGACATTGTGAAGGAGTTGGCGGCTTCACGACACCACTAGATTACAGATCAAGAACTCATAAGTATCAATGGTTAGTGTGCTGTCAATTTATCCCATTTCAGATTGGCAAATAAAGAGACGGTTTAAATAATAGTAGAATGATATGACATTGTTCATAGTTAAGACATTTCAGAATATGACATTGTGTTGTAGTGGGTAGGTTCACCACACCACTGGATTACGGATGAAGAATAGAAACATACATGCAGTGCAAAAGAAGATCACTTGCTCTGTATAGTTTAATTTACATGGTATGAAGAAGGAACTTGGTTGTACAACTGAAAACTTAAATTGAGAAGGACAAACTTTTGTTTATGAACTATATAATAAACTTTAAACATGCAATTTGATGCAAACACCAAAAATAAATAGTTGTTGCAGTCATGCCTAACCAAATATACACAACAAAGTTTGAAGGCTTGAGAAGGACAAACTTACATTATTGGTGAATACAGGCTCTATAAAGCCCTTGTCCATGCTGATGGGGGGGGGGATTCAAGAAGTTTACCACAGAATCTTCTTCATAAGCATTGCCTTTATTCTACATTTTGTTAAGAGTAAATATAGATGTGATAATATACGAAAAATGGATAATATTTAAGATTAGATGAAGAGTGATGCTACATAACCAAGTAGCTATAAATGTAATTGCAACGATACAGGCAAAAGGTACAGCCAAGAGCAGTGCACAGCTAAACTTCTCCAGTACCAACCTTATGGTAAGAGTAAATATAGATCTGATGTGTAGAAAATGGAGGGCAGAGGAAAATAAGGTGCAGAGTGATGGTACATGAACAACTACCTGTCAATATAAGTACACTGATAAAGGACGGCATGTACTTACAAGAACAATGCAGAGCTAAAAAAATTCATTGGCATTGGGTATATTCTACACTAATGTAACCATTCATACATATCAGATAATTTGGAGCGAACAATTGATAAGCAAGCTATCATGCATACTGCTGTCACATAATGAACCAGGTATGTATGCAAGTACAATGATACAGGACAGCAGGTACTAACAAGAGCAAAGCAGCGGGAAGCATATTTGTGATATCCTGTCGTTCTTTTCAAACCAGAATTCTTTTTCGAGCAGATTTCCTGCAAAAAGACCTGTAAGGCACATGTGGAAAAGTAGAAGTTCAAATTGTCATGTGATATCATAGACAGTACCTCATCCTCAGAATGAGACCAGTGCATAACAAGGTTTTTCCATTCAATGTCTTCTAAATTTAGCACAGGAGACTTAACCGGAAATTTGTTTATAGAATTGCCATCAAAGTGTGATTTCCTCAGGTAACACCGATACTGCTGCAATGCTTCCTTGAAAAGCGCAAGCAAGCTTTGCTTGTCATGGCCATCCAGATTGACCCTCGCCTACTTACAACAATGCAATGTAAATCATTGATGTGTTCAATCAACAGAAAACAGGAAAATAATCACCATGAATAATAGCACTTACACGTAAGTGGGACAGGAAGATGTGAAAATGGTGTTTGTCTTCACTATAATCTTCCCATGATGGGAATATATGCACGTAGTCCCTAACAACATTGAAAGCATTGTCTTTTAAACTGGGAATAACTGGAATGGGGTTCCAATCTGTAGGATTGTCCACCTCTGCAGCTGGGATAGGTATTCGGTCGGTGGACTTGCTGTACTTTTTGCTGGAGTGGGATTTTTCTGTGGTTCGGCTGGTGCTATGGCAACTGAAATCGGCATAACTTTTGCTGGAGTGCAGGTCCTATGTGGTGGGGCTAGTGGTGTGGCCAGTGAAGTATGGGTACAGTCTGCTAGAGTCGGTCCTACATTTTGTGTCACTGGTTGTACAGCCAATATAAGTGGGGTGCTGTCTGATTTCTCTGGCACAACCACGTTTATCAAGGACTTTGCTGGTGCTCCTTCAGGTTCGGCAATCACCCTCTTCCTTTTTGATGTATGATGCACAAGAATAACATTTGAGTGAAAAAATGGTATGATGATAGATGGAATATGTATTGATAATGGATGGGCATGGCATCTCGACATATATGATGAGTAAACTAAGCAGATGGCGGTGCAACAAAGTAGAAGAAATGCAAGACAACATATGCAAGATACGCGCAATCAATAAAACCTTACCAAATTATAACAGGCACCTTGATGGGTGAACATGACAGGCCATCTGCATTTGACTCCTCGAGGTTAGAATAGTCATTAGGATCATATTCTAAACAAGAATCTATATGTGGGGAGCGTATGAGTTTCATTGCCTCCAGAATGGCACTCAATGCCTTGGTACCAATTTTGTAAGTCATTGCAGTGTTCCACAAATATTTTTCTGATGCGCGGATTCTGATATTCACTGTAATTGCATATAATATCTGAGAACCATGAAAACATAAATAGTTGTGAGATTATCTTTGTAATACAGATGATATTCTAATATAGGGGCGCCCCTGTAAACACTTGTGTGCTATCACTGGATTCTGATGAGAGAGCTCATGTGTGCTGTAATATGGTGCGTGCATTTATATAATCTGGCACAAGTACACAAAAAAATAGGCTCCAGAAGTAAGGATAGTTGGCAGATGATAGGTTCATAATATACTGTATAGAGAGTTTATTGCCAAACCATGATAACAAGAGCACACAACAACTAGGCAGATCATAGTGTACATAACAGGGGTACACCATAACCATGATATATAAATCGGGAAAGTGGAACTGGCTTGAAAATACGGTGTTGTATTGTCGCTAGTAATTGAAAGCCTATCGATCACATACAGGCCAGCTTTATCAGCTTTTGACTGCAGATGTCCCTGCGCCCCTTGCTGACAAGGAACATACTGTATGTACTAAATACAAAATAAACAAACAGGAACATGTTAAAGAACAGAAGAGGAAGCATATTCTTGAGGTTCTGCTTCATTGCATACAATGTTGGTTGCCCACTCATGATGAATCACAGCGCCCAAAGAAATGCAATTCCATGATGTCTCTCTATATGTGGCAATTTTGAACAAGAGTCATTAGGATCATATTCTGAATAAGAGTCAACAGGTAGGGAGCGTATGAGTTTCATTGCATCCAGAATGGCACTCAATGCCTTGGTGCCAATTTTGTAAGTCATTGCAGTGTTTAGCTTCAAGAGTGGACTGCTGCTAGTGCGACACAAAGCAGCTACACAGATCATAGTGTAGATATAACGGGAAAACCTTAAGCATCAGAGTAAAATCAAAAAAGTGGAACTTGCTGGAATATATGTGCTAGTATTGCCGGTACGGCTAGAAAGGCTTCAGATAGCAGCTCTCTTCAAGTGAAGGTGTGGTACTGTTAATATCAGTGTAACTCTCAAAGGCGACATAGCTCCCCACATTTCCTTGCTATTCTTATAGGATTCAAGTGGGCAGGCCACTACAAATCCTATTCCTATGTTCACAAAATCCTGCAAATCAAAGAGGCTCAAAGTATCCATCACAACCGACCGTATAGACCTCTACACTGCAAATGTCCCTGCTCATCTTCAGTACAAGGAACATACTGTACTACTATCATACTCCCTCCGTTCCAAAATATAAGTCTTGGTAGAGATTTCCACTATGGATCACATATAGATGTATCCAGATACATTTTAGAGTGTAGATTCACTCATTTTGCTCCATATGTAGTCCATGGTGGAATCTATACAAAGACTTGTATTTAGGAACGGAGAGAGTACATATTAAAGAAGAACGGAAGAGGAACATGGTAAAGAAGAGCAAGCAGATTTCGGATAATGAAATGTTGGTTGCGTAGTGCCCACACATGATGAACCAGAGCGCATTAAGAATGCAACTCCCAGCTGTCTCGGCCATTTCAGGCGGTTGGATGAAGATCCTACGTCTCCTAACCCTTCTTCTTCCTCGTCTCTGATTCTTCCCATACATAACACCGCACGGGCCACCGGCCGCACCACCGGCCCCCACCGCATGTGTTCCTCCTCCACCCCCACCCCCCCACCCCCGCCCCCACCCGCGTTGAGTTTTCTTCGTTCCGCGAGATCCCACAACCACCCGAGCCCCTTCGTTCGCACCGGCGAGCTCCGGTGAGCTCTGAAAAATCGACTGACCCAATTTTGAAATTTAGTCTACTGTGATTTGACTAGTGTGGAATATAAAAGGGGAAAACCATAAGGATTGGCAGTATAGTGTTGAGCGTGCCATGGCGGATCTGAAGGTGCAAACCAGACAAAGGCAACTTCGCAACCAAGACAAGAAATCAGAGTAAAGCAGTGGCGATCTATTTTCTTGCTGCGATAAATAAGTTGAGCAGATACGAAAGAGTACCGCCTCTGGTGCGGCGCCGTGTATGCATCTGCTAAGAATTTGATGGTGCTATGGTAGCGATGGTTGTCGGCAACGTGGAAGCAGATCTAGGAGGGTAGATGGTGGCGGCAGGGCACAGTGGACGAGACAATCGTAGGAGCGGCGCCGGCAAGGTGGACGACGGCGGGGATGAAGCGAGAGGATGGGATGCAAGGATCCCGGTCCGAATCTGTGGATGAGAGGGGTCGATCTCTTGTAATGGACGGCGGCATCGAGGTATCAGCTCTGGCATTGTGGAGGAGGACGGCGGTGGATGGGGTGGCGGACGGCGGCGGACGGAGGAGGCTGGGGTGGAGAGGGTGTTTTGGCGCCCACAGAGTACGAATGGGGAAAAGGGAGGTAGAGAGGAAGGGGGAACCATGTATTCAGGGGGTGCTTGTCTCAAATGCGGGTAAATATACAAACTTAGCCCCCCTTTCAAATTTCCTACATCACAGCAATATTAGTCGGTTGGGATAGGACGGTAATCTCGCATACACCGAATATTTGCCGACGAGAGTTTGTTTTTGGCGCCCATCGTGTATGAAGATGAATCGGGGAGGGAGTCAATTTCAGCCGAGGACACACTCTATTTTGGCGCCCACCGTGTATGAATCCGGGTGAGAGGCGGTTACATCATGTTTGGGTGAAATTACAAACCTAACACTATCGAAACCTATAGAAATCCAGCAGATAGGCTTTGCATGGCAGGGATTGGCAGTAGTAATTTCCATCTCATAGATTTTGGTTTCGGGCGGTTACTGCGACTTTCCCCGCTTCGTTCAAATTTTGCACAGTGCACGTTTACCGTGCCAACTCAATTCGAATCCCGTTTGTATTCAATTTTTTCAGGCGGGATCCATTTTCAATTGGAATTAAATTCTATATACATCATTTCTTTATATATACTTTCAAAAGCACAACACCATTTATACATAAATATGGTTGACAAATGGCATGATCTCAGATTCATAAGGTTGTATCCATCAATTTGGATTTTCAAATATTTGAAACCACTTTATGTTGAAATCCAATGTATGCATTCCTCGCTAACTGTCTCCAATTAATGTGTGTTTCATGCGGGGTTTTTTTTACTTCTCAAACATGTATTATGTGTTTCACACACGCAACATATAGTGTAATCCCGTTTAGACATTAATTCCATATAAACCATGCATTGTTTGTAATTAAAGAATCTATGGATCACCAATATTAATAAACTATATAACATTACACGTGTGCCCAAATTCAAATGAATATGCATGTTTGATACACCAATTTGCGTTATGATATTATCGATGTCTTGATCTCCAGTTTAGATATTTTAATCCCCTTTAATCTAGATATTCATCTCATATAGCTATCACTCATTCTTATATAGGACTATCTCTCTGGACCTATACGCGTTCATCGTCTCTCACGTATCTCTCATGCTACCTGTATGTCGACAGTGATCTTTTATCTTCGTCACACACTGACGGTACTCTCTCCCTCGACCTTCATCACTCTATCTCTCTCTAAGTATATCTTGCTCCCTGCTATGTGTCTCTAACTATGATTCTCCATGTGGAATCTCTTTCTCTCACACAAACACAAAACTTTGTCTCCCGGGGTCTCATTTCTCTCTACTATTCCCATGTGTGCCACTCGCACACCCCTCATATAGAGATGTCTTTCGCTCCTTAGATATGAGAACCTACGACTTGTCACACCCTGATTTTCATGGCACAACACTTAAGATGACAAATCATGATACTTTTGTGTGTTTTGGTCCTTGCTTGATTTGATTTTTGTCTACTGGTTGCAAGTGCTCTAAAAATAAAATAAATCCTCCAACTCCTATACTTCATCTCCTTGTTCCAAACTCTTGAACCAATGATCATGCCATGTGTATAGGACATAAAAATATTTTCTTACAAAAATAATTTGGCCAAATAGTATTTTCAAAAATTAGTTTTTCAAAAACCCCTGAATTGAGGGTTGCACTGCAAGTACTTAATTAAGGGCAGTAAAAATCTTTTCAAAAATATATTTGACTCCTATTAGATATAGGATACCCAGAAACCACAAAAATATAATTTTAAATGTTATTTTCCTATTTTATTTAAAAGCTTTTTCTTAAGGCCAGAAATGGTCTTTAATAGGGAAAAATTATTTTATTGTTTCAAAAATATTTGACAAAAATTAGGGAAACTCAGTGGACTTATATTTTCCATATATAAGAGTTTCAACACATGGTCATGTTCAAAATATTGGTCAAACCCCTCAAAAACCATTTCTGGATATTTCAAGCTTTTGAAATATTTACAAAGGAAATATTCTCCAAAAATTCCAAGAAAATTCTATCATGTCACCTATGACATATTAGATGATCTTGCCAAGTCTCATGACTTGGAGAACAAGATAACATCATCAAATCCCCTCAAAACCATTTCTGTCCATTTTGAAGTTTGAGCAACTTTACATTGCCAAACATTCCCAAATAATCTCAAACCTTGTGAACATTCTCAAATGTCCTAATTATTCATCTAGATCAAGTGGCACAAGTTGGAGAACAAGTTGACTTGATCAAAGTGCCCCAAAACCATTCCTGTCCAGAACCAAATTTGAACAACTCTACATTGGAAACTTTCTCTCCTTGATTCCAACTTTTGTGAGCATGATCACATGATCAAATGATGACACTACACCAAGTGGTGCATCAAGGAGAACATATTTTCATGACTAAATCTTGGGAAACACATTTCTGTTCATTTCTAGGGTTTGCCAAAGTTACATTGGCAACTTCCTCCAAATGAGCTCCAACTTGGTGATCAACCCCATTATTATATGACACTTGATCCTGTTAATCTTCATGTCAAGTGGAGTTAATTTGCTTGCCCAAAGTTTCATCAAACACCTTCTGTCACTTTTCAAAAATCACCATTTTGACCACTTGCACTATTCTCCTTGAGCTCAACTTTTTACCACATCTCCTCCTAGTCTTCTCCTATCTCCAGTAACTCTTCCCTGGCCTCAGCTCAATGATTGAGGGGTGAAACACCCCCATTTACCCTTCTGGACAGCAGCATTCTTCTCCTTTCTCACCACCCTCCACGTTCCAGTGGCCCTCCATGGCATCCAATGCTTCCTCCCCTTTCTTTACTACTCCCTAGCACTGCTGGACACAAGTGGTTGCGCCCACTTTCCACTTTTTATGCCATGGCATGCCAAAGGCGTGCTCCAGAGCGCGCTACAGTGCTCCCACGCACTGTAGCTGCTCTCTGCCCAAGCCACCCGACCACCTCGAGCCTCCCCCTCGCGCCAGTCGAGGTGCCTCGGCGTCCGCAACATGCTACGCGGTCGGCCCCCTTCTCTCTCCCCCTCCTCGCGCCTCTGCGCTAGCGAACAGAGGCCGCCCGAGCGCGCCAATGGAGCGCCTCACACGCGCGCCACCCTGGCCCTTCCCCGCTCCTTCTCTCAACTCCTCTAGCCCTAGACCAACCCCACGAACACCCCAGACACGCCCACGCGCGCCCCCATGGCCTCCAGCAACGGTTAGGAGCTCGCCGGCGCACGAGTCCACGGCACCCCGCCGTTCGCCTATTTAAAGGCCTCCCCGAGCCCTCTCTCTACTCCTTTGGCTCTCTCTCCCTCCCAGCAACCGTCTGGACCAACTCACTCCTCTCCCTGCGCCCTCCATAGCCCTCCATGGCCGGAGAGCCGCCGCCAGCCTCCACCTAAATTCAGCCGAGCCTGAGCTCTTCTCCCTCTCCTCTCTCCACCAGAAGGCTCCCCTGAGCAATGCGGATCTCCCACGCTCTTTCCCTCGTCCGAGGACGCACTGCAGTGCCATGCCCCAACCTCACCGTCGCCCCTGTCCGCCGCGAGCGATGCACCGCTCACATCCCGCCACCCCAGGCGTCGTGGCGCACCTCGGCGGGTGCGTCACGCTCTCCTGAATCCGCCGGTGTGCCGGGCATCGCCGGAGGTGACCGGAGCCACCGGAACGGGCACCGGCAAGCGCTCGGCCCCGCCTCCTCTGCCTCCTCTGTCGCGGGCGGGAGGAGGGCGACGACCCTGCGGGTGGACCCCGCAGGTTAGTGACCGGCCAGCGGGCCCCTCCCGTTTAAGTGGAAGCGTACCAGCCTCTTCCCCGCTTCCCCGCAGCGAAGGCGCCCTGACTGGAATACGCCATCGACGTCGCCTGGGCGCCTGGTGCGGCCGAGCCGCTGGGCCGGCCCACAGTCTATCTGCCGCCCCATGCGCAGGATAAGGTTAAGCCCTTTTTCTCATTTTCTTTATCCAGTGAACTTCAAAAATCTCTAAACAACTCAAATAGTGTCCAAATTTGATGATTCAAATTTCTTATGACTCCATAAATCATGAACTTTCACATGGTGCTATTTGCACATTTTTCCAGAAACTTTCTCTTCATAAACATTTATCAAATCCCATTTTTCCATTTCTGTCATAAACTTTAGGAAATCACAGAGGGCTCAAATTTGATCCAAATGCCATTGTTCAAATTTCTAGATGCTTCTAAGTTCATAACTTAGTTTATGAACATTTTTATTAATACTTTGTGTACCACATAAATTAATGAGCCATTTCTTCATATTTATCAACTTTGCAAATTCATAGGAAATTCATTTGAACTCCAAATCTAGTGAAACCAACTCCTAGATGCTTCTAAAATCATGGGTTGTTAAATGGGTGCCTTTGCTCATTTTTCAAAAATATATTTCTGTACACTTCTTGCCAATCCATAAACCCCTTGATTCCACCATATCAAAATGTTCAGAGATATCCATTCATCAAATCCCAATGAAACCACTTTGGTCATCCCTCATATGACCAGAGGTATCCTAGAAAAGTCCAACTCATATTTTTAGAGCACTTTTATTTCCTGCCTTGTTGTGTTGCTTATTATGGTTGCTTTCAACGATAGTTGACGAAGTAGACGCAATGCTCGGAGTTGGACCAGAGATATTTGAAGACCTCGAAGACTTTGTTAAACAGGCAAGCAGCCCTTTGACCATGTCTATGAAACCCTTTTTATCCATGTCACATAGCTCTTTATTATTGTTGCACCGGAATCATGATGAGATGGTGAACCACGTGGTTGGTTGCCTCTGTTACTTCCTCGTTGATACTTGCATTGTGCATGGCCCTACCTTCTTATGAGGGTTATGCCGGTGGGAGTAGATAGGATGCTAAAGTAGATGCTACGCAAAAAGGGATGGGTATATGCATGGTGAAGGAGACAAAGTGATTTCAAAAGTCTTTTCGAAAACCCCGTCGGGTGCCACTTATGCCCGAGGGAGATGATGAGATGGGTAACCACTTGATGACGAAGTGGTGTACCGAGGCAAGTGTGTGTGTTGTTTTTCAAAAACAGATTGGTCGAAGTTGCGACCGTTATTCCAACCTTACATGCGCAACCACTCTACCCTTATATGGGAAAGGGCATTATTGATTACCTAGACCGATACTAGCTTGGAGCCCGCATTACTAGTGACGGGAGAGTCGTTGGTGCGCTCTCTCGGGACGGGGTCGTGCCAGGTAGGGTGGCCATGACTGTTTTCATAGGGCACCGGACACACCGTTGGTACCCCGTGCCAGTGGTATGTGATAAGTATGCGAGCGAGGCTCCAAGAAAGTGTTATGTGAAAAGTTGGGCACGGGGGTTACTGCCAATAGAGTGGACTCCATGTTAGTGTCGTCTAGGGAAAGGTAGTGATCGGGTGCTTACCCCGGGTACTTGAGGTACCGCGGGTCGTGGCTGACACGGAAGTTCCCCGGATCTTGTGGGTACAGTGTGCAACCTCTGCAGAGTGTAAAACTATTCTAATAGCCGTGTCCACGGTCAAGGACAGTTGGGTAACCGCTCTTGGGCTACGTCCACTTGTTTACAAACCAAGTGTGTGTGTTGATAAAAATGACTTGGGTCAAGTCAAGGGACTTGACACGATTGAGATGGGTTGGTGTCCAGTCTATTTATGTTAGATGGGTTGGTGCCCACTCTATTTATGTTGATATCTGTAACCTGTCCTCGTGGTTACTTGAATTCTCTTGATGCATGCCTTATAAAGTTGTTGAACATGTCATTGCACTCAAAACTAGCTTTCTGCAAAAATTTACCTATATCATGCATTGTTGTATCTTGAACCAAAACATAGGTTGCTTGCGAGTACATTCAAAGTACTCATTGGCTTGGCACTGGTTATTTTATTGGCCAGGCTTGAAAGAACAGGATATGATGAAGAATACTTCGGCGACGAACATGCGAGCTAGGACGCTTCCCAGTCAGAATGCCTGTAGGGTTAAGGCAGATGGCATGGGTCCAAGTTATCGACGAAGATTTCCGCTGCGATGATATACTCAAGACTTGACCATAATGGTCCTACTTGTGTAAAACGATATGTACGGATGTAAGACTCTTGTTATTCATCTTCTGTGTGTTCAGTGAGCATTGATCTCTGGGATCACTATACACGTGCATTCGGTGGTCGCGACTTATGAGTCGGGGTCCCCACAGAGCTAGTATCAGAGCCATCCTGACTGTAGGAAGCCTTAGTTAGCATGGTCGTTAGTTAGGGTAAAAATATTTCAAAACTACTACTAGTTTTCAAAACTATCTATACTTCTCTTCCCTTCTCAGTTTATCAAAAAACTAAGGTATACTTTCCTTATTGATCTCTTCCCCTTCAAAACCTTTGGTCGCTAGTACCCTTATGCCCCTGACCACTGGATTCCTTGTAATCCTCGTGGATAATCTAGAAGGAAGATGCCTTGCCAGACATTCACCCACATCTCCTGAACACAAGATTGGCGACATCACAGCAAGACGATACCAACAGAAGATATATCCTTGAGGAATGAGGACCTGAAGACCTAGGAGATGGTGACACCCTTGACACTGCCCCAAGATGATGCAACATTAGCCTACGATGATCAGGGCATAGAATATGCAAGGTCATGATATACATCGCTAATAGTGTAACCCTGTCACTACCATTGTTGTATCGGCAACCACCAACGGATGAGAACCTAGCCATTTGGTCCGCCTCACCATAGTGAGCAGGGAAACGGTTCTCCTCATCCCCCGCTCTTGGTGTCGATGTTGTCACCAACGTAACCGACATGATGGACCTCTATTGCGCCTTGATAATGTCATTGCATAAAGGATTACCTACCTGGTACCATCGACGGCTTAGAAGACAAAAAGGGATCGTCGTGATTGAGAAGACAATAGAAGACCAAGTCAATGCCAGTTATGAGGAGCCACCTTCACCCCATCACTTCAACAGGCAAGAAGTTGTTGAAGGCTCTTCAAGCTCAACCAGGATCGTTTCATCAAACAACTACAAGAGACGTAGCAGCACCTGAGGAAACCCGGGAGACTGCACAAGGCACAAGGCACGACTATGGAGTCCGAGAACCCCTAGGTTAGGATGAGTCGTGTACCCCCTATGCGCAGTCGAGTCCGTATGATGGTTCGAGTAGAACCATGATTGTGTGTTGCTTGTTTTTATTTGTTGTGTTTTTTATATCAGTCGCCCTTTTTGCCCTAGGCAACAAGTACGCGACCATATCACCTGCCTTATTCTGTTGTTTGGGTTTGGCCGTTTTGGCACTTGTTTGTTTGCACCTGCACTATAGAACCCCCTTTAGGCATCCCACCTCCTCTATGCTACTTTTCCCTCTCGTCTCTCTCTCCTCAACTGAAGACCAGCAAGACAAGGTGCACCAAGAAATCTGCTTCGGCAACCAACTAGCAATGAAGACTTTTGTTGCAGCCTCCTCGACCAAGTGAAACCCCGTAGAGTTATGTTTAACCCTCCAGACTAGAAACCCATTCCTAGACCCTTCGAGACTTCATGAGATACCCCAGTCCTTAACCATGTGCTTGACCCACAGAATTGCAAGAGAACCAGTTAAGCCTCTGTAAACCTCGCACAACACTGGGTTCGTTATGGAACTAGTGGACATAGTGAACAAGCACATTATCATCCTAATATAGCACCAAGACTGACGATGCCATAGGGAAGACCAGATTGAGGATATAGGATTTGAGGACAGATGACTTGGTGAGTTTATATCAATAACTTTGAGGAATCGTCCGAGACTATTTGGTGGATTATGAGGCTACCATGTTGGTGATGAACTTGGTGGGATCATGATTATAGAGTAGCATAGCTTTCGTTACCCCTGAGTAAATTGGATTTATATGACAATCATGATCGCAAGCTGGAATTCTTGAAAGTATTTGGATTTAACTTAGCCATGGGATATTGTTAGGAGACAGTTGATATTACGTAAATGACTTGGGGGAACATGTAGGAATTCTCGTTGGACAAAAGATTTGGGTTTAAGTAGGTGATTCTAGTTGAATATAGATGCTGAGCATGTCTGCATGGTTCGGAGTAAATTGGGTTTAGACTGATGATCTTGATCGTGATACCATGTTTCTCGGTGGACCATAAACTAGGAGATTGGATGTATTGTCAGAGTTTAATTAGGTATCTATATAAGCTTGACCTTGGAGTATTACTAGAATGCAATAACGGGAATTGGTGGACTGACTATAGTAAGGCAGCCCTTTCAAGCATTTGGGGATTATATGGACTTTAGAAGATCATGTGGAACACCATAACCATTGGGTTTGTAGAATTAAATGGATTATGTAGTGATTAATGGAAGTTAATGGGCTGTTGCAGTTGATTCATAGGAAGGAAACAAGATCTTGGAGTGGCTTACAACGTGTTTCCTTAGGATAGAGGTGCTTTATCTTAGACCTTGGAAGGATAGGCTGAGCACTTGGATTGTCACGTTCAAGCTTGGCAGCTTATATGTTCTACCCATGGATTTTTTTAGGGGTAGCCACACACATGAGTTTGGGGATCGTAGACATATATGATTTTGTTAGACCTCCTCTTGGGAGTCATGAGGATATGAATAGCATGAGTGATGATTGGAGTTGGCCTATACTAATGATGCTTTCAATAGTATAAGGTGATCTGTTTGGAGGACTAAGTAGAACAATTGGCATCTCAGAAACTGTGCTCAAGGATGGGATGATAAACATTCACTCGCACACTAGAATCCTTGAAACCCTTATGCCCTACCAAGCCACAACACGGTTGGATCATGACCTTGGGCCTTGGCTCTAGATCAATAAGACCTTGGCCAATACTCAACTGTAACCATCCCCAATGCCTCAGCCCACTATACGTACCCCATAGACTTCATGGAGTGCTTAGACAAGATAGTTGTCATCTTCACCCGTAGACGGAAGAAGAGCACGAGCGACACTTGAGGATGGTCCTAAACAAGCTTCGAGAGCACCAATGTATGCCAAGTTCAGCAAGTGTGAATTTTGGCTGCATGAAGTTGGATTCTTGGGTCATGTTTTAACTGAAGAAGGATTGTCAGTCGATCCCGCTAAGATTGAAGTCGTGACTGAATGGCAATCCCCAAGCAATGTGAAGGAAGTCAGAAGCTTCCTCGGACTCGCGGGACATTACCGCAAGTTCGTTGAAGGATTCTCAAGCATTGCCGACCCATGACTCAGCTCTTGAAAAAGGACAAGAAGTTCGAATGGACGCCGAGCTTCCAAGAGCTGAAGAAGAGACTGACCACCGCCCTAGTTCTGGCCACACCAGATATACACAAGGAGTTTGTGATATATTGTGATGCGTCAAGAACCGGACTGGGAGGTGTTCTGATGCAAGAAGGCAGAGTCGTAGCCTACCTTTCAAGGCAACTACGGCCTCATGAAGAGAACTATGCTACTCATGATCTTGAGCTAGCAGCAGTGGTTCATGCCCTGAAGACATGGCGACATTACCTCTTAGGGAAGCGATGTGAGATATACACGGATCACAAAAGTCTGAAGTATATTTTCACTCAAAGGGAATTGAACATGAGGCAGAGAAGATGGCTAGAATTGATCAAAGATTATGACCTCAGTGTTCAATACCACCCTGGGAGGCTAATGTGGTAGCAGATGCATTAAGCAGGAAGGCTTGTTCCTTGAATGCTATGCTTAAGGACAAGCTACCCGCCTTGTATGAAGAACTTGAAAGCTTCGTGTTGGAACTGGTTGCACCAGGATTCTTAGCTAACCTTGAAGTCAAGCCGACCCTGATGGATGATGTTAAAGAAGCTCAGTGGGGGACACGAGAGTATTGAAGGCATCAAGAGGAAGATCAAGGCGGGCAAAGCCCCAGGTTTCACAAAAGATGAGCAAGGGGTCGTGTGGTTTGGGAATCGCATTTGCGTACCCAACAAGATTGAGCTCAAGAATCTGATCTTGCAAGAAGCTCATGACACCCCGTATTCCATCCATCCTGGAGGAACCAAGATGTATCTAGACCTGAAGGAAAGATTCTGGTGGCACGGGATGAAAGGGAGATTGCCACCTATGTTGCAAAGTGTGACGTATGCCAGAGAGTCAAAGCTGAACATCAGTGACCCGCTGGATTGTTGCAACCCCTCAAGGTGCCTGAATGGAAGTGGGACAAAGTCGGGATGGACTTCATCACCGGTTTACCTAGGTCAAGCAAGGGACATGACTCCATATGGGTCATTGTTGACCATTTGACCAAGGTGGCCCACTTCATTCCGGTCAAGACGACCTACAAGGGGAACTAGTTAGCCAGTCTCTACATCAACCGAATCGTGAGCATTCATGGCGTTCCCAAGGAAATTGTGTCGGATAGAGGAACCCAATTCACCTCAAGGTTCTGGAAGAAGTTCCAGGAGGCCATGGGGACCAAGTTGTCCTTCAGCACTGCTTTCCACCCACAAACCGGAGGTCAGGCAGAACGAGGGAATCAGATACTCGAAGACATGCTCCGAGCCTGTGTCTTAGCATATGGAGCTAAGTGGGAAGATTGCCTCCCTTTCGCCGAGTTCTCTTACAACAACAGTTATCATTCAAGCCTTCAGATGGCACCATTTGAGGTGTTATACGAACGGAAATGCCGCACACCCCTCAATTGGTCAGAAACCGGAGAAGGACTTGTCTTTGGGCCCGATATCCTCCGTGAAGCCGAAGAGCAAGTCCAGCTTGTCAGAGGGTGTTTGAAGACTGCCAAGTCAAGACAAAAGAGCTACGCTGACTCACGTCGTCGAGACATGACCTTCCGGGTTGGAGACCATGTTTATCTCCGGGTCACACCTCTCAAGGGAACCCAGTGATTCCATGTTAAGGGGACGCTTGCACCAAGATACATCGGCCCCTTCAAGATCACTGAACGACGAGGAGAAGTGGCTTACCAGTTGGAACTTCGACCTGAACTATCCGATGTGCACAACGTGTTCCACGTGTCACAACTCCGGAAGTGTCTCCAAGTTCCAGACAAGCCTGATCTTTACAAGGACGTCAATCACCGAGCCATTGACCTCCAGTCCAATAAGACCTATCTGAGAGACCATTAGTAACCTGGGTCAGGCAGCACGTCATACAAGAATCTACAACACCGGGTACTTCAAGATTCAATGGAGCACCACACGGAAGCAAAAGCAACATGAGGACTTGAAGACTACCCCAGATCCAAGTTTCTGTATCCCTTTCCGCGCCTAGTCTGGGAATCTCGGGGACGAGATTCTTGTAAGGGGGGTAGGTCTGTCACACCCTGATTTTCATGGCACAACACTTAAGATGACAAATCATGATAAATTGTGGTTTGACAAAAACTTTTGTGTGTTTTGGTCCTTGCTTGATTTGATTTTTGTCTGCTGGTTGCAAGTGCTCTAAAAATAAAATAAATCCTCCAACTCCTATACTTCATCTCCTTGATCCAAACTCTTGAACCAATGATCCTGCCATGTGTATAGGACATAAAAATATTTTCTTACAAAAATAATTTGGCCAAATAGTATTTTCAAAAATTAGTTTTTCAAAAACCCCTGAATTGAGGGTTGCACTGCAAGTACTTAATTAAGGGCAGTAAAAATCTTTTCAAAAATATATTTGACTCCTATTAGATATAGGATACCCAGAAACCACAAAAATATAATTTTAAATGTTATTTTCCTATTTTATTTAAAAGCTTTTTCTTAAGGCCAGAAATGGTCTTTAATAGGGAAAAAATATTTTATTGTTTCAAAAATATTTGACAAAAATTAGGGAAACTCAGTGGACTTATATTTTCCATATATAAGAGTTTCAACACATGGTCATGTTCAAAATATTGGTCAAACCCCTCAAAAACCCTTTCTGGATATTTCAAGCTTTTGAAATATTTACAAAGGAAATATTCTCCAAAAATTCCAAGAAAATTCTATCATGTCACCTATGACATATTAGATGATCTTGCCAAGTATCATGACTTGGAGAACAAGATAACATCATCAAATCCCCTAAAAACCATTTCTGTCCATTTTGAAGTTTGAGCAACTTTACATTGCCAAACATTCCCAAATAATCTCAAACCTTGTGAACATTCTCAAATGTCCTAATTATTCATCTAGATCAAGTGGCACAAGTTGGAGAACAAGTTGACTTGATCAAAGTGCCCCAAAACCATTCCTGTCCAGAACCAAATTTGAACAACTCTACATTGGAAAATTTCTCTCCTTGATTCCAACTTTTGTGAGCATGATCACATCATCAAATGATGACACTACACCAAGTGGTGCATCAAGGAGAACATATTTTCATGACTAAATCTTGGGAAACACATTTCTGTTCATTTCTAGGGTTTGCCAAAGTTACATTGGCAACTTCCTCCAAATGAGCTCCAACTTGGTGATCAACCCCATTATTATATGACACTTGATCCTGTTAATCTTCATGTCAAGTGGAGTTAATTTGCTTGCCCAAATTTGCATCAAACACCTTCTGTCACTTTTCAAAAATCACCATTTTGACCACTTGCACTATTCTCCTTGAGCTCAACTTTTTACCACATCTCCTCCTAGTCTTCTCCTATCTCCAGTAACTCTTCTCTGGCCTCAGCTCAATGATTGAGGGGTGAAACACCCCCATTTACCATTCTGGACAGCAGCATTCTTCTCCTTTCTCACCACCCTCCTCGTTCCAGTGGCCCTCCATGGCATCCAATGCTTCCTCCCCTTTCTTTACTACTCCCTAGCACTGCTGGACACAAGTGGCCGCGCCCACTTTCCACTTTTTATGCCATGGCATGCCAAAGGCGTGCTCCAGAGCGCGCTACAGTGCTCCCACGCACTGTAGCTGCTCTCTGCCCAAGCCACCCGACCACCTCGAGCCTCCCCCTCGCGCCAGTCGAGGTGCCTCGGCGTCCGCAACACGCTACGCGGTCGGCCCCCTTCTCTCTCCCCCTCCCCGCGCCTCCGCGCTAGCGAACAGAGGCCGCCCGAGCGCGCCAATGGAGCGCCTCACACGCGCGGCACCCTGGCCCTTCCCCGCTCCTTCTCTCCCCTCCTCTAGCCCTAGACCAACCCCACAAACACCCCAGACACGCCCACGCGCGCCCCCGTGGCCTCCAGCAACGGCTAGGAGCTCGCCGGCGCACGAGTCCACGGCACCCCGCCGTTCGCCTATTTAAAGGCCTCCCCGAGCCGTCTCTCTACTCCTTTGGCTCTCTCTCCCTCCGAGCAACCGTCTGGACCAACTCACTCCTCTCCCTGCGCCCTCCATAGCCCTCCATGGCCGGAGAGCCGCCGCCGGCCTCCACCTAAATTTAGCCGAGCCCGAGCTCTTCTCCCTCTCCTCTCTCCACCAGAAGGCTCCCCTGAGCAATGCGGATCTCCCACGCTCTTTCCCTCGTCCGAGGACGCACTGCAGCGCCATGCCCCAACCTCACCGTCGCCCCTGTCCGCCGCGAGCGATGCGCCGCTCGCATCCCGCCACCCCAGCCGTCGTGGCGCACCTCGGCGGGTGCGTCACGCTCTCCTGAATCCGACGGTGTGTCGGGCATCGCCGGAGGTGACCGGAGCCACCGGAACGGGCGCCGGCAAGCGCTCGGCCCCGCCTCCTCTGCCTCCTCTGTCGCGGGCGGGAGGAGGGCGAAGACCCTGCGGGTGGACCCAGCAGGTCAGTGACCGGCCAGCGGGCCCCTCCCGTTTAAGTGGAAGCGTACCAGCCTCTTCCCCGCTTCCCCGCAGTGAAGGCGCCCTGACTGGAATACGCCATCGACGTCGCCTGGGCGCCTGGTGCGGCCGAGCCGCTGGGCCGGCCCACAGTCTATCTGTCGCCCCGTGCGCAGGATAAGGTTAAGCCCTTTTTCTAATTTTCTTTATCCAGTGAACTTCAAAAATCTCTAAACAACTCAAATAGTGTCCAAATTTGATGATTCAAATTTCTTATGACTCCATAAATCATGAACTTTCACATGGTGCTATTTGCACATTTTTCCAGAAAATTTCTCTTCATAAACATTTATCAAATCCCATTTTTCCATTTTTGTCATAAACTTTAGGAAATCACAGAGGGCTCAAATTTGATCCAAATGCCATTATTCAAATTTCCAGATGCTTCTAAGTTCATAACTTAGTTTATGAACATTTTTATTAATACTTTGTGTACCACATAAATTAATGAGCCATTTCTTCATATTTATCAACTTTGCAAATTCATAGGAAATTCATTTGAACTCCAAATCTAGTGAAACCAACTCCTAGATGCTTCTAAAATCATGGGTTGTTAAATGGGTGCCTTTGCTCATTTTTCAAAAATATATTTCTGTACACTTCTTGCCAATCCATAAACCCCTTGATTCCACCATATCAAAATGTTCAGAGATATCCATTCATCAAATCCCAATGAAACCACTTTGGTCATCCCTCATATGACCAGAGGTATCCTAGAAAAGTCCAACTCATATTTTTAGAGCACTTTTATTTCCTGCCTTGTTGTGTTGCTTATTATGGTTGCTTTCAACGATAGTTGACGAAGTAGACGCAATGCTCGGAGTTGGACCAGAGATATTTGAAGACCTCGAAGACTTTGTTAAACAGGCAAGCAGCCCTTTGACCATGTCTATGAAACCCTTTTTATCCATGTCACATAGCTCTTTATTATTGTTGCACCGGAATCATGATGAGATGGTGAACCACGTGGTTGGTTGCCTCTGTTACTTCCTCGTTGATACTTGCATTGTGCATGGCCCTACCTTCTTATGAGGGTTATGCCGGTGGGAGTAGATAGGATGCTAAAGTAGATGCTACGCAAAAAGGGATGGGTATATGCATGGTGAAGGAGACAAAGTGATTTCAAAAGTCTTTTCGAAAACCCCGTCGGGTGCCACTTATGCCCGAGGGAGATGATGAGATGGGTAACCACTTGATGACGAAGTGGTGTACCGAGGCAAGTGTGTGTGTTGTTTTTCAAAAACGGATTGGTCGAAGTTGCGACCATTATTCCAACCTTCCATGCGCAACCACTCTACCCTTATATGGGAAAGGGCATTATTGATTACCTAGACCGATACTAGCTTGGAGCCCGCATTACTAGTGACGGGAGAGTCGTTGGTGCGCTCTCTCGGTGACTGTTTTCACAGGGCACCGGACACACCGTTGGTACCCCGTGCCAGTGGTATGTGATAAGTATGGGAGCAAGGCTCCAAGAAAGTGTTATGTGAAAAGTTGGGCACGGGGGTTACTGCCAATCGAGTGGACTCCATGTTAGTGTCGTCTAGGGAAAGGTAGTGATCGGGTGCTTACCCCGGGTACTTGAGGTACCGCGGGTCGTGGCTGACACGGAAGTTCCCCGGATCTTGTGGGTACAGTGTGCAACCTCTGCAGAGTGTAAAACTATTCGAATAGCCGTGTCCACGGTCAAGGACAGTTGGGTAACCGCTCTTGGGCTACGTCCACTTGTTTACAAACCAAGTGTGTGTGCTGATAAAAATGACTTGGGTCAAGTCAAGGGACTTGACACGATTGAGATGGGTTGGTGCCCACTCTATTTATGTTAGATGGGTTGGTGCCCACTCTATTTATGTTGATATCTGTAACCTGTCCTCGTGGTTACTTGAATTCTCTTGATGCATGCCTTATAAAGTTGTTGAACATGTCATTGCACTCAAAACTAGATTTCTGCAAAAATTTACCTATATCATCCATTGTTGTATCTTGAACCAAAACATGGGTTGCTTGCGAGTACATTCAAAGTACTCATTGGCTTGCCACTGGTTATTTTATTGGCCAGGCTTGAAAGAACAGGATATGATGAAGAATACTTCGGCGACGAACATGCGAGCTAGGACGCTTCCCAGTCAGAATGCCTGTAGGGTTAAGGCAGATGGCATGGGTCCAAGTTATCGACGAAGATTTCCGCTGCGATGATATACTCAAGACTTGACCATAATGGTCCTACTTGTGTAAAACGATATGTACGGATGTAAGACTCTTGTTATTCAGCTTCTGTGTGTTCAGTGAGCATTGATCTCTGGGATCACTGTACACGTGCATTCGGTGGTCTTGACTTTTGAGTCGGGGTCCCCACACGACTCTTCCTCTTAAATATCTCTTTCTCACACACAAACACAAACTCTGTCTCCCAGGGTCTCATATTTCTCCATTTTTCTCTTGTATGTCGCTCACACACACACTCTCTCCGTAGAGATATCTTGTGTTCCCTCATATGTCTATCTAGCTATCACTCTCGTTGTGAAATATCTTTCTCTCTCGCAGACACAAAACTTCGTCTCTCAGGATCTCATTTCTCTCTGATATCTATTTGTATGTGACTCACATCCACCCTCTCTCTATCTCTCTCACACCCACACACATAACTCAGCCTTCTGATCCACTCGACTCCTATCTCTAACGCACACTAGCTAGCATCTTTATCTTTCTATTTATCTGTTTCTCCATCAACCTTCTTTCTCGCCCTCACTCTTGATTCCTATCACGCACACTACATATGTTTCTCTCTACATGCAGTCAAGTGCCCTCTTTTTATTTTTCTCTCACACACACATATATAACTTCACCCTCTTAACCACCCGACGGTCATCTCCAACACCCAAACTAGCGGATGTCCCTCTAGCTAGCATCTCCATCTCTGTATCTATCTGTAGTTACTCCGTCAACATTTCTTTCTCGCATGGAGTCTTGCTTCCTATCACCCACACTATATATGTCTCTCCATACATATGCATTTATAGGTTGATCTCTTTTGCACAATCGTTGTGCCTCACTCCCTCTGCTCGCCATAGATGCATGCTCCAGCCCACACCACTATCTCTTAAAGACAAAAACACATGCTAAATTGTCGGGCCTTCTTCCCTGCATTCTCACATGCATGCATATTGTCATACTGATCCATCTCTCCCATGTCATTGATCTTATGACTTATGTCTTCTTTCTTTTATCTCGATCATGCGTGCGCACACACACACACATCCCATGTATACATGTATACCTCTCACACATGCACATTCAAGGTCTCTATGTCTCGATACTTAGTTAATTACCCTCAATCCTAACACCACATCAAATCGTTCTCCTCTTGTGTGCACATAACTTTCGCCTGGATGGGTAAAACACACACTCACACTTAACAATCTCCTTCTAGCTACCCCCTCCCCCCCCCCCCGCCTCTCACTCTTCCCCTATATCCCCGAAACCAATAAGACCATCCCTTTGTTTAATTCCCGCCTACATGCACCATCGATATATAGTAGTCTTCCTCGGTGTCTCTCGAACAAACACGTTCTCTCGATGTCGACTCCTCTCACGCGCACACACCTTCTCTTCCCTCTCTACGGGCATTTTCTCTCTCGCACCCCATCATTGGTGGCCTCTGTCATACACATCACCTCTCTATGATGAAGCCATGCACAATTAAATTACATCCGCCACCGAGGACCCTGCGACACACACACACACACACGAACAAACACACACGCACTCACGCACGCACGCATGCACGCCCACCCACCCACACACACACACTAAGACTCCATCTCTTTCTCACACACACACAAACACACACACACACACACACGCGCACCCCCCCCACACACACACACTAAGACTCCATCTCTCTCTCTCACACACACACACACTAAGACTCCATCTCTCTCTCTCACACACACACACCCCACACACACACTAAGACTCCATCTCACACACACATGCTCTAGGCGGAGCATTTGTTCCTACCACCCTTCATCCAACCTTACCCGTATGATAAACAATCACCTTAATTTACTTGCATAACATGGACAAATTCCACTTTACTTTAGTAGTCAACAAACTTATCATCTGTACCCTTATAAAAAAACGAGTTGGCGATGATGGTGTGCCTTCCATCTTGTAATACAGACCGTCTAATCTATATCTGATGGATAGAAAGCAAACTATGATAATTTTACAAAAGATACCCGCACCTCTCTCCACATCCTTATCTACCACAACCTCATTGCTCAGCAATTAAAAAATGAAGTCTCTGGAACAATCTAGCATGGTGGCCGCTGCCGCCTGTCGGCGCCGTCCATCCCCATGCCTCCGCCCATTCCGACCACCAGTCACCACGACGCTCCACTCCTCCTCACCTTATCTCTCATCTTTCATTTTTAAGATGACATTCTCGAGATACCAGTTTTCCGATAAAATTCTCGAGATATCATTAGTTTTTACACATGGGATTACTCCTGCATGGGTCAATCACAACATGTGTTTTGTAAAAAAATGCATATTGATGTTCCATGCAATGCACGAGCATCTTGCTTGTAATTATATAACGCAAATCACGAGCAGGAAGTGACATTTTTTTACATAACCACGTTAACATGGCCACGTAAATCACTAGCTAAAGTAAATAACATTATACTTATATCCCGATCAAAAAGGTTGAGTACATGTCTGAAGAGTAGAGTCGCACACACGCACTCTGTCTCTCAGAATCTCTCTCTCACACACACCAGTTATGTGACACCCACTTAAGCAGACACGTATGTTACAATTTGTGCACCCGCGGGTACACGTGATGCTGCGCATTTATTTAAGCCGGAAGGCGAACCCAAACAGTAGTTGCATTCATTCCCCTCCCGCCGCCTCTTCTCTGGTCGCCGTCGCCCAGTAGCCATGGCCCAGCCGAAGGTAACAACATACGCCATACTCCCGCCGGAGCGGCGCTTTAATATGGAAATTTTAGTGGTCATGCATGCATCTTTTTGTGCTAGCACTCCTATATAAGGGTTGACTGGTCGCTTCCCACGGACGTGCACGGGCGGTGGAAGAGGAAGGAGAAGGGAAGCGGGCTGTGGAGTAACATTTTTTACCACAATTTCTTAGGAAACTGAGTGCAATAATTGAGTAGTTTTGCAAACTACTAGTACTACACCTGAAATGGTTCAAAACATATACTCCCTTACCAGCGCGCGCTTCCACCGTGAAACGGTCAGCGTCTCCCTAGAGCATCAGTGTCGCATTAATGCCCGGCCAGAGCGGAGGCGACCTCTCACTGGCACCGGCTTTGAAGTGGCACGACTGCCGAGAGAGCGCCGCTTCCCGGTGCACGCAACAGCTCCGCATCGAGACTGGCCATAGGCCCAGTTTGGATCCATGGGTTAGAGTTAGTTTGAGCTAGTTGGGGCTCAAATAGCCCTAAAGTATCCAAGCATGAGGGTTTAAATTGGAGCAAGTTGCACCGAACCCACCAAAAAAAACTATCCCATCCAAGAGGTGCTAACTTGAGATAGTTCTCGTTGGGACCACTGAAAAATCACTTTTCTCTCTCCATCAAGTGCATTTATTGTTAATCTAACCATGTCACCCAAACACCTCTTTGGCTACAGTTAGTTCAGGGTTAGTCATGAGTTAGTCTAACCTCTAGCTAAGTTAGAGTATCAAACAGGAGCAGTATAGGACATGCAAGTTGCTCAAAGCATACAGTCAAATTCCTACGTGAAAGGATTTTTTTTCTTTTTGAAAATGGAACGTGAAAGGAATTTTTTTTAGAATGCTCTTGGCATGTCGCTAGCATGTGATGAGTTAACCGACCTCAATAGACGGCAAAAACGCTAGCCCGCCGCACTTTGAGAGAGACGAGGAGAGAGAAGCGACACAGGCTGCTGGATTACTAGAGATAGGTGTTGCACGGAAGCCAAGAAATATGGTTATAGCGTGGGTTATCCATGTACTAGTATGATGTAACTACACTGGGCTGCCGTGTTTCGTACTCTTCCAGTTCACTGTGGAGATGATTGGTTGGTTTTATATCGCTGAATAATATTAAATATTATGAGTGCAGATGCTCCACCACGAGGTTCCTTGCTCCTTCTCGGTCGTCGAGAATCTATGTTCTTCCACTCTATTTTTTTACGTGAGCTTTGTTCATCCTTTTGCCAACACACGAGACATCTAGCATCAAGGTGCATTTGTTATGCAAGGATCATTCCATCTATATGAAGAACACGTGGGACTGGAACTACGAGACGGACATGTACCCAGGAGTCGACGTACGAACCTGAGTAATGTAGCGCAGTAAGTGAAGTAGAAAGGCACAAATGGTATGAACATGCGTGGCATATAGGGTGTGTTTGGTTGCGTTCTCGTCTCAGCATAGTTGTTCCCTCTCCATGCATTCTCAACTCAACACCCCTCTTCATGCATGCTCTCTTCATGCATGCTTCTAGTGTATTTGTGCTAAACTAGTGTGGACTCATGCACCCTCCATACACTCTACCAAACACCCAAAAGTAGGTTGAGAAGGGAACTCTTAGGCGACATTTGTCTCTTACTACGTACTACCACTAAATGTTGTACGTGCAATGCACGGTGATGTTATGGAGTACGTGCCTAAGTACTCTACTACTACTATATTAGCTGGAGGCACATATTAACTTTTATATTTATTTACGTGTATGTCCTGAGACCTTCCAACTAGGCGTGTCTTTCTCTCCAGGTCGCACTTTGTATCGTTCATACCACTAAGTACTACTACGTGTGGTCTCCGACCCAGAAGTGGAAGAAGTGGAGACGCTCTACCACGCTTTTTTTGCGCTGGGCTCTACCACGCTGTTCATGTCCCACCCCTTTCGCTGACGTGTGGGACATCCAGCACGTGCCGTGTTTGGCCCTCTTCGTCGTAAGAGTTGAAACGCTAGCATAAATCAGAAATAAAAAATAATTATAAATAAGCAGTGATACTATTTTTTTAGAACCAATCAGTAGTGATACTATACCACGCGGTTTCCTTGCTCCTCGATATCGGAAAGAATATTTCCATTCGCCAACATGTGGGACGTTGACCATCCTGGTCCACTTGCCATGCACGCAGAACTCCAAGGGAGAGTCACCCCGGTCATCGCGCCTCAGTAACAATGACTAATGAGCCGTCAAATCACAGGCCCACTTCCCACTTTGAAGTTGCTCGGACGAAGGAACCATCATGACTTCGTTGAATTCCGCTTCTTGAAGAAAACTATAGTACCAGCAGTACTGCTAGCTACAGTAATTACTCCAACAGAGGCCTCCTTTCGTTCATAGGATAGGAATATGAAAATCATAGGAAGTGAGATGACATGCATCTCAATTCCTATAGAGAAATAGATGCCATTTGATGCATAGGATAGGAATTTTTTCATTTAGTCTAGGCTAATGTACTGGTAATTTGCTCTAGAAACTACAGTAGTAACTAGTAGTACTGGTACATGCTCGTACTCAGACACAGACACACACACTAACTACTGGAGTAGTACTACTACTTCTCACATGCTGGCCAAACACCGTTGTTCTCCTTCCCGGCTTTGTCGTCGACACCCCATCGTGCTTGGATCTCCGCCAACCTCTCCGCAGCAGCGCGTGCGTCCTTTTCTTTCTTGCGGCAGCGGGCCTCTCTTTTCTTGAGTGCTTTCTGACTTTTCCGCTCCCTCTATGCAGCTTTGGCCGCCTCTTTCTCTACCGCCCATTCGGCCATGGCATCTTCAAATTCCTCCCACATAGTTGTGAGGTCGCGCGCGGCGATGAACTCGGCACGGCGGGATGCCATTGCTTCCCTACCATTTTGTGTGCGGTCATGGGCGGTGAGGAACTCGGCGCGGCGGGCTGCCATCGCTGCCTTATCGGTTAGTATGCGGCGCGGTGGCATGAACGATGCTTGGTGAGAGCTCTAGGGTGGAGTGGCCGGACAACCGTATAGTGCATTGGTTTGTCAAGAGCTCAAGGACAGAAGACGAAGGAAATTTGGATTCCCTTCAATCCTGGTCATTTATTAACGAGTAAAATTCATTGGCGGTCATCGAACTTGTCTTGATAGCTCACTTTGATCATTGTATACGAGATATGGTGATTATACGGTCACTGGCTCAGCGTATAGCTCCGTATTTGTCTAGTTGACCAGTCAAACAGTCCGCATGCGCCTCATCAGCTCGTGTTCTTTATCTATCTACGCGGGCCTACCTGTCAATGGAGAAAGAAATATTGTAAAAACCAAAATTATGCGTATGTGGGGAATCAAACCACGGACTCATCGCTGCAACGCACCCTCGTCAGCCAAATGAAAATGAAATACTTCGCGTCAGACACTCACGCTCACGCTATCAAAGCATGCTAATGCATGCATGTCGCCCTCTAAATCAAAGTCCTACTCATGGCGCAACGCAAACGGCGAGCCCATCACCTGCGCGCCCCAGTGGTGCCTGACATTACTGTTTAGATGTTTGATGGAGGCCTACGGGAACGTCGAGCATGTATTCACCTGGCTCAACACCAACGGTCATACTCGGAGCGCCTTGCTCATGTATATCGTCCATCACAACGACAATCTATAAAACAACCTAGCTAGAGAGGGTACTATGGTAGTATGGTACGGAGTATGTACTATTGTGAGCGACCGATCTTGGTGCCACTGCACACGAGTGTGTGTCTGATCGATTCATCCATTATTCGTAAGTTATGAATGGTTGCGTGGTGTCTATGGTGGTCGTCGAAGGCTAGCTGGCGACAAGAGCGGTTGTCAATACGTGCCGCATATGCTTCAAAGGCTTGTCATCCATGAGTTCACACTTTACCACCACGCCAGCGTCTGACCGCCCTAGCCTACCGAAACCCCTTCCATCACTAGTGCGCTTCCCGCCTAAAACGGTCACCGTCTCTCCAGAACGTCAATGCCGCATTCACCGGGCTTAACTGCAGGTGCAATTGGTGTGTCACTGACATGCGGGCCAGATGCCCGTTGGGCCCACATGTCAGTAACCCAACACTTCTGCAGTTAAGTCACTGAAGCAGCGTCCGCATTCATGCCCGACAAACCTACTCCGGCGCTAGTTGTCCATCCGTCTGCCGCGGCTCATTGCCATTCGCTCGCTATATTAACTTGAGCCCCAGCTCCCAGCCATAGCCAAAGACCCACACTTTCTCCTCCGGTCCCTTCCTTCTGTCGGCACCACTCCAACCATGGCCTCCTGGTGCTCTGAAGCTCTCTTGGACGTACTGTCGCAGGAGCAGACGAGGGACATCGGCGTCTTCGCTCCGGGCGCGCTCCAAAGCTCTCTTTGACGTACTATCGTAGGAGCAAACGAAGGAGATCATCGGCACCCCCCGGCCGTCCTCCGCCGCCATGACCACGAAGCCGGCGCGTGCGCGGGCGTAGCCGGCAGCGAGGAAGAGTAGTACACGGTAGGTCGTCGCCGCGCTGGTCCCAGGAAGGCCACCGCTACTCCACTCAGTCGACGCCAAACTTGGTGGAGTAAACATCGGCGGCCGATTAGCCGCTTGACGGCGACATGGAGGCGGAAATCTTCACAACCTTGTGCTCCAGAGGAGGAGGTTATCGAGGAGGATGAGGAGGAGGCCAAGGCAATGGCCGGCTTTCTCGGGTTCATGGCCGGACATGGTGGTCGGGCGCCGGCGATCATTTAGATTAGGTTTACAGTAGGTTTTAGTACGGTTTGTGCGAAATATCTAATGAATTTTCATCCAGTTTGTAGGAAAAGTTTTTGAAATGTAATGAATTTCATCCGGTTAATTTGAAATTTTCTTTGTTTGCATGAATTTCGTCCGGTTAGTTCATATAGTTGTCGAAAGGTATGCGGGCAGCATCGGATGGCATCCATCAGTGTCCTCGGACAGATGCCGGTGTAAATTTGTGGGCCAGCGCTGGAGATGCCCTAACTATCATGATATAATCGCTAATAGTGCTCCAATATTTGGCAGGGAACAGTTATCCCTCGATCAAAATTAGATTCGCGGTGTTTCGCACTCCTCCCGCGTAAGAGTGTAAACTCTTGCTTACATAAAAATGGAGCAAGTGAACGGCACTGTAGCACGTCATATCACTCAAACTAGCCCGCCTAACGAGCGAGAAAGCACCGCCCTCGTCATTTTGTTCTGGATTTCTATAGATCGATCGCGCGAAAATGTTACGCTTCGCAAGTTCTAAAGGAAAAGGCGGCACACTTACGACTCGTACGCATCACACCCCCGACAGTCCGGCTCGCATGCCGCTCACCAGAGGGGACACGCGTTGTCTTGCAATTTCAATGACATGTGGGACTGTAATTGAATAAACCGTCGATAGCCCATATCTAATCGCTCGACGGGCGTCAGCTGAGAAGAGAGAAATGGGGGAGGGAGAAAAGATCGCCCGCCCGCCGCGCACGGACTCCAAGAAATATATGGTGATAATGTGAGGTGGGCCATGCTGGAGTACGGACCGCTTCCGGAGCCCGCTCTGACCACCCTGGCCCCTCAAGACGCCAGCTGCCCGCCGCATGCATGCATAGCAAGTACTAAAACACTGGGCTATAAGCCTGCTTATGTGGAGGAGAGAGAGGCATTGACAAAGTCAAGGAGTGGGCTCTGCAAGAGCCCGTCTCTACACATGCTCCTAGGTATAAAAAAATAATTCTAAAAAAGGCATAAAAACAATTGTGTCTAAAAATAAAGGTAAAAACATTTGAGAGGAATAGATAGAGAGAAAGTGAGAAAAAGTTGTAACCTTATAGCCAACCTTATAGTCAACAGTATGGTAGCATTACATGAGGAAGGAGGGAGTGGTGCACATGCCAAGTTCACTGGGATGCCGTGTTTCACACTCCTCCGTCGTAACAGTGGAGACAATAGCTTTCATCAAAAATAAACAATGAATACTCGTTTCTCGTCCTCTATATCGGAAAGAATACTTTCATTCGTCGACATGTGGGACGTCGACCATCCGGGTCCACCTGCCATGCACAAAATTATCCTGGTCTACCCCGGTCGTATCGCAGGCCCAACCTTTCCCACTGTAAGTTGTTCGGAGGAAGGAACCATCATGACTTCGTTGAATTCCGCTTCTTCAAGAAAACTTACTGTACCCGCAATACTACTACCGCACGCGAAGACTGGACGGCACTGTACCACGTCATATCACTGAAACCCACTAGGCCAAACTAGCCCATCTAGGTCATCTATTTTGGAATGGAGGGAGTGCGTCTCTGCACTGCTATGATTTTGTGTTGTACGTCTCTGTACTTTTGCTACGATTTTCCTACCCTATGAACCAAATGAGGCCTGAATGTATCCGTGTTGACTATTGTCTGATCGATCGCTAAGCCTACAATTTTAGGAGCTAGGGCTATTGGTCGATCGACGACGGATAAGTATAAGTGTACCACAAGCTCATCAGCCCCAATGTTTCTTTTTGGTGACTGTTTTGCAAGTACTATAGCTCGCACAGTAGCTAGCCTACTAACACCAAGAATCATCAAACAAGCCCTGCTGATATGATAAACAGTTCAAACTTACATCTAAGCATGCCATATATTACATCAAAAGCTGGTGAGGATACATCTGTTTCCATAACTCGGAGAGGGTTTGCATGATTCACTATCAAACAAAAGTAGCAAGTGCCGCCCACACAAGACAGTGCACTAGCCCTAAGATGGTTTGACAGCACGCACCGTTCTGGTAATTAAACAAAGGGCAATGCAAACTACCCTGAAGGATTAGCGCGATAAACTATTTCTTGTCATCGATCTCTCGGGCAATGACCACAACACGGACAACGGCATGGGAGTCGATCTCTGGGGCGATGTCCACAGGACTGACTGCGACATCGAAATCGATCTCTGGGGCTATGTCCATAGGATGGACAGCGGCATCGGAATCGATCTCAAGGGCGATGCCAACAGGACGGGCCACCACATCGAAAATGATCTCCGGGGCGTTGTCCACAGGATGGGCCGCGACATCGGAATCATCAAGGACGTCCACCGGCACCTGCACAACCCTAACATATTAGCAAGCACATTGCAAATAATCAAAAACCACAACTATTGTAATAAGCCATTATTTTTTGCCTTGTGCAGCTCACGGGGGGATCTCATCCCTCCGGGGGCCATCTCCTCGTCCTCGATGGGGGCCATCACCTTGCCAGGGGAATACTGCTTCTCAACGATGACTATCTCCTCAAACTCGGCCTTGAGCCTCGCATAGGTGGCCATCAGAGTTTCTGGGGTAGGCACGGTGGGGCCCTTGCTATTCTTCCAACTTTCTTTGAGGAGTTCGTCTGCCAACGTCATCAACTCTTTGGCCAGTGCTTGTTTCTTGGAGTTCTTCATCTCCATGGGTTGGCCCGCCTGACGGTGTCCTGGACTAGGGGGTACTCACCACGTCATCCCCCGATCAGTTAGATTGGGCCGACGACCCCCATGGCCTTATACTCAGGGGCCAGTTCGGACAACCGAAGTATACACAAGGAAGATTCTACAAGACTTGGCGATCAAGACAAGGACTCCTCCCCACCGGCGTATTCGGCTAGGACTCTTGTTATCCTAGGCCTCTGGTACATTATATAAACCGAGGCCAGGCTAGTCGATAGATTATGACATTACTCATCATACCTCTGGGGTTTAGACCACAACATACGATCTCGTGGTAGATCAACTCTTGTAATAGTCATATCATCAAGATCAATCAAGCAGGAAGTAGGGTATTATCTCCATCGAGAGGGCCCGGACCTGGGTAACATCGTATCCCCCGCCTCCTGTTACCATTAGCCTTAGACGCACAGTTCGGGACCCCCAACCCGAGATCCGCCGGTTTTGACACCGACACCGCCAACATGGTCAACTCATTAGTCGGTGCTCGTTTCCTAGAGATCGCTGTCTCCAGTGGGTTGTCCGTCGGCAACTCTTTGCCAAGTGCTCCAGGATCCATCAATGAACTGACAAACAAAAAGAAATTGAAAGGAAACCACAATCGCAATGAAAACGGGAAAAGAATAGGATGCGAGAATCGGTCGGTGCTTCGCAAAAAGAAGATTCTTGGAATGAAAATATAGCAGCATAACTGATTCGCCTCGGTACAGAAGAAAAATGGCAGAAGTGAGTAGCCTGGAGTGAGGTTTTCTTCAAAAAAGGGAAGAAAGGGCTTCAATGAGCGTTCCAGTGAAATGATGGTTGCTTCGTCCAGTCCAACTTGGAGGCCACCTTACCACTGCTGGTAAAGGAGTGGGTTTTGTGATATGATGGGTCATGACGGCCACACCGGGGTGACAGGTGAGTCTCGACTGTAGCACCTCGCTGTGATTTGGTGGATGGCACGCGGGCCCAGATGCTTTGAGACTAGCCACAGTGGGGAGTAACATACACTAGTAACATAGATATATCCCTAGACTCTATTACTACCTTCATAGTGGGTAGTAACATAAGTGTGGTAACATGCAAAGCTTTATTTATTAGGTTATAGACTCATATTGCATTGGGACATGTGATGTTACAGTAACTAGCTAAGTTACTCAAACTACCTCTTTCCTCATTAACTCATTGGCACATAAGCAAATTTGCTGAGTTGGACTCGATGTTACTGTTGAAGTTACTCCCATTGTGGCTAGTCTGATTTCCCGCATGTAGATAGAGCGGCTAGTCATATAGGAGTGCTCAATATTGTGCACCGCGACCAAGGAAGAGAGGAAAACAAGAGAACTACATAATTAATGCATGAGTTTAATTAGGGTAGTTTTGTAAAGTACGAGATACATTCCTCCAATCGCAAAATGCCTTGGTTCATGAGATTTGAGATTTGAGCCCTATAAACCGGAAGGGAGGGAGTACTGCACGCGGTGTAGTCTAGTCACTTGTTGAAATCTCTAGAAAGGCAAATAGTACTCATTTCCGGTTTACAGGGCTATACTACTCCCTCCGTCTAGGTGTGTAAGTCATCTTACAAAAACCAAATAGTCCCAAAACACTTAGGCGCGGTGCATTAACTTCTACCTTGTTTCTTGTTTCTTGACATATCAACCAATAAGAGATGAGAGGTGTGCATGCTTTTAATGACTTGCAGTGGCTAGTTCATTGCATGCAATGCTATTAATTAGCAAATAAACATTGGTGACCCCAGGAGGAAACGGTGCTAAGCGCATGGACCTATGCAGAATGAGTATCAACCAATGGATGATGGAGTTTAATTGTTAAACAATTCAATGAGGGAAGCTTAGCTACAAATTCAATGACTTACTCACCTAGACGGAGGGAGTAGCAAGTACTAGTACTACTATAGTGGGCTCAAATAGCAATTTTGTCTCATGCAAGAGCCTGGCTACTATATGCGTGTTCCAAGGCACTGCACCACGCGAGCGTTAGCAACTGCCCCGTTCGGGTTGCGCTTGGCTCTTCGACTCTTTGAGAAGACGAACAATGATGTTACTCCTACTTCTACAGTATCGAATCCACTGATGCATGTCCGTCAACCTCGTGCGGGGGGGATAGCGTGTGGCGAAAGCTTCTACTTACTGCTCCTGCCTTTGCGTCTATGATAGGTGGGCCCAATAGGTGGTTGGCCCTCCTGCCATGCAGCCAAAGGCAGGTGCAGTTAAGGCACCGGAGCTCGGTTCGCAAGGGAGAGGGCGTTGTAGTAATCAAATTTCTCGGTCTTGTACGAGTTGATGCGACACATCAAAGCACTGCACTCGATATAAGTCTTTTTACACATTTAAAATGGACTACAACATACGGATGTATGTAGACATATTCTGCTTTGTATGTTGTCACTTGTTGCAATCTCTAAAAAGACTTATATTTGGAAACGGAGGGAGTACAACGCATGCATGCATTCCGTGACTTTCCTTTTGATACTTGCATGTGTTGATTTGATGCACCTTGCCAAATTTTGACTGTAAATTTAACTAACCAAATTTTCATGCAAGTCACAAAAAATTACGGGGCTGTTTGGATTGTGACTATGTTTGTCTTATGTTGCCACATTATTTTTCCCACACTTGCCACACTTGCCTAACTTGAGTTGCTCAAGTTGTTAGACACACTTTGGCTTGCCTAAGGGAATCTTGCCACAATTTTTGTGCATATGACATGTGGGGTTCACTGCTAATAAAAGAATTCTTGTCTTAGGTGTGGCTAATAAAAAAGACTTATATTTAGGAATGGAGGGAGTAGAAAATATAAATAATAATGCATGTTGGGGCAACCCACGTTTCCGCTAATTTTAGCCGTGGGCTTGTTCACAATTTTTACGAGGGGGTGGTTGTTCATTTAATGGAGGGACTTGTAGTACCAGACTTGAACGATACAAAGTGCGACCTGGCATACCGTAACACCACTTGGAACAAGCGGGTAGCTATCTCAAAAAACAATCAACAACTAAAAAACCGCGACCTGGCATGTAGTACACAATTTTAAATGATTGTTTTGATGGAGTGAAAAAGGAAAACTACCCCACTACGTATATATAGGCCGGAGCCTCCACGCTTGCTTGTTAGGGTTGCTCTATTCACACACTCTCATCCTCTCCAGATCTAAACAAGATAGGGGTGGTAACACTGTCTTTCTCCCTTCAAAAAACACTGTCTTTCTATCCTCACCACTGGTTATAGATCCGGACGTATCCCGCTCCGCCGGTGAAGGGGAGGAGGGGCAACGTTTAGTCCATCGTCGACAGCGAGGGAGGAGACCCACTGTCGGCCGCACCATTATCTCTGGCCGAGCGCCGACGCAGGAGGTCCTCCGATCCCTTCGTTGTTGCCTGTGGGCGGATCCGGCCTCCCGCCACCCATCTATCCACAACCCGACGACCTTCAGGTATATCTTTGTTCGAAACCGCCTTAGCTCTACTTCCCCATCTTGCTACATCACTGCATGTGCATCATTTTCTACCTCTCAGCCCCTCTCGATTGGATGGTCCAATGTCACCTATTTTTTTTCTATTGTTAGAGGTAAAGCTACTTCATGGAGTCAAATCTTGTACTCCCTCCGTCCGAAAATACTTGTCATTGAAATGGATGTATCTAGATGTATTTTAGTTCTAGACACATCCATTTTGATGACAAGTAATTCCGAACAGAGGGAGTACTTGGTTCAAACAAGAAATAAAGTGGGGGTGGGGGAATTTAGCATGTACATAGGACTTGGTACAAACAGGAAGGAAAGGGGGTGAAAGTAGTACAGACTGGTCATCCAACTGGTCTCTTGGTCGAAAAGGGAAATATAGGGATAATGTTGTACACAGTGGTATAATCAGGACTAGATTTTGTATCCACGCATAGGAGTAGGTGGCTAGAGTGAACAAAAATGGGACCAACCCAGATATGTTTCTTGGATGTTTGTTTCTCGGGGCAACAAACTATGAATCACCACTTTATGCCCCTGTTTACGTACATGGTGCTGGACTGCTGGTGCACCCACTGTCCCATGCCCTTATACCAAATATTTAGCTGTTCTTAATCTAATGTCCCTGGTAAAAATGAAGCCATGCCACTATTATAAGCCATGACAAGTTCAGCCAAATGCTTTTGCCTTTAATTGTTTGAGACTCTAACTGTTTCCTCTGTACCTTTTTGTGCAAACAGGGATATCCAATTCACCTGGTTGCTATTGTGACCTTTTGGTGCACTGCACAAAACTCTTCTTAAAAAAAGTGACTTTTGTGTTGTTTAACTGGAATGTCAGAATGGAACAGTTGGTTCATTTCGGTGGAACTGCACAAAGGGAGATCTGTGTTCCAATCCTCATCATCCATATTGGCGCCATAACCTTCCTTTAGCTAAGAATGATATTTAATGCATGTGTTCATCTCTATTTTTCGACTGCCATGAGAAAATAATGCTATTTTTTACTAGTACACTTGTACTCCCTCATTGACAAAACCAATTCTAAAATAGAAGGCCAATCATGTACTTGGTTTCACCAACTGATGAGGAGAAAGAGAAACAGAGCATGAAGAGGAAGAAGAAGAAGAAGAAGAAGAAGAAGAAGAAGAATAAATAGTGCCAATGCGATCTTGCTGAAGCCAGAGGCCTCAGTCGAGGCCATTCAAGGGCTCCGGCAATGACTACCTTACATGTGAGATGATCCTCCAGGGAGCCCTTCCACTTCTGTTGTCTCACTTAATTAATTAGGAGTACTTAAGTACCACTAATTTATTGCTGCCTAATTTTCCTGTCGGAGTTAAACAAATCTTTAGTAGGACCCTGTGCTGAATCATGTACGTGTGTATGTTTGTTTATGGAGGTGAATCATGTGGTGGAGCAGGGAGGGAATATTGTTAGTGTCATGACATAATAGTGCTATTGTTTTGCATGTCAATTTATTGCCATTGGTTCACTGAGGCAATGTTTTGCGTATTGTCCATCATGAATTTGATGCTACTGTTTGATTAACATGTTAATGTCTTCCTATCCTTTCTCACTAAGCTAATGAAGGTTTCACCTTGTTCCTACTTGTGCAAACAGGGATCATTTTGTGCCAATCATACATTTTAGTGGAACTACACAAGACAATACAATGAACTGTATCCCAGCCAGTGCTTTAACTCTGCTGGAAGTTCTTGATAATCTTTCAATATAATCTCAGCACTGGTAAACAAGAGTGATTTCAGCCATACACTTGAAGTGCACAAAAATATATACTATTGAGTGATTCCAGTGAGTGCTTTATCATCTCTTATGGGACTACATGAATAAGCTTTTTTTTCTCAGGTTGGTACGGGCCTAAGGCCTTCATCCATATTAGTTTGCTGTCATCTCTATTTGTATCGTGCTACTGTCATGAGAAACTGAAAGATCGAGGATGTCGCCTAGAGGGGGGGTGAATAGGCGCTTTAAAATAATTGCGGTTTAGGCTTGAACAAATGCGGAATAAACCTAACGGTTAATTTTTCAAGCACAAAACCTAAAACAACTAGGCTCACCTATGTGCACCAACAACTTATGCTAAACAAGATAAGCAACTATGTGATAGCAAGATATATGACAAAGAACAATATGGCTATCACAAAGTAAAGTGCATAAGTAAAGGGCTCGGGTAAGAGATAACCGAGGCACGCGGAGACGACGATGTATCCCGAAGTTCACACCCTTGCGGATGCTAATCTCCATTTGGAGCGGTGTGGAGGCACAATGCTCCCCAAGAAGCCACTAGGGCCACCGTAATCTCCTCACGCCCTCGCACAATGCGAGATGCCGTGATTCCACTAAGGGACCCTTGAGGGCAGTCACCGAACCCGTACAAATGGCAACCCTTGGGGGCGGTCACCGAACCCGTACACTTTGGCAACCCTTGGGGGCGGTCACCGGAACCCGTCAAAATGCTCGGGGCGATCTCCACAACCTAATTGGAGACCCCGACGCTTGCCCGGAGCTTTACACCACAATGATTGAGCTCCGAACACCACCAACCGTCTAGGGCGCCCAAGCACCCAAGAGGAACAAGCTCCAGGGCACCAAGCACCCAAGAGTAATAAGTTTCTCAAACTTCACTTCCACATATCACCGTGGAGAACTCAAACCGATGCACCAAATGCAATGGCAAGGGCACATGGAGTGCCCAAGTCCTTCTCTCCCAAATCCCACCAAAGCAACTAATGCTAGGGAGGAAAATGAGAGGAAGAACGAAAGAAGAAAATGAAGAACTCCAAGATCTAGATCCAAAGGGTTCCTCTCACAAAAAGGAGAAAGTGATTGGTGGAAATGTGCATCTAGATCTCCTCTCTCTTTTCCCTCAAAAACTAGCAAGAATCCATGGAGGGATTGAGAGTTAGCAAGCTCGAAGAAGGTCAACAATGGGGGAAGAACACGAGCTCAAAGGATAAGGTTCATTGGGGAAGAAGACACCTATATATAGTGGGGGAACCAATCCAACCGTTACCCCACTGAACACCCACGCACAGAGCGGTACTACCGCTCCCACCCAGCGGTACTGCCATGCTGACGAGGAGGTCAGGTTCCTGGCCCCAGAGCGGTACTACCGCGGGAGTAGGAGTTGTACTACCGCCACTACTGCCGCACTTAGTACCGTAAAACCCGACACGAAAAACATCGGTCTCGAGTCGAGGCGGTAGTAGCCCGGAACCACTGCGGTACTACGGCCGAAGCCCACAAGCGGTACTACCGCTCGGGGAGCGGTACTACCGCTCAGGGAGCGGTACTACCGCTAGAGTGCTTCGGCGGTACTACCGCTGAGGACCGCGGTACTACCGCTGGGGCAGGTCAGGGCAGGCACAAGGGAAGGAAAGGCTGCACCAGAGCGGGGAGAAAAACAGAAATGCCATAACTTCTTCATATGAGCTCCGAATTTTGCAAATTCAAGCTTGTTGGTTATAGTAAGAAGAGGCAGGGGAGGTATGCCTAACAAACAAAGGAGTGAAACCTCCAACAGAGAAGAACCGGCATACCCTCCAACATCGAAAACATCATAGAAGATGCAAGTGAACTCCGTTTTCGATGAACTCAAGCTTGTCATAAAAAGACCAAGAGCTCCAAATCTCACAAGGAGAAGAACCAAACAAGAACCAATAAAGATGATGCAAGGATGCAATGGTTTGAGCTCTCTACGAATGATATGATCAAGCAACTCATCGAGAGCCCCCCTTGATAGTACGGCAATCGATCCTATAACCCGGTCTCCCACAACTACCATGAGACCGGTAAAATAGAAAACCTATCAAGGGCAAACCTTTGCCTTGCACATGGTCCACTTGAGCTAGATGATGACGATCTTGACTCCCTCAAGTTGGACCACCTTTCTTGATTGCGTTGGCTCGATGAAGACCAGTTGATTGCTCCCCCATACTCCACTATGGGTGAGCCTCCCTTCCGCACATCTTCACAAGTCCATTGTCACCACAATGGACGACAAGCTTCAAGCATTTGATCTCTTCGTGATGCTTCACTTGAACTTGCACACCACAACCTAACCCCACAAAGAACTCTCACGAAGATCATGGGTTAGTACACAAAGCGTAATTGACAATGCTTACCATACCATGGGATCGCTTGATCCCTCACGGTACATCTTCTATGCTTTGTGTGTTGATCAACTTGATTCACTCTTTGACTTAGTCTTGATCAACCTTGAATCTTTCCAACTCTCTTCATCTCGATGATGTCTTGAAGGTAAACATGAATGATCACACACTCTTCTTCTTCAAGACATGTTTGCTATAAGCACAACACTCAGATGACCAATCTTTGGATAATTCCTTAATAGCACCTTGGTCATCACAAACTCTCCTTGAAACCAACAAATGGACTCCAAGAAAAGCCTATGGACAAACCCTTCAAATATAACTCAAGGCGACCATTAGTCCATAGAGATTGTCATCAATTACCAAAACCAAACATGGGGGCACCGCATGTTCTTTCAGAAACTCCTTTATCTTTGCACGTAAAGTTTTGCAACCTGTGATAAATGGCAATGCTTTGAGTGTTGAGCTAATTGGCACTGATTAAATAAACTAATACCTCTCTTTAAGCAAGACTACTATGTTGCTAACTTTACCCATTAAGATAATAAGGGTTCTTCTATTTGTTAGTGTATGTTTCATCAACTAGTCCCACTATTACAGTAATCTCACTTTCTCAATATATGTGCCAACAGGGATGCTCAATTTTGGTGGAACTGCACAAAAACTTTGGGTGCTTCATTGCCTCGACAGCTTCCGTACTTTCCTGTCAGTCGCTAATCTCGGCTTGCTTTCTTCCTTCGATGTCAGTCGCTTCGCTTATCTCGGCTTCCAGTCAAAGGAAATAGTAATTGATATGCTACCTCACACAGGTTGGTACTGGTCTTTATCCTGATTATTGTGCTTGTCATGTATTAGTAATTTGGTATTGTGCTACTGTTTGCCGATTTTATAAAGGAGTAACTTAGATCCTGAACTCGCAAGCAAATCATTGCATTGGGTGATTTCAGTAGAACTGCACAAAATGATCAGATGGACAAATACTTATGCTACTGCCATGTACTCCAAAGTTCACTCAGACAAGCATCGAAGTTGACAAGAAGTGCCTATATTCATTCGAGTATCAACCGGCGTCAACCAGTTGTTAAACTCCCAAGTATTAGGAGAGTGAACGTCAAAAATATTGCTTGGCGCATAGCCCAGAAGAACACAGTCCAATCTTTGGTCCCAACTTGTGCCTTTTGGTTATCGGCGGATATGGTAGCGAACTGTATGGCATGGAGTCTAAAGATTCCAGACAAGTTGGTTGACGCGTATATTTATCTGGCACTTAATTAGTCTACACGCCAGGGATGCTCCATTTCAGTTGAACTGCATGGGTGGTTCATTTTCTCAACCGCCTCCTTTCTCGTCAGTAATGTAGAATTTTGGCGAGCTACAGGACCAAGATGAGCCAGTAAATAGTTGGATGAAAGTAGTGGACAACTTGCTCAAACCTCGCTCGGCATGAGGTCACTATTTGAGGATAAACCTACAAGCAAAGTTCAGATTGTCTGTGCTGCCTCTTATGTACTCGAAAGTTTACTCGTACAAGAACTAATTTTAGCAAGAAGTACCTTCGATTGAACACCATTTACCAGTCTGTACCCTAGGTAATTAAAGTTCATCCATGGATCATATTGGCTGTGATCTCAATCATTTGGATGCATAAACATACTGAACATGTGTATATCTGAATCTTTTTGTGAATTATGTATGAATATTGTCGTGTGATCTATCAATCATTTGGATGCATAGATATGCTGAGCTTGTGTATATATGAATCTTTTGAGTTGTTGATAGTGAATGTTGGCTATGAATATGAACGTGTCCTGTGAACCTGAGTTTGGTATGAATGTTTACCTTTTCTGTTGTATTTGTGTGTAAACTTGTTAGTATGCCTACTGTGGGGTATGTGACGTGTGGGTGTCAGCGGCACACCTTCTTCCCAAGAAGAATCGCACCTGCTTTGTTAGGGTAGCAACGGTGCATCAGCTCTTTTTAATCTTTTTATTACTCTGTCTTCCCCTCTCCCCCACTCAACCCCTACCATAATGTTTTCGGCCTCAAAACAAACATAGTACTGCATTGTTTTTCGGACTTGATGAAAAATCAAGTGCTGGTTTCTGTAGGTTGGTCCGCCCAGCAAATGGGCTGCTGGTCCACCACGACGGATTGGGAGGCTAAAAATACAAGTTGTATAGTGCAGAGGCAAGTAAAAAACGCTATCGAGAGCCATCCACTGAAGAAAAAAATCGCTCCTGATGTGCTTCTTCAGTCGTGTCGTCGGCCCCCTCTTTAATCCAGTTTGCTCGGGGATCTGGTATCATTTTTTCCAGAGGGCGAACAAGTATCAGCCAGACCTAGGTTTTGTATTTTACCATGCGTAGCCCACGACATACGGAGATAGTGGTTTCAATTATTTTTTGAGGTCCATACCGGCCTATGGGCTTTTTCTTAAAGATCGGCAGCCCAATGTATTTTTTTAATAAAACGCAGGCATCTGTTCTATTTATCTATATATAAGAATAATAATGCTATGTCCAATTTATGTTTTCCCTTCTAACCACATTATATATATTTATATTATTACTATTATCATATATTCTATAGAGACTTATATATACATTATAAAAACATCCCACGTGTTATTAACTTATAAAAGTAAATGTTTAACAGAAGTTGGCAAGGAAAATCCTGGTTGTTTTTGACTCACAGGCAAGGAAAATCCTGGTGATTGCGTACAAAAGCTTGCGAAGATTTTAAGAACCAATTTAATAATAATGCACTCATTTTTATTTTGAGCAATAACTCGCTAATTTGTTAATTATATATATATAAAATGTGCCTCTTCGGTTTATTCTTTGATATTAATTGCTCCTTCTAACATAGCATTATATATATAACGAGCCTAGCTAATTCGTGTATTTCAAGGAAGTACAAATGGGCTGGGATTTCTTAGAAAATATAAATGGGCATGATTGACGCGAAATTATTTGTTCACCCAGCCCAGCAAATGGACTGTACATTCTAGAAAACATGGGTTAAATATATGCCACATTTTTGCAGGCTGACATGTGGGCCAATAGGTCGAAGCCTACGCAGGGCATTGTCAATTTGGTAAACAAATGATTGTGACATCCACAGCCATTGGATTTATATCCAACGGCCGGCATGCACCTTCAATCTCTCGTCTTCTTCCTCCAACGTCGCCGGGACCGCCTGGTCCGGCCTCCGGCAGCTAGCGGCTCTGCTTAGCACGCATCGCTGCAAAGCTCTACCCCACCGCCGGCCAGGCTATCCCTCCACCCCTCGACACCTCCTGTTATTCTCCACAGACTGCAACCCCACGCCGCAACAGAACCAGTTATAACCCTTATCCTCTTCTCAATCTGTGACTCCACTGCCGCGTCTTCCCATCTCCGAGTCGTTCCCGTCCGGGGCCTCGCGGTCGTCCACCGCCTCGCTGCGCTCGGTGCGGCGTGGTCAACAAATGAGAGTTATTGGAGGAGGACTGTACGTGGAGAGCCTGGCGGCTTGTACCCACGAGGTCCATGGTCACACGCAAGGAAAGTTCCTCCTTATTAAGCTGGAAAAAAATGCTTCCTCCACCTGACAGCTGGGACCCACCGGCTGTATCTTCGCACGGAAGGAAGTGCCTCCTTGTTTTGTGAAAAAAATTATTCATCCCATTGACAGTTGGGACCCGTCAGATTTGCTGGCTGACTTGTGGGCCTACTAAGCGGACGTGTACGCACGGCTTTGTCAACTTAATCAACAAATGATTCTAGCAGTTGGACCGTTGGATGTTAATCCAACAGCCGTGCTCCTTCTTCAACCTCTGTTCTTGCTCCTGTCTCCCGTGGGTGGCACCGTGGCTGTGCTGCCGCGCACCCAAACCAGTCAAGTTTCCCACTCTTCTCCATCTGCGACTCCACTGCCCCGTCTTCCCCATCTCCGGGTCGTTCCAGTCTGGGGCCTCGCCGTCGTCCATCGGCCTTGATGCGCTCGGCACGGTGTGGTCAACATGGTTAACAACCGAGAGTCATCGGAAGATGACTGTACATGAGAGGCTGACAGTGAGGATGCACCACGCCCATGGACGCATGCATGCAACGAAACGCGTCGTGGTCAACGTGGTCAAGGAACGACTTCCATCGGAAGTGTACTGTATGTGGAGAGGCTGGCGGCTGGGTCCACGGCCGCAGCAAGGAAGTGCCTCCTTATTACGCGGAAAATAATGATTCCTCCACCTGACAGCAGGGACCCACTGGACGGGCCACCATATTTTGCGAAAAAAACGTTTCCCCCCTGACTGCTGGGATCCACCTGACGGGCCACCGTATTTCGCGAAAAAACGTTTCCCCCGCTGTCAGCTCGGACCCACCGGAAGTGCCTCTTATTAAGCAGAAAAAAAGAATACTCCCCCTGCTAGCTGGGACCTTGGTGGGAGGCTGACTTGTGGGCCTACTAAGTTGACGGGGATGGAGGGCTTTGTCAACTTAGTCAATATGAACGATTCTAGCTCCAGTGACCGTATGATGTCCATCCAACGGCCGTGTGCTTCTTCAACCTCTGGTCTTGTTGCTCCAGCCGCCCAAAGCAGCGCCGGTCGTGCCGCGTGCTCCTGCCTCCCGTGGCCGGTTGTGATGCCGCGGAGGCCTCACCGCCCCCTACTACCCCCACCGCTGGCCAGGCCATCTCTCTACTCACCCACACCCCCTGTTATTCTATGGCGACGGCAGCCTCACACCGCAGCCGAACAAGTTTACCCTCATACTCCTCTACGCGTGGGCATCCACTGCCGCGTCTTCCCCGGCTTTGCGTCGTCCCCTTCCTTCCTAGGCCTCTTCGTCGTCCACCGCCCCGGTGCTCTCGGTGCGGCGTGGTCAACGTGGTCAATGAACGACTTCCATCGGAAGAGTACTGTACGTGGAGAGGCTGACAGCTGGGTCCATGGTGGCCGCAAGGAAGTGCCTCCTTATTACGCGGAAACTAATGATTCCTCCACCTGACAGTAGGGACCCACCGGACGGGCCACCATATTTCACGAAAAAAACATTTCCCCCTGACTGCTGGGACCCACCAGCTACATCTTCGCACGCAAGGAAGTGCATCCGAGCAAAAAAAATGATTCGCCCCCCTGACTGTTGGGACCCACCAGCTACATATTCGCACGCAAGGAAGTGCCTGACAGTCGGGACCCACCTGGTCAAAGCGTACATAGCGTTGTCATTCTGGTCGCAACCGTGTACGTACATACTGGTGGATGTAGAGGCGCGCACGTGTCATAGTAGAGGCGCGCATGTAGCATGTACACGTACGTACATCGACCAATGTGCAAGAAAGAAAATACGGCCACATATGTGTACATACGGGCGGGGTCTCGAACGCCTACTCCCGCATACCTACGGCCAGGGCTCGTGTACATGGCTGGGTCGGAACAGAGAAAGAGCGTCGTCGTCGTGTTCATGGGGAGCCAACCGGCTGGGTCGGAACGGAATGCGTCGTCGTGTTCATCGGGAGGGCTTGGACGGAACAGGCGATCGAAACGAGGCCTGGCGTACCATAGAACGGAGGAAACGGCCTTGTGTTCAACCTCCCACGTTTGAAACGGGATCCTGTTCATCGGGAGGGGTCTGGCATACCGCAAAACGGAGGAAACGGACCTCCTATGGTTGAAACGGGGGTCCTGTTCATCGGGAGGGGTGTGGCGTACCGCAAAACAGGACTCCACGGGATACTGTTCATCTCCACTGTCGACCTCCTCCAGCCTCCATGGGCTATTGTTCATCCACCGTCGACCTCCTCCAGCCTCCAACTGCGACTGTTCATCCACGGGCTCCTGTTCATCCAGCCTCCACCGCGTGCTACTCCACCGGCTACTGTTCAACCACCCCTCCACGGGCTCCTATTCAACCACCCTCCACGGGCTACTGTTCATCCACCCCTCCACCATCTACTGTTCATCCAGCCCTGCACGGGGCCGTCCTGTTCATCCAGCCCTCCACGAGGTGCTGTTCATCCAGCCCCAACCGGCTCGATCGATCGGGGTCCTGTTCATCCAGAGGCAATGCCACGGGGTCCTGTTCATCCACCCCCACCGGTCATTGTTCATCCAAACTCCCCTGCAACGCTCACTGTTCATCCAAACCCCCCTGCAACACTCACTGTTCATCTAGAGGCAGCATCGATCGGCTTCAGTTAGCAGCAGTAGCGAAGGAATCGCTCGATCGCTCGGGTTCAGTAACGCGTAGCCTGCAGTGTGATCGCTCGGGTTCAGTTAGAGCCCAACGCCTCGCTCGGGTTCAGTTAGAGCCCAATGCCTCGCACACACGCGCGTACGTGTACGAGAGAAACGCGCATCGCTCGGCCCCCGACCACCCACCGTAACCGGGAACTCCCCGAAATTTTCCGCGGCCTCGCTTCTACCACGGTTTTTTCCGTCATGGACGGCCCAAAGAATGTCATGCAGCTGCGTCTCCAGCCCGCCCAGGACGAAAAGCCCATTTTCTGTCATGATTTTTTGTCATAGAAGTAGGAGCCCACCACATCTATGATGATACCGGGTTTTGTCACAATTATCGTCATAACAGTGTCATAAGTATGACAGAAAAAGTTTTGTTCGTCCCAAAATGTCACGGATGTTTCTTTTTTGTAGTGATAGCCTCCACACAAAATCTAACCGTTACACACAATATATCAAACTCGGTGGGACCGAATCTGAAAACTCGGTCGGACCGATCCAGTACATAATGTGACCGTTAGGCAAGTTCGGTGGGACCGACCTGTCGACTCAGTGGGACTGATATCATTAGGGTTAGGTCATAGCGTAATCTCGATTTGACCAATTACACAAACTCGGTTGGACCGACTTTGGTAATAAGCTAACCAGAGAATTGGTCAGGCAAACTCGATGGGACCAATTCGCTCGTCTCGGTGGGACCGAACCGTTACGAAAAGGAAACAAAGAGTTTGCATTGCAGACTCGGTGGGACCGATCGCTCATCTCGGTTAGACCGAAATGTTACGAAGGTAAACAGAGAGTTTGCAACCCCATCTCGGTGAGACCGAGATCCCTATCGGTGAGACCGAAGTGACTAGGGTTTCTGGCAGTGGCTATGTCAAATGAACTCGATGGCGCCGGATGAATCAAATCGGTGGGGCCGAGTTTGACTTTTGGTTTGGGACATATGTGGATATGAGAAAGTGGTTGAGGACTTTGGAGCATATCACTAAGCATTTTGAGCAAGCAAGCCATTAAGCAACACCTCATCCCCTTTTAATAGTATTGGCTTTCCTATAGACTCAATGTGATCTTGGATCACTAAAAATAGAAAATGTAGAGTCTTGGACTTTAGAGCTTGAGCCAATCTTTTATCCTTAGCATTTTGAGGGGTCCACAATCATAATCCATGCCATGCTAATCATTGAACTTTCCTGAAATATTTATCTTGAAATGGCATTAGTTCAATGAGCTATATGTTATTAATCATTACCAAAACCACCCAGGGATAGTTGCACTTTCAGGTAGTGTGCAGAGCACTCTCCTCCGTGTGTGTGTTCTTGTTAAATTTATCCTAGGATCCGGTTTAGTTGCTGCCCTTTGGCATTGACGAGCCACACCAGGATAACCTACAGAGTTACACGCAGGACTTGAGCTAACACCCTCCTCCATCGGTGTGCTTGGAAGTGTGCTGGTGGATACAAAGAATCTGCGTGGGATTTCCGGCGCCACCCAATTAGGTGGAGGCGCAAAGTGGTGCGGATAGGGCTGTGACCCTGCATCTTGGAAGTCTGCATGTGTTTCGGGTGTCATCCAATTTTGGTGTGGAGCAGGTTGGTAATGTTGTTGGTGCATTTGAGGTGTGACCCATTGAGGGGGTGGTGTAACACGTACAAGCTTAGGATTGTGTACTTGCTGCTGGGAACTTCTAATAAGCTTCTTTCTGCATCTCTCATCTTGCTGGCATAAAAAAAGAATGTGTTAGCACACAAGTTACATCTGCCTATATGGTGTAACTGAACTGAGTATTATTCACAGCCTAAACTTCTCATATAAAAGTGTTGTTCATGTACATATTTTTTCCTTGGACACGTATCACACTCTGAACCAAGCTGAGCATCTGCCCATACTTGTGTAACTGAACTGAGCACTCTTCACATGGCTGAACCTCACATTCTGAATTCTACACTCTTTGATTTTTCCTATACTTGAACTACGCACTCTCCACAGACTGAACTTCTTGTTTGCAAAGGGGAAATATTGTCTACAGTTAAAAAACCTGACCTTCATGAGTTTGAATGGTTGAACCACTAGTGCATACCAACCTGACCTTCATGTGATCACATGTATGTTTTATTTTTTGCACACAAACAGGTATATACCAACCTGAACTCTAGCACACTTACTAGTTGAACTTCACATGGCTTTTTACATATGAATGCAGGCAGATTTTTTAATGTTTGCATCCTGGACTGAGGCTCACACACTACCAGAACTTCACATGGCTGAAAGAAAATAACAGACAGCAGGAAGTTAAACCATAGCTTGGATAGAAGTTCGGCCAACCTTTTTCCAGCTGTAGATAGGCCACCTTGAGAGCAATTTGTTGGAGAGTTAGGAGAGGAATCTGATGTAGGGTAGAACCCTAGACGCCCGATCTTTCACATTTAGAGGGAATCCTATCGAGAACATGAAGAGCACAGGGAAGAACAGTGTCAGGACCCCGACTCAATGCCACATCGATCTAGCATGTAACACCTCATATAACTTTGCGGCCTCACGCACGGTATTCCCATGGTGTCGCCTTACCTTCGTGACCCAAAGCTCCATCGTGGTATGATTCATCCAGAAGACCCAGCCAAGAGCGTTCGCACGCTCTGCACTGCCTCCACCAAGCTCCTCCCCGACCGTCGTTGCCGGAGATCCACTCTGCCGCCCCGTTCGCTCCGGTCCTCCTTCGAGCTCGCCGTCTGCACTGCTGAAACCGCCGTGAGCTTCTCCCTCGAACCATCCTCTCCGTTTTCTCGTTTGCACTCCGTAGCCGCCACGCCACTCACACCCGTACGCGCCGCCGCCTACGCTCACCGCCGATGTGGTCCCAGCGACCAAATGGTTCGGCTGTCGTGCCTAACATGCTCGCCGCCTCGCGTAGTTTTTGTAAGTGCTAACCTCGCATCGCCTAGGCCACCGCAGCCGCGTTCCCGCGCATGCCCGAATGATGGCCGCCGCTGCCGAGCTCGTAGCCGTCATCTCCGGCCACCCCAGCTCCCGCCGTCTGCTCCATCAGCTATGCGCGAGCAGCAGCTCTTCGTAGAGCCTCCCCACGCCCAAAACCATCGCCTGTGGGTGATTTCCGAAGCCTTCCGCCGTCTCTGTCATCGCCGGCGACGAGCCGTGGACCAGGTCCGGTGGGTTTGACCCCGCTGACTAGGGTTTGACTTCCCCCCGTGTGTCACTGACGCGTGGGCCACCCCCCTGACATTTTTTGTTAGTATTAGTTTAACACTAATTAACCTAGGTTAGTTAGCTAATTAAACGCTGACTAGTGGGCCCCGGCCCCACAAACAGTTTAGTTAGAATTAACTAAAGGCTAACTAACTTGGTTAATTAGTTGTGCCACTCACCAGTGGGACCCACTAGTCAGGTTTGACCTGGGCGACCCTGCTGATCTGCTGACGTCACAGAGGCGTCGTGCTGACGCAATAACTCTTTTCTGTAATTTAAATAAGTCTTAAATTATTTATTTATTTCAGAAAATATCCAAAACTTTGAAAAATCATAGAAATTCAACCGTAGCTCAGAATGAAATAAATTATATATGAAAATGATCGGAAAAATCCAATCTATCCATCTGTACCATTTTCATGCATGTTTGAACAACCTAAGGTTGCTGTATATGGAAATTTGCATAATTGGCATGTAAATAAGCACATATGGAGTTCGAATTTGAACCCTTGGTTCAAACCAACTTCATTTAATCTGTTCTAAGTTGCATTAGCCAAAACACACTCATTTTGCCATGGCATATTCATGCATCATGTTGTTGCATTGCATTGATTGTGTTTTCTCTGTGTTGCCGGTATTTGTCCCCTCTCGGTAGACGTGGTTCCGACGATGAGTTCGATGACACCAATGAAGAACTATATTATCTTCAGAAGTGCCAGGCAAGCAAAACCCCCTTGTTCATTCTGATACAATCCCACTCTCTCGCTCCTGCTCTCTTTTACTGCATTAGGACAACAACGATTCATCTGTTACTTGCTGTGGTAGCTGAACCCCTTTATCCTCTGCATGACCTGTCATTGCCACGGTAAATAGATGAAACCCACTAGCATGAGTAGGAGTTGTTTGAGCCCTGATGTGCCTACTCATTCATGCTTGTTTGTCATGCCTGCTATTGCTTAGAGTTGTGTCAGGTCTGATTCATCAGGGATGAATTGGAGGTGTGTGAACATGTCCTACTGTTGAGAGCTAAGTGTGTGAACACGATTTGGTAAAGGTAGCGGTGAGAGGCCATGTAGGAGTACATGGTGGGTTATCTCATTGAAGCCATCCTCAGGAACTGAGTTCTGTGTTTGTGATCCATGAACAGTTACTACCACGCATTGGAATGCTTAAGTGCCCCTCTCGACTTATTAATCAACCTGATCTCTGTCCAGGAGTTGCAACTAGTTTCTGGTGTTTGTAGGTAGTGTTAGTAGTCTACCAAGTGGCACCCGGTACAGGTGGGCTTGGGACAGACTAGGCACCGTGGCACGGTGTACCAAGCGTAGATCCACCCGTCGAGGTGGGCTTGGGAACCCTGCACACATCATTTGGGGCCGTGAGCGACACCCCGGCCGGATCTCCTTGCGGATGGAACCCGAATAGGCGATAAACCTGGACTAGAGACTTGTGTGGTTAGTCAGGTCATGGCCGACACCCTTGCTGGGCTTTCGCTTGAAGGTTGCCGAGTACATGTCGTGTAAACAGAGATAAGTGGTGAGAGCGTGTGTGAAGAAGTACACCCCTGCAGGGTTAATATGATCTATTCGAATAGCCGTGTCCGCGCTAAAGGACTTCTGGGTTGCCTGTACAGTTCATAGACAAGTGAAAGTGGATACTCTAAAATAGGTAAGATAAGCGTGAGTGCTATGGATGGCGTTCTCGTAGGGAGACGGGAGCGGATCCATAGTGGTGTATTGATATGGTGAATATGTGGACTCATGTGCGCCACCCCAAAAGAGTTACTTGCAGTCGTAGTTCAGGATAACCACCGAGTCAAAGCTGGCTTGCTGCAGTTAAACTCCACCACCCCCCCTTTGTTGATAATGATGCATATGTAGTTAGTTCTGATGTAAGTCTTGCTGGGTACATTTGTACTCACGTTTGCCTATTTTATGTTTTTGTAGAGAGACTTACGTCTCACTAGTAGTTCTGCGTGAACTTCGACGTTTAGCTTGTTACCTCAGCTACGATCTTGTGCCCTCGGCAGGATCTGGTAGATAGTCAGGCTTTTCAGCCTTTTTCATTTATAGTTGTCTGTACTCAGACATGATAAGCTTCCGCGTGTGCTTTGACTTGTATGCTCTGAATGTTGGGTCGTGAGACCCATGTTTGTAATATCTCGCTCCTCGGAGCCCATTGAATAAAATACTTGAGTTGTAGAGTCATGTTGGGATGCCATGTTGTATTTACACATATCGAGCATATTGTGTGTATGTTATTGAAATGCTTGGTATGTGTGGGATCTGACTATCTAGTTGTTTATCCTTAGTAGTCTCTCTTACCGGGAAATGTCTCCTAGTGCTTCCACTGAGCCTTGGTAGCTTGCTACTGCTCCGGAACACTTAGGCTGGCTGGCATGTGTCCTTCTTCGTTCCTGTGTCTGTCCCTTCGGGGAAATGTCACGCGATGAATACCGGAGTCCTGTTAGCCCGCTACAGCCCGGTTCACCGGAGTCCTGCTAGCCCAGTGCTACAGCCTGGATTCACTCGCTGATGACCGACACGTTCGATGCTGGGTCATGGATGCCTGTCCCTGTAAGTTTGTGCCACTTTGGGTTTACGACTCGCCATGTCAGCCCAGGCTCCTTATCATATGGATGCTAGCGACACTATCATATACGTGTGCCAAAAGGCGCAAACAGTCCCGGGCAAAGGTAAGGCGACACCCGTGGGGATACCGTGCGTGAGGCCGCAAAGTGATATGAGGTGTTACATGCTAGATCGATGTGGCATTGAGTCGGGGTCCTGACAGCTTTGGTATCAGAGCTTGACTGCCTGTAGGATTACCAAGCCAAACTGGTCGAAGTTGAGTCTAGAAATGCTTTAGTCATATGTAGGGGAATTGATTGTGGGATGGATCGTAAGGCTCTTTTTACTCCTTCTATCTTATTCCCTTCTGATCCGAGTCATCATATCTTTCCTACGGGGTTAAGGAACTAGGCTTTCTCTTCTGTCTATCAGGATCACGTGTTATTAATCCGTAGACTTATAGGATTGATGGTCTTAAGCTTCAGTTCAGTTCCTACTATCTCCGTGTATTCATAGTTGATCTCAGAACCTTGATATTATGATGATCGAGTGGTTATGCCACCATCTTTGTAGCTTGTCTCAAATATTTTCGAGCATTGACAGTCGTTATGCTGTCCGAGTCATCCCAGGTTTCTAAATAGTCTGAAGCATTTGCAAAATCCTTTCCTCCCGTTTTGATGACCCTTTGGGAAAGATTAACCACACTAAACGGTGAGTTGAGGTACTCTATTGCCTCGACGTATATGTTGGAGCTATTATTATGACCCTAGATGTCTAGAGTATCACCTAGTAATCTAGCCATGTATTGTGTTCCCAGTGTGATGATTTTGGCCATCATTCTCGAAAGCATCCTGTGATGCCATTTAGTTAGTAGGCATTCTACTCCTGGGTTTTGAACCCGAGATTCACCCTACTTACCCCATGTTGATAGTGATTGCTAGTCCCTTCAGGATATTAATAACCTTTGCAATAGTCCTCGAGGTTTGTGGTATTACCTTCTTCCAAGTACCATGAGCTGTTTATGGCAGAAGTTCCTTGCTGAACCGAAAGATCACAACCACAGTGCTCTTGACGAGTTCTCGATTCTATGTTGTGACCCTGCCTGTTCTACCTTTCTGCATGGGTTATCCGGAAGAAACCTGTTGAACTTGGTTCGACATTCTAATCCATGCGTCCACAACTCAGAAAATCGTATGTTCTTTTTTGAGTTGTCCCCCTTAGTCGTCTTCTGACCCTTGTCTATCAATTGATAGTCAAGAGTATGTGTGCATTTGTTCATCGATGCCTATTACTCTTGTGGTCCGTCAGTCCATTCTATTCTGGAATGACTAGGAGAAACAAACTCCAGTACCTCATCCATATCCAGGATTGGGTCAAAATAGTTGTGCTCCGCAGATCAAAATGCCAACCCAGCTTTTGATTTTGTTCTACCTCGGAGTATTACCCCCTTTATGTCAGGATTGTCATAGGAATTGCAGCATCTCTCATGAATTCTTGACGTAGTGATACTCTCTCCATCACTATTCATTTCTCGGTTCCCGTGTTGTTGCAACCGGAATGTCGACAAGTGAATCGTGATGTGTGAAATCAATACTCCTAGCAACCTTGTTGCTTGGTAGTTAAAGGACAATAATTTCATTCTTAGTGTGTTGGTTCTTAAATCATCATTGTAAGATAGATCGTGCTACCTAGTCCTTATTTTCGGTGCACCTTTTGATCAATGAGTTAGGGCTATGCCAATCCCTTGCTTATTTGATCATCTCGTCTTGCCCTGAAAAGCAAGATTGTTCTCGAACTTAATAGCATATCGGTGGTTCGTGATTTTCCGAACATCTTCTCGGAAGTATCACCAGGTTGTCACCTGACCGCTATGTTGAGCTCGTGATCAAGTTGGTTTCTTATAAACCACCCTTTCTCCAAGCATCTGTGTCGGATACCCTGAGCTAGTTGGTTAAGCTAAACAACAACTTGGAGAGTTGGAAGATAAAAGCTTGTCTGACTTAGTTCATTTCAAAGGGATATCTTTTGTATATGTGTGTTGAAGAAAGATGATATCTTCATTGATTGGTCCTCGTGGTCAATTGTTGGATTTATTGTCTTACCCAAACCTTTGATTTGCATATGGGCTATCGTCAAATCAAGTCAGAACCAACGATATTCGTAATGTTGTCTTACTCGTGGCTGTTTTTCTCCTCGAGCATACACCATTATATCGTCTGGGTCTGACCAATGCTATCACCTTGTTCACCTAATTGTGGAATTCCACCTATATGGAAACCTGGATGAATTGTTGTTGAGTCATCGACAACATCCTCGTCTTCTCCAAAATTTTGTTGAACATTAAGCTAGTATTGGAAACTTTTGTAAGCATTTTCTTCATGCCCCATTCATGAAGTATATGTTTGGATGAAAGGAGTGACTTCCTCTCATTCATGTGCATTCGATGCAAGTTGCCGCCGTGAATTCGAGAAAGTTATTTTTGCCTCCTCCGGAATCATCCCAAGTCAGTCAAGCATATGTGCGAAGTGTTCTGTGGTTTGGAGACTTGCAACCTCCATTCCATATGTAATCCCTAGCACCCCAAGCCACTGATTGATTTGCTCAAGGAAAAGGAATTTATTGTGTTAATTCTAGATCATGCACAAGACTCCATATCCTCGATGATGGTTCCCAACCTGAACTCGGTAGTGTTTTATTATAAGACTACTATGTAGTCATGCTTGTCTCGCACAATGTGTTCACATGTATGTAGCGGAACCAGCTCATGTTTTGGAGCTTACTACCGTAGATCATTTCCCGAGAGTCTCGCAACGTCATCTCGTCGATTTGTGTTGCAAACTTTCATTTTTCTTTCTAGACTCAATGAGTTTGGATTATTCTGACACCAACCCGATCTGAATCTCACGAAGATATAATGGTTGGAATGTTTCCCAAGAACTATAATATTGGCCTCTTTGTAACCCGGTAAAGTGGATATCATGGCCAACACACCCAGCTGGAAGGCCCATTATTGTAGTATCTTCAATGAGGAAGTTGGCCACCTCCCCATAAGGATTTCGTAGGATTTACTCCCTAGTTGTCCCTTATGGATTTTTGTGTTCCCGAAGTCCGACCTTTTACTTGATGTTCGAGATATCAAACCATATCTATGAATGGATACGCTAGCACATCGAGGAGAACATTAGAAGCGGAGTGCTAAATGTCTCTCGGTCGATCATCCAGATTTTGTTCCCTTGGCCTCGCTAAGGTGAAAACTGAGAAGATGTTATCTTCATTTGCATCTGCATCGTCCATTACTATTCATCATGGTAGTATGATGTGTTGCCAGGATCCTCGGCACGGATGTTGGTAAAACCTTGATGAATATGGAAATGCTCAAGTTCTTGAGAGCACGCACAAGCGCTAGGTGTTATCATCGACACTAACTGGGATTCCTCTCAGTTTTCTCGGTTACGCTATAACTTTTTAAATAGTAGACTCACTCTCTACTGTTGAGCTTCTCCCCAGTTACTAAAATTATCCCTTGTGTTGTTTTCAACAAGGTAATCCACATCATCCATTCTAATCCGGGTATGCCATTCTACCGAACCCCTCCAAATGGTCGCTCAAGAATTGCCTTAGGCTGGTATAAAGAGTTTCAATGATCTCTGAATCAAAGATAATTGTTTTTGCCACTTAAGGGGATATTTCTACGAGTAACCTTCCCTAAGGTGCATCGTTATGGTATCATGGCAACTCAATTCCTCGCTATGTTGACAACCGTTCACCACCTTCTTAGGTGTGGAATATTGCCTACCTAGTGAACCTTTGTCATGTGTTTCACTCCATCCCTCTGGACGAATGCTTTGTGTCTCAGCTCGAGAGATGTTTCAATGTCCCACTCCGTGAGTTGATCATGAGTTGTTCGACATTCAATGAGATCGATCCCTCTAGAGTTTTCCTTTCCCTTTCATTGTCATGTTAGTTGGAGTTCTCGGGGCAAGACATCGAGACAATGATGGTGATCGAGTCAACGTTCTTTGAAGTGCCACCTGGATCGTGAAGATTATGTTAGTTTGCGATCCCCCTTCATCTTACCATACGCTTGAATCTCGGGACGAGATTCTTGTTTAGTAGGGGTGAGCTGTCACATCCCTAGTTCTGGTATGCATTAGGCTAGCCTTCCATGTGAGCATCATGTTCAAATTCAGATGAAACTTGAATTGAGGAATTTTCAAAAGCCTCAGAAAACCTCTAAAAATAACCAGCATTTAAATCTCATCAAATGAGTCCAAGAAAATGTTCCTGTTATTCTGTGAAAATATTGGCGTGAGGTAAAATTCAAACCAATATTTTCAGAGTCACAGAAATAATTTATTTTGGGTCTTTGATTTAAATCAATAATATATTTGGGTTGGAATTATTTCTGCTATATAAGAAATAATGTTCAAATATTTTGTAAGTTTGCATGTGACCTTGGACTAGCTCTCTGAGCTCACATAAAAATTTACAGAAAGTTTTAAAATGGTTTAGTTTCCAAAATAAACCAAAACAAAATAACAGAAACAGAAAACTAAATAGAAAGAGAAGAGAGAGAAAGGAACTAACCTGGCAGCAGCCCACCTGCCTGTGCGGCCCAGCACCGCAACAGACCGGCCCAGCCCACCACCACCGTCGTCCTCCTGGCGCCAGTCGGCCAGGCGTGTGGCCGACACGCGCGCGCGGGCAGAGCGCCACGCCACCAGCTCGCCTGCCTGCCTCCCTTGCCAGCGCGACATTGTGTTGTTTCTCCTCGGCGCCTCCCTGACCCCTCTGGCCTATCCATTCCTCCTCTCCCCTCCTCTGCTCCCTCCCCGCAGCGCACCCGAGCGCGCTTGTCGCCGCCGCTCGCTATTGTCACGGCCACCGTCCCCGCCTCGCCTCACCATCGTGACCCAGAGCTCCGTCGTGGTCTGATTCATCCAGAAGACCCAGCCAAGAGCGTTCGCACGCTCTGCACTGCCTCCACCAAGCTCCTCCCCGACTGCCGTCGCCGGAGATCCACTCTGCCGCCCCGTTCGCTCCGGTTCTCCTTCGAGCTCGCTGTCTGCACCGCTGAAACCGCCGTGAGCTTCTCCCTCGAACCATCCTCTCCGTTTTCTCATTTGCACTCCGTAGCCGCCACGCCACTCACACCCATACGCGCCGCCGCCTACGCTCACCGCCAACGTGATCCCAGCGACCAAATGGTCCGGCCGTCGTGCCTAACACGCTCGCCGCCTTGCGTAGTTTCTATAAGTGCTAACCTCGCATCGCCTAGGCCACCGCAGTCGCGTTCCCGCGCATGCCCGAACGCCGGCCGCCGCTGCCGAGCTCGTAGCCGTCGTCTCCGGCCACCCCAGCTCCCGCCGTCTGCTCCATCAGCTGTGCGCGAGCAGCAGCTCTTCGTAGATCCTCCCCACGCCCAAAACCATCGCCTGTGGGCGATTTTTGAAGCCATCCGCCGTCTCTGTTGTCACCGGCGACGAGCCGTGGACCAGGTCCAGTGGGTCTGACCCCGCTGACTAGGGTTTGACTTCCCCCCCGTGTGTCACTGACGCGTGGGCCACCCCCCTGACATTTTTTGTTAGTATTAGTTTAACACTAATTAACCTAGGTTGGTTAGCTAATTAAACGCTGACTAGTGGGCCCCGGCCCCATAAACAGTTTAGTTAGAATTAACTTAAGGCTAACTAACTTGGTTAATTAGTTGTGCCACTGACCAGTGGGACCCACTGGTCAGGTTTGACCTGGGCGACCCCGCTGATCTGCTGACGTCACAGAGGCGTCGTGCTGACGCAATAGATCTTTTCTGTAATTTAAATAAGTCTTAAATGATTTATTTATTTCAGAAAATATCCAAAACTTTGAAAAATCATAGAAATTCAACCGTAGCTCAGAATGAAATAAATTATATATGAAAAATGATCAGAAAAATCCAATCTATCCATCTGTACCATTTTCATGCATGTTTGAACAACCTAAGGTTGCTGTATATGGAAATTTGCATAATTGGCATGTAAATAAGCACATATGGAGTTCGAATTTGAACCCTTGGTTCAAACCAACTTCATTTAATCTGTTCTAAGTTGCATTAGCCAAAACACACTCATTTTGCCATGTCATATTCATGCATCATGTTGTTGCATTGCATTGATTGTGTTTTCTCTGTGTTGCCGGTATTTGTCCCCTCTCGGTAGACATGGTTCCGACGATGAGTTCGATGACACCAATGAAGAACTATATTATCTTCAGAAGTGCCAGGCAAGCAAAAACCCCTTGTTCATTCCGATACAATCCCACTCTCTCGCTCCTGCTCTCTTTTACTGCATTAGGACAACAACGATTCATCTGTTACTTGCTGCGGTAGCTGAACCGCTTTATCCTATGCATGACCTTTCATTGCCACAGTAAATAGATGAAACCCACTAGCATGAGTAGGAGTTGTTTGAGCCCTGATGTGCCTACTCATTCATGCTTGTTTGTCATGCCTGCTATTGCTTAGAGTTGTGTCAGGTATGATTCATCAGGGATGAATTGGAGGTGTGTGAACATGTCCTACTATTGAGAGCTAAGTGTGTGAACACGATTTGGTAAAGGTAGCGGTGAGAGGCCATGTAGGAGAACATGGTGGGTTGTCTCATTGAAGCCGTCCTCAGGAACTGAGTTCTGTGTTTGTGATCCATGAACAGTTACTACCACGCATTGGAATGCTTAAGTGCCCCTCTCGACTTATTAATCAACCTGATCTCTGTCCAGGAGTTGCAACTAGTTTCTGGTGTTTGTAGGTAGTGTTAGTAGTTTACCAAGTGGCACTCGGTACAGGTGGGCTTGGGACAGACTAGGCACCATGGCACGGTGTACCAAGCGTAGATCCACCCATCGAGGTGGGCTTGGGAACCCTGCACACATCATTTGGGGCCGTGAGCGACACCCCGGCCGGATCTCCTTGCGGATGGAACCCGAATAGGCGATAAACCTGGACTAGAGACTTGTGTGGTTAGTCAGGTCGTGGCCGACACCCTTGCTGGGCTTCCGCTTGAAGGTTGCCGAGTACATGTCGTGTAAACGGCGATAAGTGGTGAGAGCGTGTGTGAAGAAGTACACCCCTGCAGGGTTAATATGATCTATTCGAATAGCCGTGTCCGCGGTAAAGGACTTCTGGGTTGCCTGTACAGTTCATAGACAAGTGAAAGTGGATACTCTAAAATACGCAAGATAAGCGTGAGTGCTATGGATGGCGTTCTCGTAGGGAGACGGGAGCGGATCCATAGTGGTGTATTGATATGGTGAATATGTGGACTCGTGTGCGCCACCCCAAAAGAGTTACTTGCAGTCGTAGTTCAGGATAGCCACCGAGTCAAAGCTGGCTTGCTGCAGTTAAACTCCACCACCCCCTTTGTTGATAATGATGCATATGTAGTTAGTTCTGATGTAAGTCTTGTTGGGTACGTTTGTACTCACGTTTGCCTATTTTATGTTTTTGCAGAGAGACTTACGTCTCACTAGTAGTTCTGCGTGGACTTCGACGTTTAGCTTGTTACCTCAGCTACGATCTTGTGCCCTCGGCAGGATCTGGTAGATAGTCAGGCTTTTCAGCCTTTTTCATTTATAGTTGTCTGTACTCAGACATGATAAGCTTCCGCGTGTGCTTTGACTTGTATGCTCTGAATGTTGGGTCGTGAGACCCATGTTTGTAATATCTCGCTCCTCGGAGCCTACTGAATAAAATACTTGAGTTGTAGAGTCATGTTGGGATGCCGTGTTGTATTTACACATATCGAGCATATTGTGTGTATGTTATTGAAATGCTTGGTATGTGTGGGATCTGACTATCTAGTTGTTTATCCTTAGTAGTCTCTCTTACCGGGAAATGTCTCCTAGTGCTTCCACTGAGCCATGGTAGCTTGCTACTGCTCCGGAACACTTAGGCTGGCCGGCATGTGTCCTTCTTCGTTCATGTGTCTGTCCCTTCAGGGAAATGTCACGCGATGAATACCGGAGCCCTGTTAGCCCGCTACAGCCCGGTTCACTGGAGTCCTGCTAGCCCATTGCTACAGCCTGGATTCACTCGCTGATGACCGACACGTTCGATGCTGGGTCATGGATGCCTGTCCCTGTAAGTTTGTGCCACTTTGGGTTTACGACTAGCCATGTCAGCCCGGGCTCCTTATCATATGGATGCTAGCGACACTATCATATACGTGTGCCAAAAGGCGCAAACAGTCCCGGGCAAAGGTAAGGCGACACCCGTGGGGATACCGTGCGTGAGGCCGCAAAGTGATATGAGGTGTTACATGCTAGATCGATGTGGCATTGAGTCGGGGTCCTGACAAACAGGGAGAAATCACAAGGGGAAATACTCAAGAACAAGTCCAATCACACATCCACTAGACAATCAAACACACAAGATCCACAAGGTACATGAACGACAAAGGGAAAGATACAAGGTAAGGTTCATCTCCAAGAGGAGGTCTTGATGGTATCCTAGACGGATATTCCCGCGAGCGGGTCTTGATGATATCCCGCAGGATCTTCTCACATGGAGGTCTTGAACTCCATGGGAGTGGTAGTCTCTCTCTCTCTCTCTCTCAAGAGTAGAGGTAGGAGCAAAGCTCACCTAAGAATGAGCTATCTTGCTACCCTTAGAAAGGATGAGGGGGAGGTCTATGTATAGTCTAAGCCTCGAAGGGGTAAGTGGGAAGGGATACAAGGCCAAAGGCCCTCGATTGTGCACAGGCAGGTAGCGGTCGTTCGATGTCTCAGGAGCGACCGGTCGTCCGCTAGTCGTCGGACGTCCGCTGGAATCGTTCTGTGAAGGGACTCTGGTCATCTGGTATCTTCGGACTTCCGTTAATATTACTGGTTGTCCAGTGGGGGCCGGACGTCCGCTCGCTGGGAGGTGTTGTAGCTGGCGTTGGCTGGGCCTTCTGGCTGGTGTGGCTTCCAGGCGTCGGACGTCCGGTCTCGACTGGTCGTCCGGTGACTGTAGCATGTAGCAGCTCCGTTTCTTCCGTCTTCTCTTCCATGCTTCCCTCATGGATGGTGTAGTTGTTCCTTGGCACTTGCACTCCTCCTCGTCGTCTGTGAAGCTCCGGCGATACCTATGCATGCACACGGGTGGAGTGTCAAGTAGTATACCATCCTCGAAGGGGTCAAGTGAACACGTGTAAAGGAGAAGATTCACCTTTATGTATGAGAAGAAGAGGTCGCACGTGTCACTTGCCAAACGGACTCTTGACATGGTGATGACCGTAGGATGCTCTCCATCATCCCCTCCCCCTTGGAAAATATCCGACCTCGGATCGAAAACCAAATCACCATGGGGAAGAGATGGCGGTGCCATGTCAAAGCGGTCGATCACCAAGCACTCATCGTCTAGTAGCTCGAAATGGGCACTCTCCAATGTCGCACCGTCTTGTGATTCCTTCAAAAGGAGCAAATAGAACAAACACTTGGAAAAACAAATGTGGTTAGCGTTAGTGCAAAACCAAGCATTCAAGAGGTGATGCACCAAACAAGTGTTGTCATCAAGCATAGCATAGGGTGTGACAAAGGATTGTGACATGACATGTAAGCATATCAATCGAGCATTTTCACAAGTATGCAAATGTGAGGTAGAGATGCAAATATGTGTGACAAGAGAATAAGCATCTACCTCGAGGTCATAGCAAGCATTCACAAATTGCTCAATGAAAGGTCTATGGTAGGCATAAGAATCATTCACAACACCAAATAAAATGAAGTGCCTAAACACATGGGTCAAGTGCAAGACAATCCAAGCATAATGTGCATAGGGTGTAGTGAATATAGTGTGGCACTCAACACAATAGAAAGAGCAATTGTTCATCATGTGTGAGGCAATCAAGTGAATCATGTGACAATCAAAGGGACATGGCATATGTGAAGAAATGATATTGGTGCAACCAACCATATGATAGTAGCAAGAAGAATTGGATGCAACACACAAGGTATATATGTCATGAAGCATGGAAATGTGGCAATCATGGGTGAAAGCAATATAAGCAAGCATATCAATCACGTCGTGCAAACTAGTGGAGCGAAGATGCAACACACTAGAGTAAATCATGGCAATCATGTCATGTGAGCAAATAATAGGCATAGACAATGCACATGACATATGACAAGCACGAACACAAAGCAAGATCATAGTATCATCATAGGGGTGGGTCACAAATGGAATATGGCAACAACAAGCAATATCTCCACCAAGCTTGCAAATACACATAAAAGTATGAGAATCAATCATCATGTGTAAAGCAAAGCATGTGTCACAAATGCATGGCAAAGGCATAGGAATGGGCATATCATGCAAAGTGAACATGGCAAGATGGGCATATAATATGTAATGGACAACAACCCATAGCCAAGTGAGGGCCATGTAGAAGAAATGCGTGAAGTCTTTGCGCGAAGAGAGCGGTGGGAAAGACAATCCATGGGATACCAAGTCATCATTGCTCTCTAGAGCTCGTTTTGTCAACTCGTGGGATTGTGAGGTTGACAAGTATTCATGGGTACCTACACAAAAGAGACACAAACCGAAAAAATTGTGTGCATGGTAAATGTACACATCATCCATCATGATGTGTATGTGCATGTGTGAGTTAGCACAAGATAAGCATCTGTCAAAGAAATTTGATGCATGGTATAAGAACATGTCATCCATCATGAAAGAAAAGTTATTATGTATGACACGATGTGGACACAAATTGAGAATGCAAGGATATGGCACATCAATAGCATGTTTTTTCATGGGGAGCATATGGTGCACACAAGTATTGGGATCATGCAATGGATGGGATCGATCAAAATCTCCTAACATGTATGAGGAAACTATGGGGGTCTCCTCATGAGCAATATCAGAAACATCATATGGTGAAAATGGACAACATCCAAAACGATGCATATCCGAAGCTAGGTGGTCATGGCATGGCATATGAGATAAATGATGCAAAGGGAGCGTATCAATATCATCGCAAGAAAAACAAATGCCAATAACCATGGGCTTGTCATATATGCCATATGTGCAAATTGGGTTTATTTTAATGGCATATGCATAGTCACTATGAAGAGATTGCAAATATGACATATGATTGATCTCATGCATAGCATATGACAAGTCAAGCGGATTGTCAAACATGATGTGACCTCAAGAATTGTCACAAGAAATCCAATGTAACATGGCATCACAACTAATAGACTCAACCTGGTAATCATCAAACTCATCATAAATGGGTAAATCGTCGCATGGGGAAATCATACTAGCATGAAGCATGGCAATAGGGGGATCAACATCACGCAAGCAATCAATGTCACGAATGTCCACTAGTGGGACTAGAGCATCACCTTCACCTATGTTACCTTTGTCATTCCACTCAAGTGGTGTAGGTGAGGTGGGAAAGACCAAATGGTGGTCATCTTCATCTTGATGGAACCATGTGGGGGTGCATCATATTCCACCATGGCCATCGTCTTGTCCAAAGGGAGGACGAAGTCGTCGAGGATCGGCGCGTCATCATAAATGGGACCTAGCACCAAATGAGAAGACACAATAGAGGTAGAGGTCAAGTTGTTAGAAATGTAAATGGCCTCACGAGACCTATCAACTATCACACTCTCTCTATGTGGTGGTTCACTCACTCCCTCAAAATAGGTGCACTCAAAGTCACATATGGTAGAGTCACTCATCTCACTCAAGTGGTGGGGGTTGTGGCTCTCCTCACATGGGAATTGGGGCAACTCGTCATATATGGGGCTAGTGGTGAAGTCACTCTCACTCTCAATATGGTGGCAAAAGTCACTCAAGTCATCATACGTCGCCGTGGTCGAAGGGATAATCCCATGCTCAACCATCCCGTCGTCGTCGCCGTGGATGAAGGCCGAAGATGGCACATCATCACTCTCCTCCATGACCGAAGGGAAAATCCCATGCTCAATCATCTCGTCATCGTCGCCGTGGATGAAGGCTTAAGATGGCACATCATCACTCTCGCCTCCAAAGATGGAAACATCATCCTTGCTCGCCACCTTGTCGCTCGCCTCCAAATCTTGGTCCTTGAGGGTCTCTGTAGTCATACTCATCGCCGCACTGTCTTGAAAAAGAGTCGAAGTAGACTCGGCATCGTCACTACCACAAACAGGGATGGTGGTGAAATCGAACTTGGGAGCATCGTCTTGGAGCTCATCAGGCTTGGACATCGTGGTGGTACTAGACTCATGCTTGTCGTAGAGCTTGGTCGCCATGAAGTGTGCTTGGGTGGAGAAGCCTTGGCCTTCATGAGTTCTTGTTCCGCCTTGAGAGCACCAATGTAGTAGTCGTCGAGGGACTTGTAGTTATCAAGGAAAATAGTCTTGGAGATGTCGTTGTTCAATCCCATCATGAAGTGGAACTTCATCGAAATGGGGTCGTCCACGCCGGCTCATCGCAAGGCAATCTTCATCTCCTTGAAGTACTTGTCGATGGACTTGGATCCTTGGATGGTGTTATCCAATTGGCGTCAAAGTTGTTCCATGTAGGTTTGAGGCATGAACTCTCGCCGCAAATCTCTCTTCGTCTTGGGCCAACTCATCTCATAGCTCTCCGAAGGTGTGTGAAGCCACCATGTTGAGGCGTAGTCGTGGAAGTTTCTTGTGGTGCACTTCACTTGATCTTCGGGAGGGACTTGATGTAGCTTGAGGTAGTCGTCCATCAAACGCTCCCACTCGAGGTACTCCTCGGGTTCTTGAGTCCCGTAGAAAGGAATTGCATGGTCGATGTCGAGGTCGTAGTAGCTCGATGAAGTCGCGGACTTGAGCTTGGGGAGCTTCTCTTGAGCGTAGCCTTGAGGTTCTTGTTGGCGAAGATGTTGTATGTCCGTAGGTGAAGATGCCTTGAAGTCGCTTGGCGAAGATGCCGAGGAAGATGGTGAAGCCATTGAGCGGTTGTTGGTGTTGAGCTCTTGACCTTCACGTTCTTATTGGTGATGGTGTCGATGCCGATGTGATCTTGCCGGAGATGGTAGCTCGGAAGCATGTGCTCTTGAGCGTCTTCTCGAAGATGAGGAAGATCGTTTGTAGGACTTGATGAGGGCTTTGATCTCCTCCATTTGAGCTTGCATCTTGGCGTCGGAGTTGTTTTTCATGGCATTGAACTCGTCATTGTAGTTGTAGACCGAAGGTGAAATGCCTTGCCTATCCATCACAAGACTCGAGTAGAGGTGAGTAGGAAATGAGATAAACAATACCAAGTTACCTTTTCCCAAAGTTGAGGATGTATCCCGTCTCACTCAATGTGAAATGAAAGAATAGTGGAATTGGTACCGGACTTGTTCACTCACACCTATCAAGTAAAGCTTATGGTAGAGCTCGGTGAGGATAGTGGCACAAAAATTTGATGCAAAATGTTAGCAAGAGTCGGTAATGTTGAAAGAGATTCACAAATTCGCAAGCGAAACAAGTAGACCAGTAGCAATATGTGGCACACGGAAACACACACACGGATAGATAAATAGGGTCGTGCAACCAAGGAATGAGCACAAAATGTGGAATCCACGAAAAACGCTCGTGTTGCACAACTCAAGAGAGACGCTAGCACGATTGCTCAATAGGCGGATACGGCACTTGTGCACAACCTATAAGATGCAAAATGGATAAACTTTCTATCCCAAGTATGCTATGTATGTATGGTTCCCGGTGTTTCTCTCAAGATGATCCAAGATGATCGGATATGACAATCTTATGTGCAATGTGGTATGATGCTATGGCACTTGCTTACAAGCTTCTTTGCTCTCTTTCTTTTGCTTAAAAGCTTTCTTTCTTTTTTATGGCCACTTTTGCACAATGCACAAACCAAGATAGCAATTGTGTATATGCGGGAACAAACTTGTGACACAAGATATGATACCAATATATGCACCACGATGATATGGTATGTATGCTATGGGAAGTATGATCACTAATGTGCACAAGTCACGTTGCCAGCAATACTCAAATGGCTAGTCTCGATAGGTAAGTGACGCAAAATGGGCTAGAGGTTATCAATGCAATTGCAAGGGGAATGTACAATGGTGTCATTGAGGTTACCGTCCTTGGCGATGAGGAGAGGCGGTGTGGCCGATGTCGACCCGTTCCTAATTAGCCGAAACACCCTAGGAAACGGAAAAACCGCAAACTCAAAATCTCCAAAGGAAAATGTCAAATGGTGGTAGCGGAAAGCGGTGGTGGTTTGCACATGGCAATGCGAAAGTGGAATGATGGGCTATATACGTGTCAGAGTTGAAGTTGTCGTCCCTAAGTAGCCGAAACATCTTAGGAGACACAAGCCACAACTCAAACAAGCTCAAACAAAATTGGGTTATGTTTGGTTGTCGAAAGTGGTGGTGGTGGTTGATGAAGAAGCAACCGTCCCTAAGTAGCCGAAACACCTTGGGAGACTCAAGTCACAACTCAAACAACCACATATACAATGGTGAACAAAATGGGTTAGGTTGCGGAAGTCGGTGGTGGCTATGCGGATGATATGGTGGAAGCCCTAGGCAAAGATGCCAAAGTTCACAAAATTTGATGGATTCAAATGATGTTGTTGGTATTTTCGTGGGATAGGGGATGTCAATAGCTTCAAAACAAGCTAAAGAACGTCAAAATCGTAGTTCGGATGAATTAGTTATGGACGAAACAAAAATCAGCCGATGTCTGAAACTACAGGTTACGGACGTCCGGAAATGGACGGACGTCCGGTGGCCGGACGTCCGGTGGGCTCAAAAATCCGCTAATTTCGTTCTGGAATGGGATGCCGGACGTCCGGTAGGTAGCGGATGTCCGGTGGTTCCTGGGGCTCCGAACGTCCGGTAAAGTGGCGGTCATCCGGTGGGTCGGGGTCAACACAGGATTTGAGCTCCGGGACGCGATTTTGGGCGGAAATTGGGGATTTGGGGGTCAAAATTAATGAGATTTCGTGGATGAAAGATGGGGAAACTTGGGGAAATGATAGATCCACTCGAAACCAAGCAAATCCACGGATCAAAATCAACAAAACATCATCAAACCAACAAATCACAAAAAAATTAGGGCTATTTTTGGTGGGGATTTATGAAATTGGGGAAGAACACAACAAAATCAAGCTAGAAAAAAAGGGTATGAGCTCCAAATACCTGATCAACGTGGCTCCTGATACCAAGATGGTGTAGGGTAGAACCCTAGACACCCGATCTTTCACGTTTGGAGGGAATCCTACCGAGAACATGAAGAACACGGGGAAGTATAGGGAGAAATCACAAGGGGAAACACTCAAGAACAAGTCCAATCACACATCCACTAGACAATCAAACACACAAGATCCACAAGGTACATGAACAACAAAGGGAAAGATACAAGGTAAGGTTCATCTCCAAGAGGAGGTCTTGATGGTATCCTAGACGGATCTTCCCGCGAGGGGGTCTTGACGATATCCCGCAGGATCTTCTCACATGGAGGTCTTGAACTCCATGGGAGTGGTAGTCTCTCTCTCTCTCTCTCAAGAGTAGAGGTAGGAGCAAAGCTCACCTAAGAATGAGCTATCATATTTGCTACCCTTAGAAAGGATGAGGGGGAGGTCTATGTATAGTCTAAGCCTAGAAGGAGTAAGTGGGAAGGGATACAAGGCCCGCGACTGTGCACAGGCAGGTACCAATCGTCTGGTGGGTAGCGGTCGTCCGATGTCTCAGGAGCGATCAGTCGTCCGCTAGTCGTCGAACGTCTGATGGAACCGTTCTGTGAAGGGACTCTGGTCGTCTGGTATCTCCTGACTTTCGTTAATATTACCAGTCGTCCGGTGGGGGCCGGATGTCCGCTCGCTGGGAGGTGCTATAGCTGGCGTTGGCTGGGCCTTCTGGCTGGTGTGGCTTCCAGGCGTCGGACGTCCGGTCCCGGCCGGTCGTCCGGTGGCTGCAGCATGTAGCAGCTTCGTTTCTTCCGCCTTCTCTTCCATGCTTCCCTCGCGGATGGTGTAGTTGTTCCTTGGCGCTTGCACTCCTCCTCGTCGTCTGTGAAGCTCTGGCGATACCTATGCATGCACACGGGTGGAGTGTCAAGTAGTATACCATCCTCGAAGGGGTCAAGTGAACACGTGTAAAGGAGAAGATTCACCTTTATGTATGAGAAGTAGAGGTCGCACGTGTCACTTGCCAAACGGACTCTTGACATGGTGATGGCCGTAGGATGCTCTGCATCAGAATCCCATGGCAATCCATGTCTTGCAGAGGGCGCAAAGTTCATCTGCATGAAGCAAGAAGGTCAGGTAAGGCAAGATTGAAGGAGTAGGCAAGAAGAGGGAGGAAGTTCATCTACCGTTGCTAGATTTGAAGGCAACGCCAATGGGGCCTCCGCTGCCGAGATGCTCCCTTGAACGCGCCATTCGTCGTAGTTTCCGCCTTGGCCGTCATCAGCTCTGCCAAGCAGTCAGTAGGTGAGGATGGAAGGAGGAGGAGGCTTCCGGAAGTCCATGGCGGTTAGTCGTAGAAAGTCCGGCGGCTTCGCCGTCTCCAAGCGATGCGGTCTCCCTCGCGCCGGTGGTCGGACAGGAGGTGGCGATGGAGGGGGCGGAGTTGGATCCGGCCGGCCAGGAGCTGGAGACGGAGTGGAGGTGCTGGATCTGGTCTGACAAGAGCTGGAGACGGAGGGGAGGCGTTGGATCTGGCGGAGTTCGGCGGCAAATCACGGGGGGAGGCCGCTGATCGAGGGGAGGAGCCGCGAGGAGGGGGGCTGGGGCGGCTCAATCGGGATCAGGACCAGGTGGGATCATGTGTGTGTGTGTGTGTGTGTGTGTGTGTGTGTGTGTGTGTGTGTGTGTGTGTGTGTGTTATTTTTCTGTAGACAGAGCAAATCACGCGGCTTATTAGCAGCAATCGTCTGTGTTATTATTAGTCTTCGCACACATTGCCGACTACGGACCTGTTTGCCGCGTATCACACACATCTTGTTCAATTGAACTGCTTCTGTTGTGTTGGCTCGTTGCAGACAGTTCATCCGAGTCAACTGTATGCCCTCCATCGCACACACCTTGATCTGGCTGACTGTTTCTATTGTGTTGCCTAATCACACATAGTTCATCCTAGTGGACTGTATGCCGTATATCGCACACACCCTCATCTGGCTGCCCGTTTCTGTTGTTCTGCCTCATCGCAAACAGTTCTTCTGAATCAACAGCTTACCACGCATCACACACATATCTAAAAATTTGAACGGTGTTTGATGTATCCACCATCGCAAACGTTTTGCATCTTTTTTGATGGTTTTTTTACAGCACTGTTTGCGATTAATGCATCGCACATAGTTTCATCGAAGCGTCTCTGATTGGACTATCGCGTTTGGACCAACCTGCAATAGTGAAGTGGCGGTCGATCTCAAGCGAGATCGGTTGGCCGATTTGAAACATTACTCATTTGGGAATCTTCCTGTTGATTAGGTTCTAATCCGAGAGGCAGGAGTTACCACTCGTCATCTCCTTGTGCGAATCCTATTCGTCGTTTCTTTTTTTGTGAGAAGGCCAATGCCATGTATTAAGTGTCACATGTCCTTACAAACACACACAGAAAAGACAATTACATCCAAATCCTTAGGGGTGATGAAGTCTTCATCCTTTTGCACCCATCGGCGGCACACTATGAGAAAATCTCGTTGTTGTGTCTGGGCCTCAGTCTTGATGGAGTAAATTGTTTAAACCCAAGAGCTTGAAGAAGAAGCGATAGGGGAGTCATTCATGCGGACCAGAAGATGCCGACGACCATGATGTGTGTAGCAAATCGTCATCCTAGAGAAGAAAGCCCCGAAAGAGCCTATAACTCCCAATGACCATGAGTGCCGGTTGAATCCAAAGGGATCCACCGGAGATTAAAACTGGCCTGGAACCCAAAAGATCCATCGAAAACACACACCCAAACGCATTAGCTGGTGATAAGCACACCAACAAAACGAAGATATGGCTGGGAGGACATTATTCCCATACCGGGACAATGCTGTCTCCTCGCTGCCCCAAACCACACATACAGACTACCTAGAGAAAACCTAAACCAAGTCGCTCACACTGCGGGACGCCAGATTCGGGCCTAAGGTCGAGCATGATGTCATCCAGGTCCACGCTCTGACGCTCCTCTTCTCTGGTGACCTATCTAGGGCGGGTTGCCGTTGGGGCTGGATCTAGGGCCTTCTGGGTACCGCGAGCATGCCCAACGTCGTCGGCGAGCACCACCAACCGAAGACCCCTACAACCCGACCACACATCCTTGACACACATGCCACAACAACCCACCAACCTCCATCACAAAAGCCCCCCCCCCCCTTTGCGATCAGAACCTCCTCTCCTTGCAAGTAAATGTCGGACAATCACACACAACTTGACGTCGGTGGACCGACCCAAATACCACAAGTGTTTTTTCTCCGTTTTATGAAAGCTCTAGATTGTTCTTTGTTTGGTTTCTTGTTTCCTTTATTTTTATGTTGTTTTTCTCTACTGATTTTCTTCTTCTTTTTTCCTGTTTGTTTCTCTCTTTTTCGGATTATTTTTTAAAAATGTTCGCCAAAGTATACGAACAAAATCATAATTTTAAAAATGTTCAATTGTTTTAGAAAATATTCACAAAAGTTTTTAGAAATCAAGTTTTTCTATTTTACTATTTTAAGCCTTCTCTACGGCAGCTGTTTTTTTTTTTTTTGTTGTTGTTGTTGTGAAAACCGGACCAGACAAGAAAATCGCTTGGAGTCGCTACTAGCGCAGTATTGGGCAGCCCGACGCCGTACCGGTCAGGCGAAGCGCGAGAAGGTGATTTTTGCCGGAGGCCCACAGAAGTGGAGAAGCTCAGGCCGATTCCTCGAACAACAGGACAAGCGCCATTGTGGCCTCCGCTCCCCAGACTTGACCAGCGCCAGCGATGCAGCCGTCGTCGTCGACTCGTCGGCATATCACGCACCCAGAAGTCCCAGGCGATCTCGCCCTCCGCGCGCCACCGCAACCTTGACCACTGCTTTGATCTTGTAGGCATAACTCCATTTCTTGTCCCCCGTGCAGCTGCGACTCATCGACCTCGATCGAGCACTCGAGTCCTCAGGTGACACCCTTCGTACGTACGACGTCGGCGGATGCATGCTTGCATGCACGCGCGCAGCGATCGGCACGTGCCAATCAACACATGCAGCTAATTACGAGCGAGAAATGCTATATATTCATGTACGTGCCGCCCTACATGCACACACACACACGACACATTCCATACTCGTACAGCTGCAGCACTAGTGTACGTACGCACCATCGATCGTACTACCGCGAGTGCTACTGGTGTACGTACAGCGTATGGAGATCATGGGCGTGCAGGTGCAGCGGACGTTCGTCGTGCCCCCGGCGGCCGCGCCCTCCGAGGAGGTGCCGCTCACCGTCTTCGACCTCGCCGCGCCGACCTACCACGTCACGGTGCTCTTCGCCTTCTCGCCGCCCAACCCGACCAACCAGGCCCTCCTCGACGCCCTCTCCGCCACGCTCCCGCGCTCCCCGCTCCTCACCGCCGCCATGCGCCTCGATCGCCGGGCCGGCGCGCGTCCGTGCTTCGTCACGGGGAAAGGCGGCGCGGGCGCCCTCGTCCTGGAGGCCGAGGTGCCGTCCTCGGTGCTCTCCGACCACCTCCCGCTCGCGCCCTCGCCGGGGCTCGCGCTACTCCACCCCACGGTTCGTAGAGGCGCCGCGCCGTACGTGCTCATGCTCCAGATCAATCGCTTCGCGTGCGGCGGGATCGTCATCGCCTCGTCCACGCACCACCAGGTCGCCGACGGGCACTCCATGACCATGTTCTTCCACGCCTGGGCCGACGCCGTACGCGGCGACGGCCTCGACGTCAACTGCGCCCCCGTGCCGTACGGCCCCGCCGCCCTCGCGCCGCGCCGGCCGCCCCGCTGTGAGTACGAGCACCGTGGTGCCGAGTTCCTGCCGCGGTCGCCGGCGCCTCCGCATGACGACGGACGTGCGAGTAAGCCGCCGGCCGAGGTTGATCGTCACGTCGACACTTCCGAGATCACCAACATGCTCCTTCACTATACGAGCGAGTTCGTGGCCGAGCTCAAATGCGCCGCGCACAACAGGTACACGACCTTCGAGGCTGTGTCGGCGCACGTCTGGCGGAAGATCACCGCCGCGCGCGGGCTCGCCGACGGGGGCGACGCGCACACGTCGATACGCATCGCGGTGAACGGACGTGGCCGGCTGGATGGAACGGGCGCCCTACCGGCCGTGGGGTTCTTCGGGAACGTCGTGCTCACGGCAATCTCCGGGACCCGCGCGGCGGCCCTGGCCACCGGCACCCTCGCCGATGCCGCGGCGCTGGTCCGCGCAGGGATCCGCGCCCTCGACGGTGGGTACTTCCAGTCGTTCGTCGACTTCGGGGCGCTGCACGGCGACGAGGATCTGGAGCCGGCGTGTGCGGACGAGGCCGGCATGCTGTCGCTGGACGTGGAGGCCGACAGCTGGCTCCACCTGGACCTGCACCGGTTGGACTTCGGGTGCGGCGGGCGGCTCGTCGGAATGCTGCCGGGGAAGGTCCCACAGGACGGGGTGGTGGTGCTGATGCCCAGCCTGCGGAAAGGGGGAGGCATCGACGTGTTCGTTGCGTTGTAGGAGAAGCATGCCAGGGAGCTCAGCGCCATTGCTTACACTTAAGCGTGTTTAGTTCGAGGTATCAAAAGTCATGCGATGTCATGGTTCCATATGAGAGGAATGGCTTGGTTTCCTCCTTGTGTTCGATAATACAGTAATAAGAGATAAAAAAATGGGGACTAGTTTCTCAACTCCAGGTTAAGGACACCCTCTATGAACAGTACATTAGAAAAAAAATTAAAAAAACTCTGAAATTTTGCGATATCAAATATGCTCAAACTTTGTACGTGCTTACAAGTTTTCATGTACAAAAAACATTCAAGGAGCTCTAAACAAGAAAAAGATTTCAGTGCTCAAAATTTTGAGCACTTTTAGCACTGAAATCAGAAACTCATCAGTACACCTTTCTCTACTTGATATTTTGTTATGAAAATTTGTAAGAACCTCAAACATTTGATCATCTTTGATGTTCGCAAAGTTTCTTTTTTTTTTCTGAATTTACTGATTATAGAGGGTGTCTCTACGCCTACGCCTGGGTGCTATCATTCCTTTCTGTAAACTAGTAAGCATGTACGTGCAATGCACGTATAATCGTATAAAGATTTCCTGAGTCATCATACTTATTTTGAATTTTAATGGGGAAACGATTCCCCTCGACGGCTGATTTTGTGGCTCCCGTTCGCCGCCTCGCTCGCAAAATACATGTCCCACGTGACATGCGCCCTGGCTTCTGATGTTTTTCTTTGGCAACTTCTGCAACATCACCAACGTTGCAGAAGTTTTTCCTGTAACATCAGCTATGTTGCAAAAAGCTGAAGATGAATTATTATTTTGCAACAAAACTTGCTACAAAAAAATCTGCAACAAAACCTGAGTTTCAAAAAAAAATCTGCAACAAGACCTTTACTGCAGATTTTTTTGCAACAAGACCTATGTTGCAATGACGGAGGGCACTGGTGCGTCAGATCCGCAACCCAACCAATCTTTTAGAAAAGATCAGCCGGCGAACGCGTAGCATGCCCCATCTTAATTTGAACTAAATGTAGGTTTTCCAGATATTTTTTTTTTCATATGAGCACCATATCTCAATGGACTTCTCAACCATAAAGACTTAGCAAAAACACATCCACATACAACAATACCTGGCCAATTTTGTCCCACAGCAACACTTAAGTAACACACACATAGACAACTTATGAGTCATCAGCTCTGGATCCATATACCAACAAAATGTGAAGACATTGAGCATATTTGATCTATTATCATAACACCATCCTTTACGGAAGCAACAAACCATGTGTATTTAACTTTCATATATAACCATTATTTCTCCTTATATCTTAAGCTTAATCATATTTTCGTTGATGCTATGCACCTTCAGTGTAAACCACTAAATTAGGAACCATCAAAGCATCAATAATTAGGGTACACAATTAACCTTGCAAAATGCATCTCCATGTATCACAATCTATAGATACAGTGTTACCATAACTTTGTGTAATCAAACAATAAAAGTAACAACAACAATGATATATTAAATATAGAAAAAAAATACATAATGGTGAAGCTCCCCATGCTCTACAACCCATCAATCACCTCGAGTCCTTGTAAGGCAGAAAAATACAGTAACGAAAATGAAAATGAAAATGAAAACGAAAATAGAATAACTGAAAGTAGCCTTCAACATGTGGTGAGACCTTGTACCTCCTGCACAAAGAGGAGATGTAAATCTGAAAGAAGAAATGCCAAACACATTAGATGGTAAAAAAACAAGTAAAGAATAATTGTATATTCACATATACTATAGTAGCCTCAAACATTTTTATCCCTCAGAAATGGAGTAGGATATTAAAGCCCAACAACAACAACAACAACAACAAAGCCTTTAGTCCCAAGCAAGTTGGGGTAGGCTAGAGGTGAAACCCATAAGATCTCGCAACCAACTCATGGCTCTGGCACATGGATAGCAAGCTTCCACGCACCCCTGTCCATAGCTAGCTCTTCGGTGATACCCCAATCCTTCAGGTCTCTCTTAACGGACTCCTCCCATGTCAAATTCGGTCTACCCTGCCCTCTCTTGACATTCTCCGCACGCTTTAGCCATCCGCTATGCACTGGAGCTTCTGGAGGCCTGCGCTGGATATGCCCAAACCATCTCAGACGATGTTGGACAAGCTTCTCTTCAATTGGTGCTACCCCAACTATATCTCGTATATCATCATTCCGGACTCGATCCTTCCTCATGTGGCCACACATCCATCTCAACATACGCATCTCCGCCACACCTAACTGTTGAACATGTCGCCTTTTAGTCAGCCAACACTCAGCGCCATACAACATTGCGGGTCGAACCGCCGTCCTGTAGAACTTGCCTTTTAGCTTTTGTGGCACTCTCTTGTCACAGAGAATGCCAGAAGCTTGACGCCACTTCATCCATCCGGCTTTGATCCGATGGTTCACATCTTCATCAATACCCCCATCCTCCTGCAGCATTGACCCCAAATACCGAAAGGTGTCCTTCCGGGGTACCACCTGACCATCAAGGCTAACCTCCTCCTCACACCTAGTAGTACTGAAACCGCACATCATGTACTCGGTTTTAGTCCTACTAAACCTAAACCCTTTCAATTCCAAGGTTTGTCTCCATAACTCTAACTTCCTATTTACCCCCGCCCGACTATCGTCAACTAGCACCACATCATCCGCAAAGAGCATACACCATGGGATATCTCCTTGTGTATCCCTTGTGACCTCATCCATCACCAATGCAAAAAGATAAGGGCTCAAAGCTGACCCCTGATGCAGTCCTATCTTAATCGGGAAGTCATCAGTGTCGACATCACTTGTTCGAACACTTGTCACAACATTATCGTACATGTCCTTGATGAGGGTAATGTACTTTGCTGGGACTTTGTGTTTCTCCAAGGCCCACCACATGACATTCCGCAGTATCTTATCATAGGCCTTCTCCAAGTCAATGAACACCATATGCAAGTCCTTCTTTTGCTCCCTATATCTCTCCATAAGCTGTCGTACCAAGAAAATGGCTTCCATGGTCGACCTCCCAGGCATGAAATCAAACTGGTTTTTGGTCACGCTTGTCATTCTTCTTAAGCGGTGCTCAATGACTCTCTCCCATAGCTTCATTGTATGGCTCATCAGCTTAATTCCACGGTAATTAGTACAACTCTGAACATCCCCCTTGTTCTTGAAGATTGGTACTAATATACTCCTTCTCCATTCTTCTGGCATCTTGTTTGCCCGAAAAATGAGATTGAAAAGCCTGGTTAGCCATAATATCGCTATGTCCCCGAGACCTTTCCACACCTAAATGGGGATACAATCCGGGCCCATCGCTTTGCCTCCCTTCATCCTTTTTAAAGCCTCCTTGACCTCAGACTCTTGGATTCGACGCACAAAACGCATGCTGGTCTCATCAAAAGAGTCGTCCAGTTCAATGGTAGAGCTTTCATTCTCCCCATTGAACAGCTTGTCGAAGTACTCCCGCCATCTATGCTTAATCTCCTCGTCCTTCACCAAGAGTTGGCATGCTCCGTCCTTGATGCATTTGACTTGGCCAATATCCCTCGTCTTCCCTCTCGGATCTTGGCCATCTTATAGATGTCCCTTTCGCCTTCCTTCGTGCCTAACCGTTGGTAGAGGTCCTCATACACCCGACCCCTTGCTTCACCAACAGCTCGCTTTGCGGCCTTCTTCGCCATCTTGTACTTCTCTATGTTGTGTGCACTCCTATCCAGGTATAGGCGTCTAAAGCAATCTTTCTTCTCTTTAATCGCCTTCTGGACATCATCATTCCACCACCAGGTATCCTTATCTTCGCTTCTCCTTCCCCTGGACACTCCAAACTCCTCTGAGGCCACCTTACGAATGTAAGTCGCCATCTTCATCCCATAGAGAAAAATAGTAATGTACTCATGCAGCTGTGCACTATACTACTCATCCACATGCAAGCAGCGGCAACAAGCACACACACGATCATCAACGTTCCAACCAGCAGCAATAGCATCTCCCGCAATTCATTCACTCGACTTTGCAGGATAAGTAGATTAGGCCTCCTGAATCCTGACTCACCCATGGTAAGCACAAGTTGGAGGCATAATAATCCCCTCATTTAAACGGGTTACCACATTCTTTTTATATAAATGCTTTAAATAAGATGTAAGAACATGAACTTATTCCATTCCTTGTAGGGGTGCAGAGTACAATAGAGGCTACAAAAATGAAATATAAAGGGAACACTTAATATGTTTTTTTGCTGAGACAATTAGCAGACAAAATCTGAAGTAATAAGCAATAAAAATAATCAGGCATGCAGTACTTATATATAAAAAACATTTAGCAAGCTCGGAGGACTCATTCTACCACCCCAATAACAGCGAGTTGAGCTAAACTTGAGAGGTACGCACATTGTGCATCTCTACTAACATAATTCAATGAAAGCACATTACAAAGCCCATTAAAAGTAAATATCATTATCAAGCTCAAGCATGGAATGAAATTCGACAACTCAACTCATCCTAAGAAGACAATTTATATCCGCGACACCAGTCATACGGATACCACCACATTCAACAACTCTACTTAAAAATACACAAATAATTTTGACGATGAGCGTTTTTGTCTATTCTCATAATTTCATATTTTTAAACCCACATATGATAGGTGCTAACTTCGATCTGTAAGAATTATTCTGACTCACCAACAAATCACCAAGCTTAGGATCATCACCATATAGTTTTTTAATGCACCTCATGTGTAGAGCTTTGCGCAAGAAAAAACAAACAAACAATAGTTTATTAATTGAATAAAGAGTAAATGCTTGTTTATCTTCAAGCGGCGGCATAATGATGTTACTATCAGAGATGAGTACATATATGAAGCTACTTGATCAGAAAATTGTACATATATGAAGTTACTGATCCGGCTGCTGAATGATAGCATGACGATATTCATGTACTGATCAATAGCTAGGAAGCAAGCAGTAAAAAATAAAAAAATAACAGCTCAAGTTGTGGACTGCAAATTGCATTTTTGGGAGTAATTCATAGAAAAGGGATGGATACTTGCATCTGGTTACCATAGGTGAATGCTAAAACAAAGAACCTGGGAACTATTTGTATTCAAGGCAGGAGGGTTGAAAACTTCTGCGCACCTTCTTTCATATGGATACCATCCAAGTTGTGATTATCATATGCTTTAACCCTTAGAAAGGCCTACAAAGGGGAACCAAGGAGACCATCACGTCACACATGAGATAATAAACTGAATGTTGTTTTCTTGTTGAGAAAATGTACTTTTAGGTCTGTAGGGAGATAATTATCAACAAACTATTCCAACAACTTGACAGATACTCATACAGCTCATCACCTACGAAGAAGGAATTATGAATCAAACACCCCATTATTTCAAATCTTCCTCAGAGAAATCACTGCAAAATTACTTAGCACACAGTTTCAGAAGAACTAATAGGCACGTTTTTGTAAATTTCTCGAGGGGTCATGGTCCTGTCGCTGCAAAAATCTTGTGTGGTTTGCAAAAAAGCAGAATAATCATCATCGCTCATGTAAGGGTATGCCTGCAGTCATGAGGTAATCGAATATCAAGTTAGCAACCACATGCAAACACAGGGAGCAACCATGAGAACTTTTTCAGTACCTTTAGTCTGGAAAGAAAATCCATTAGTTCCTGTAGCAAGGGGCTGACAACAAGGGCTTTGACATCAGCATCTACATTGCCATTGCCTTCGACGGGGCTACGACCTTCAGTAAAGTTCAAGAAGCTCTGTTTAATTGTAGCCCAGCCCTGGGATAGTTTCAATGCCACCTCTATGCAGCTTTCAGGGCAGATGTTCCTTTATTCATCAAGGTCAGCACTGCATTCGGCAATTGTATTGATGTGATCAGCAAGGCAACCATACCGACATCTGATAGAGACAACTTATTCAGAACATACATACCGGTTTTTTCAAATCTCGGTCGTGGTCTTGGTACATGTCGCCGGGGAGGTTGTATAGTCTCCAGCAACATTCTTTACCTTTCACAAAAGGGGGGCAAAAGAATACAGGTCTTGATGAACTCCATCTGCTTGATGCCCTTGAACACCTACGGGAGCAGTAGGAAGAGGTTCCGCCCACGCGTCACCAGGCTTTGCCGGCCAGTTGTTGGTTGGCGAGCCGGGAGCTCCCGACGGCCTTGCTGGTGTCGGAAATGCTGGAGAAGAACTGCCACCGAAGTCTCCTGCAAGGCTGCAACCACAACCGCCGCTGCCGCACCAGATCGGGTCGCCTCCACATCTTCCCAGCACCGACAGAAGCGCCGCATCCTCCCCGGGCTACTCCGTGTCGCCTCGTTCCGCTGCAAGCCGTCACCGCCGTCGCCTTCAACAGATCCGGCGAGATCCGCTGCCGACACCTAGAACCCCGCGCCCTGGATCGCCTCGAGCCACGTGACCCGCACTCTCCAACACAACCCAGTAGTCGCGGACTCCGCGCGTAAGGAGAAGTTGGTGTGCGTAAGGTGGTGGCCGAGTGGAGGACCGCCGGGCGGAGAGCCGCTCCCAAGGACGGCAGCGGGGGCGCTTGATTGTAGCGCCTGCAATTTTTTAGATGATCCACGATGACGCTTCGTGTGCGTGTGTTTGAGTTTAGAAGCGGTAGGAGGCAGGACATGATGCATAGAAGGAAATCAATTGCGTGATTTTAGCATCAGGATCATTGCCTTCTGTGAATGTAGGGGACGCAGGTGTTGGGGAATGTAGTAATTTCAAAAATTTCCTACACACACGCAAGATCATGGTGATGCATAGCAATGAGAGGGGAGAGTGTGTCCACGTACCCTCGTAGACCGAAAGCGGAAGCGTTAGCACAACGCGGCTGATGTAGTCGTACGTCTTCACGATCCGACCGATCAAGTACCGAACGCACGGCACCTCCGAGTTCTGCACACGTTCAACTCGATGACGTCCCTCGAACTTCGATCCAGCCGAGCTTTGAGGGAGAGTTCCGTCAGCACGACGGCGTGGTGACGATGATGATGTTCTACCGACGCAGGGCTTCGCCTAAGCAACGCTACGATATTATCGAGGTAGATTACCGTGGAGGGGGGACACCGCACACGGCTAAGAGATCCAAGGGATCAATTGTTGTGTCTAGAGGTGCCCCCTTGCCCCCGTATATAAAGGAGCAAGGGGGGAGGCCGGCCAGCCTTGGGGCGCACCAAGGAGGGGAGGAGTCCTCCTCCTAGTAGGAGTAGGACTCCCCTCTTTCCTAGTCCAACTAGGAAAAGGAAGGGGGGAGGAAGGAGAGGGAAAGGAGAAGGAAAGGGGGGCGCGCCCCCCTCCCTAGTCCAATTCGGATCCCCTATAGGGAGGGGGAGCAGCTGCCCCTTGTGGGCTGCCTTCCCTCTTCCCTATGGCCCATGTAGGCTCAATAGTCCCCCCGGGGTTTCCGATAACCCCCCGGCACTCCGATAAATACCCGAATCACTTGGAACATTTCCGATGTCCGAATATAGTCGTCCAATATATCGATCTTTACGTCTTGACCATTTCGAGACTCCTCGTCATGTCCCCGATCTCATCCAGGACTCCGAACTACCTTAGGTACATCAAAACACATAAACTCATAATATAACTGTCATCGAACTTTAAGCATGCGGACCCTACAGGTTCGAGAACTATGTAGACATGAACGAGACACGTCTCCGGTCAATAACCAATAGCGGAACTTGGATGCTCATATTGGCTCCCACATATTCTACGAAGATCTTTATCGGTCAAACCGCATAACAACATACATTGTTCCCTTTGTCGTCGCTATGTTACTTGCCCGAGATTCGATCGTCGGTATCTCAATACCTAGTTCAATCTCGTTACCATCAAGTCTCTTTACTCGTTTCGTAATACATCATCCTGTAACTAACTCATTAGTTACAATGCTTGCAAGGCTTATAGTGATGTGCATTACCGAGTGGGCCTAGAGATACCTCTCTGACAATCGGAGTGACAAATCGTAATCTCGAAATACGCCAACCCAACAAGTACCTTCGGAGACACCTGTAGAGCACCTTTATAATCACCCAGTTACCTTGTGACATTTGGTAGCACACAAAGTGTTCCTCTGGTAAACGGGAGTTGCATAATCTCATAGTTATAGGAACATGTATAAGTCATGAAGAAAGCAATAGCAACATACTAAACAATCAAGTGCTAAGCTAACGGAATGGGTCAAGTCAATCACATCATTCTCCTGATGATGTGATCCCGTTAATCAAATGACAACTCATGTCTATGGTTAGGAAACTTAACCATCTTTGATTAACGAGCTAGTCAAGTAGAGGCATATTAGTGACACTATGTTTGTCTATGTATTCACACATGTATTATGTTTCCGGGTAATACAATTCTAGCATGAATAATAAACATTTATCATGAAATAAGGAAATAAATAATAACTTTATTATTGCCTCTAGGGCATATTTCCTTCAGTCTCCCACTTGCACTAGAGTCAATAATCTAGTTCACATCGCCGTGTGATTTAACACCAATATTCATATCCGTATATGATTAACACCCATAGTTCACATCGTCATGTGACCAACACCCAAAGGGTTTACTAGAGTCAATAATCTAGTTCGCATTGCTATGTGATTAACACCCAAAGAGTACTAAGGTGTGATCATGTTTTGCTCGTGAGAGAAGTTTAGTCAACGGGTCTGTCACATTCAGAGCCGTATGTATTTTGCAAAAAAATATTCTATGTCTACAATGCTCTGTACGGAGCTACTCTACCTAATTGCTCCCACTTTCAATATGTATCCAGATTGAGACTTAGAGTCATCTGGATCAGTGTCAAATCTTGCATCGACGTAACCCTTTACGACGAACCTCTTGTCACCTCCATAATCGAGAAACATATCCTTATTACACTAAGGATAATTTTGACCAATGTCCAGTGATCTACTCCTAGATCACCATTGTACTCCCTTGCCAAACCAGGGCATAGTATACAATAGGTCTGGTCCATAGCATGGCATACTTTTATAGAACCTATGACTGAGGCATAGGGAATGACTTTCATTCTCTTTCTATTTTCTGCCGTGGTCGGGATTTGAGTCTTACTCAATTTCATACCTTTGCAACACAGGCAAGAACTCTTTCTTTGACTGTTCCATTTTGAACTACTTCAAAATCTTGTCAAGGTTTGTACTCATTGAAAATCTTATCAAGCGTCTTGATCTATCTCAATAGATCTTGATGCTCAATATGTAAGTAGCTTTACTGAGGTCTTTCTTTTAAAGAACTCCTTTCAAACACTTCTTTATGCTTTCCAGAAAAATTCTACATCATTTCTGATCAACAATATGTCACTCACATATACTTATCAGAAAGGTTATAGTGCTCCCACTCACTTTATTGTAAATACAGGCTTCACTGCAAGTCCGTATAAAACTATATGCTTTGATCAACTTATCAAAGCGTATATTCCAACTCCAAGATGCTTGCACCAGTCCATAGATGGATCGCTGGAGCTTGTACATTTTGTTAGCACCTTTAGGATTGACAAAACCTTCTGGTTGCATCATATACAACTCTTCTTTAAGAAAACCATTAAGGAATGCAGTTTTGACATCCATTTTCCAGATTTCATAAAATGTGGCAATTGATAACATGATTCGGACAGACTTAAGCATCGCTACAGTTGAGAAAATCTCATTGTAGTCAACACCTTGAACTTGTCGAAAACCTTTTTGCGACAAGTCGAGCTTTGTAGATAGTAACACTACTATCAATGTCCGTCTTCCTCTTGAAGATCCATTTATTTTCTATGGCTTGCCGATCATCGGGCAAGTCCACCAAAGTCCACACTTTGTTCTCATACATGGATCCTATCTCAGATTTCATGGCCTCCAGCCATTTTGCCGAACCTGGGCTCATCATTGCTTCCTCATAGTTCGTAGGTTTATCATGGTCTAGTAACATGACTTTCAGAACAGGATTACCATACCACTCTAGTGCGGACCGTACTCTGGAAGACCTACGAGGTTCTGTAGTAACTTGATCTGAATTTTCATGATCATCATCATTAGCTTCCTCACTAATTGGTGTAGGAATCACTGGAACTGATTTCAGTGATGAACTATTTTCCAATTCGGGAGAAGGTACAATTACCTTATCAAGCTCTACTTTCCTCCCACTCACTTCTTTCGAGAGAAACTCCTTCTCTAGAAAGGATCCATCTTAGCAACAAATAACTTGCCTTCGGACCTGTGATAGAAGGTGTACCCAATAGTTTCCTCTGGGTATTCTATGAAGACACACTTCTCCGATTTGGGTTCAAGCTTAACAGGTTGAAACTTTTTCACATAAGCATCGCAACCCCAAACTTTAAGAAACGACAACTTTGATTTCTTGCCAAACCACAGTTCATAAGGCATCATCTCAACAGATTTTGATGGTGCCCTATTTAAAGTGAATGCAGCTGTCTCTAATGCATAACCCCAAAACGATATTGGTAAATCGGTAAGAGACATCATTGATCGCACCATATCAAATAAAGTGCGGTTATGACGTTCCGACACACCGTTACGCTGTGGTGTTCCAGGTGGCATGAGTTTGTGAAACTATTCCACATTATTTTAACTGAAGGCCAAACTCATAACTCAAATATTCATCTCCACGATAAGATCGCAGAAACTTTATTTTCTTGTTATGATGATTTTCCACTTCACTCTGAAATTCTTTGAACCTTTCAACTATTTCAAACTTATGTTTCATCAAGTAGATATACCCATATCTGCTCAAATCATCTGTGAAGGTCAGAAAATAACGATAGCCGCCACGAGCCTTAATACTCATTGGTCTGCATACATTAGTATGTATTATTTCCAACAAGTCAGTAGCTCGTTCCATTGTTCTGGAGAACAAAGTTTAGTCATCTTGCCCAAAAGGCACGGTTCGCAAGCATCAAATGATTCATAACCAAGTGATTCCGAAAATCCATCTTTATGGTGTTTCTTCATGCGCTTTACACCAATATGACCCAAACGGCAATGCCACAAATAAGTTGCACTATCATTATTAACTTTGCATCTTTTGGCATCAATATTATGAATATGTGTATCACTATGATCGAGATCCAACAAACTATTTTCATTGGGTGTATGACCATTGAAGGTTTTATTCATGTAAACAGAACAACAATTATTCTCTGACTTTAAATGAATAACCGTATTGCAATAAACATGATCAAATCATATTCATGCTCAACGCAAACGCCAAATAACATTTATTTAGGTTTAAAACTAATCCTGACAGTATAGGGAGTGTGTGATGATGATCATATCAATCTTGGAACTACTTCCAACACTCATCGCCACTTCCCCTCAACTAGTCTCTGTTTATTATGTAACTCCTGTTTTGAGTTACTAATCTTAGCAACCGAACAAGTATTAAATACTCAGGGGCTACTATAAACACTAGTAAGGCACACATCAATAACATGTATATCAAATATACCCTTGTTCACTTTGCCATCCTTCTTATCCACCAAATATTCAGAGCATTTCCATTTCCAGTGACCATTTCCTTTGCAGTGTAAGCACTCAGTTTCAGGCTTTGGTCCAGCTTTGGGCTTCTTCGCGGGAGTGATGCTACCTCTTGAGCACTGCGTTGGATTTCCCCGAAGAGGAGAGGATGATGCAGCAAAGTAGCGTAAGTATTTCCCTCAGTTTTTGAGAACCAAGGTATCAATCCAGTAGGAGACCACGCACAAGTCCCTCGTACCTACACAAAATGATAGCAACTCGCAACCAACGCTTAGGGGTTGTCAGTCCCTTCACGGTCACTTACGAGAGTGAGATCTGACACAGATAATACTTTTGGTATTTTTGATAGATAGATGCAAAGTGAAAAGTAAAAGGTAAAGTAAAAGCAAAGCAAGTAAATAAAGGGATAGAGATTGATATGATGAGAATAGACCCGGGGGCCATAGGTTTCACTAGTGGCTTCTCTCAAGAGCATAAGTATTCTACGGTGGGTGAACAAATTACTGTTGAGCAATTGACAGAATTGAGCATAGTTATGAGTATATCTAGGCAATGATCATGTATATAGGCATCACGTCCGAGACAAGTAGATCAAAACAATTCTGCATTTACTACTATTACTCCACTGATCGACCGCTATCCAGCATGCATCTAGAGTATTAAGTTAAAAACAGAGTAACGCCTTAAGCAAGATGACATGATGTAGAGGGATAAATTCATGCAATATGATAAAAAACCCATCTTGTTATCCTCGATGGCAACAATACAATACGTGCCTTGTTGCCCCTTCTGTCACTAGGAAAGGACACCGCAAGATTGAACCCAAAGCTAAACACTTCTCCCATTGCAAGAACTACCAATCTAGTTGGCCAAACCAAAAAGGATAATTCGAAGAGACTTGCAAAGATAACTCAATCATACATAAAAGAATTCAGAGAAGAATCAAATATTTTCCATAGATAATACTGGATCATAAACCCACAATTCATGAGTCTCAACAAACACATCGCAAAAAGAAGATTACATCGAATAGATCTCCACGAGTGAGGGGGAGAACATTGTATTGAGATCCAAAAAGAGAGAAGAAGCCATCTAGCTACTAGCTATGGACCCAAAGGTCTGAAGTAAACTACTCACACTTCATTGGAGGGGCTATGGTGATGATGTAGAAGCCCTCCGTGCTGGATGCCCCCTCCGGCGGAGCTCCGGAACAGGCCCCAAGATGGGATCTCGTGGATACAGAAGGTTGCGGCGGTGGAATTAGGTTTTTGGCTCTTGTTCTGATCGTTCGAGGATACGTAGGTATATATAGGAGGAAGGAGTACGTCGGTGGAGCATCAGGGGGGCCACGAGGTAGGGGGCGCACCCAGGGGGCGCCCTCCACCCTCGTGACCTCCTCGGGCACTGCTTGGAGTAGGGTCCAAGTCTCCTGGATCACGTTCGGTTGGAAAATTACGATCCTGAAGGTTTCATTCCGTTTGGACTCCGTTTGATATTCCGTTTCTTCGAAATACTCAAATAGGCAAAAAACAGCAATTCTGGGCTGGGCCTTCGGTTAATAGGTTAGTCCCAAAAAAATATAAAAGTGGAAAATAAAGCCCAGTATAGTCCAAAACAGTAGGTAAAGTAGCATGGAGCAATCAAAAATTATAGATACGTTGGAGACGTATCAGGCATCCCCAAGCTTAATTCATGCTCGTCCTCGAGTAGGTAAATGATCAAAAAAGAATTTTTGATGCGGAGTGATACTTTGGCATAATTTCAATGTAAATCTTCTTAATTGTGATATGAATATTCAGATCCGAAAGATTCAAGACAAAAGTTCATATTGACACAAAAATAATAATACTTCAATCATACTAATCAAAGGAATCATGTCTTCTCAAAATAACATGGCAAAAGAAAGTTCATCCCTACAAAATCATATAGTTAGGCTATGCTTCATTTTCGTCACACAAAGATGTTCCCAACTTCTATACCCCTGATGACAAGCCAAGCTATTGTTTCATACTTAAATAATCTCAAACTTTTTCAACCTTCACGCAATACATGAGCGTGAGCCATGGATATAGCACTACGGGTGGAATAGAATATGATGATGGGGATTGTGTGGAGAAGACAAAAAAGGAGAAAGTCTCACATTGACGAGGATAATCAACAGGCTATGAAGATGCCCATCAATTGATGTCAACATGAGGAGTAGGGATTACCATGCAATGGATGCACTAGAGCTATGAATGCTCAACAAAAGAAAACTAGTGGGTGTTGATGAAGTCATGTACCTAGGGTAGGGTCATAGACCTGACCTAAGGATCCTTCCCAAGGACACCCTTAGAAGAAACTGCCTTCCAGTCGGCCAAGAGGGACTTCACTCGACGCACTCGAAGGACTCGACCATGAAGACTCACTCGACCACCAGGAGATCAAGAGCCACTCTGCATCCAAACGGTCTGTAATTAAGTAGTCTTTATGGCATTTAGGACACTTTATGTAAGGCGTTACCAGTAATGCCTAGCCTTAATGTACTTTAAACCCTGCATTACTAAGGGTCGGAGGGGTCTGGCGGGCACTATATAAGCCACCCTCCTCCTCAGTGTAAAGGGTTCGCACCCCTGTAATCTATACACACATAATCCAGTCGACCGCCTCCGGGCTCCGAGACGTAGGGCTGTTACTTCTTCCGAGAAGGGCCTGAACTCGTACATCTCTTGTCTTCACAACTACTCCATAGCTAGGATCTCGCCTCTCCATACCTACCCCCCATTCTACTGTCAGACTTAGAACCACGACAGTTGGCGCCCACCGTGGGGCAGGTGTCTTAGCGTTTTTTGGAGAAGTTGCAATTGTTCCGATTGCTTTCATCATGGTTTCTGGTGGAGTTTTCGTCGAGGGCCGTGAGATCCTTCTCGGTGCACTCACCTTCGTCGCCGACGACTCCGCTTGGCTCCACGAGGCTCCACTCGACATCGACGCGCTCCCCGTCCACGGTGCGACGCATTTTCGCGCATGTGTCCGCGGCGTTCTGCTGCGGCAACCGTCGACTACATATCGGTCGACACCCCTATCGTCACCCTCCCTGTCTCCCGCCAGCGCAAGCGCTCTGGTCGGTCGAGGCTCCAGCGGTGGGTGAGGCACGCAGTGGCTCGCCAGACGGCCACCACCCAAGTTGCGGCAATCGAGCCCGACGAGTCCCTCTACGGCCTGTTCGATCTTTCGACTGGCTCCGTAGAGACCGCATCCGAGTGCGATAGCAGTGATCCAGCGGCGGAGGTCTTGATGGTCAACGGACCTCGTAGCCCTCCCAGCTTCCCCCGCGACAACGGGGTGGATGGTGGAGGCGACCTCGCTCAAGTCCATGAGGAGTACCAACCCGAGCCACTTAATTCCCTGCAAAGGGAGGAACTTCACCGCAGGAACATGGATGCCCTGCATACTCCCATCACAGGAGAAACCCCTGAAGCTCGCGCCTTGGAGGAGGCACGTTTGGCCAACTTGGCCGAACGCACTCGTCTGGAGAACCACCAGCGAGCACTCGACGAGCGCTCGCAGCAACGAGTGCCCGACTCCAGTCGACGTCAACTCTTCCCGCCGACTCAGGTATATCGAACCCCGATTCAGAATTTAGCAGCTGCAACCCGTATAGCAGAGTCAATTCAGCCCTCTCAGTCGGAGGCTGGTAGAGGCTTGATGCAGATTAGGGATTTGCCCCGAGCAGCAGGAGATCAGAATTCAGCCGTGTCACAGTCACGCAACAGAATTCACAGTCGATCCGTCGCTGCGAATACGGTTCAGTCGGCTCACAGCCCCAGATCGCCTCCGCGGCGTGAAGGACGCGAGAATCGACGAGACCAATATGGTGACCGATACGATCGTGATGATAGGCGTCGAGTGCCCACTCCTCCCCCGAGGGGTGGGTCTTACGCTCATCGGCAGCAAGATGACAGGCGTCAACTCAGTGTGGGGCGAAGAGCTCCGGTCGACCCCAGGGAACCAGGCTTTGACGCGCGATCCATCATCATGCAAGGCTTGGTCGATCGGAACAGGGCTCATCGAGGTGGCCACGACAGAGATGCGCCCACTAGCAGCCGAGTGCATGTTTCAGGTCCGGAATGTTTCAGCAGGGCTATCAGAGCCGCGGTGATTCCCCCCAACTTCAGGTTGGCGACTGGAGTAAGCAAGTTCACCGGCGAGTCCAAGCGTGAAACTTGGCTTGAGGACTACCGAGTGGCTGTACAGATCGGCGGCGGGAATGACGAGGTGGCTATGAAGCACTTACCACTCATGCTGGAAGGTTCGGCCAGGGCATGGTTGAATCAGTTAACTCCAAGCAGCATTTACACTTGGGAAGATCTTTCCCGAGTGTTCGTCAGGACATTTTAGGGAACCTGCAAGCGACCAGCTGGGTTGACAGAGCTGCAAGTTTGCGTGCAGAAGTCGAATGAAACCTTAAGAGATTACATTCAGAGATGGATTACTTTGCATCATACCGTGGAGAACGTGTCTGATCATCAGGCAGTCTGCGCCTTCAAGGATGGTGTTAAGAACAGAGAATTAAGTTTGAAGTTTGGTCGGACCGGAGATATGACCCAGAGTTGGATGATGGAAATTGCTACCAAGTACGCCAACGGCGAAGAGGAGGACCGACTCCGGAGCGGCAAGTACAAGCCGAGTCAGTCGGAGAAAGGAAACTCCAGTCGGAAGCAGAAACGGAAAGCCGAACCAGCGGCTCCTAGAGAGGCTCTGGCCGTGACTCAGGGCAAGTTCAAAGGAAACCCCAAAGGATCCTGGAACCCCAAGAAGGTGAAGGATAAAGAAGGAAATGACGTGATGGATCTGCCGTGTCACATCCACACGAAGAAAGACGAAGAGGGTAATTTCATCTACCCGAAGCATACCACTCGCAGTGCAGGCTCCTGATCCAGCAGTTCCAAGGTAAACAGCCCAAGGACAAGGAAAAGGAGCCGGACAAAGCCGAAGACAAGGAGGACAGTGAGGGAGGATATCCTCATGTTAACTCCACTCTGATGATCTTTGCGGATGTGGAAAGCAAGAGCCGACTGAAGGTTATCAACCGTGAGGTGAACATGGTCGCCCCGGCGACGCCCAGTTATCTGAGATGGTCCCAAACTCCCATTACATTCGACCAGTATGATCACCCGACTCATATAGCCACCCCTGGGAGGCAAGCTTTGGTGGTCGACCCGGTCGTCGAAGGCACTCGACTGACGAAGGTGCTAATGGATGGTGGTAGTGGACTGAATTTATTGTATGCGGACACGCTGAAAGGAATGGGCATTCCGATGTCCCGACTGAGCACCAGTAACATGAGTTTTCATGGAGTTATACCTGGAAAGAAAGCCGAGTCGCTCGGTCAGATAGCTCTGGACGTGGTGTTGGGTGACTCGAAGCATTTCCGCAAAGAGAAGCTGACGTTTGAGGTTGTAGACTTTCAGAGCACTTACCACGCTATTTTGGGGAGACCAGCTTACGCACGGTTCATGGCTCGACCATGTTACGTGTACCTCAAGCTGAAGATGCCCGGCCCCAAAGGCGTGATCACTATCACTGGTGATCAGAAAAAAGCAGAGGAGTGTTTCCAGAAAGGCTCAAAAGTTGCCGATTCCTAGGTGACAACGGTCGAGCTGGAGGGATACAAGAAAAATGCAGATCCGAGTGATTTGTTGCGGGCTAAGAAGCCTGCCACAGAGTCAGCGTTTCAGTCGTCCGGTGAGACAAAGCCCGTTCACATTCACCCGACCGACCCCAATGCAGCTCCGACCCATATTTCCACAACACTCGACCCTAAATAGGAAGAAGCGCTCATCCAGTTCCTCCGTGAGAACTGGGACATCTTTGCATTGAAGCCTGCTGACATGTCGGGTGTTCCCAGGGGACTGGCTGAGCATCGCCTTAGAGTCGACTCAGCCGCAAAACCGGTCAAAGAACATCTTCGGCGGTCCGCCGTCCAGAAGAGAAAAGCCATTGGTGAGGAAGTGGCTCGACTATTGGCGACAGGATTTATCCGAGAGATATATCACTCCGAGTGGCTCGCCAATGTCGTCATGGTTCCCAAGAAGGACAAGTCACTCCGCATGTGCATCGATTTCAAACACATCAATCGGGCCTGCCCGAAAGATCATTTTCCTCTCCCTCGCATCGATCAAATTGTTGACTCGACTGCGGGATGCGAGAGATTATCTTTTCTAGACGCCTATTCCGGGTACCATCAGATCCGTCTGTACGGTCCCGATGAGATAAAAACAGCTTTCATCACTCCATTCGGGTGCTTCTGCTATATCACCATGCCATTTGGCCTCAAGAACGCCGGAGCCACGTTCATGAGGATGATTCAGAAGTGTTTACTCACTCAAATCAGTCGGAACGTTGAAGCGTACATGGATGATATTGTGGTCAAGTCACGAAAGGGTTCCGACCTATTGACTGACCTCGCTGAAACATTGGCCAATCTTAGGAGGTATGATATCAAGCTCAATCCGTCAAAGTGCACATTTGGAGTTCCGGGTGGAAAGTTACTCGGTTTTCTCGTTTCTGGACGAGGAATCGACGCTAACCCAGAAAAAGTTGGGACTATACTCTGAATAAAACGCTCTGTGCGAGTGCACGACGTCCAGAAACTTACTGGATGCTTGGTCGCGTTAAGTCGATTCATCTCTCGCCTCGGTGAAAAGGCATTGCCTCTTTACCGACTGATGAAGAAGGCAGACAAGTTCGAGTGGACTCCAGAAGCTGATGTAGCGTTTGCAGAGCTAAAAGCTCTGCTCTCCACCCAGCCGGTGCTGGCTGCTCCAATCAGCAAAGAGCCTCTGTTTCTTTATATTGCAGCCACAGGACAAGTCGTCAGTACAGTACTTACGGTCGAGCGGGAAGAAGAAGGGAAAGCCTTCAAAGTTCAGCGCCCAGTGTACTATCTGTCTGAAGTTTTGACTCCATCAAAGCAAAGATATCCTCATTATCAGAAGCTTGTGTATGGGATCTACATGACCACGAAGAAGGTTGCTCATTACTTCTCTGATCATTCCATTATAGTCGTCAGCGACGCTCCACTTTCAGAGATTCTGCACAACAGAGATGCAACTGGTCGAGTGGCGAAATGGGCAATTGAACTCCTTCCCCTTGATATCAAGTTTGAGGCAAAGAAAGCCATTAAGTCCCAAGCAATAGCAGATTTCCTTGCCGAGTGGATTGAACAACAGCAGCCGACTCAAGTTCACTCGGAGCATTGGACCATGTTCTTTGATGGCTCTAAGATGTTGAATGGTTCCGGTGCTGGGGTTGTCCTGGTTTCCCGCAGAGGAGATAAGCTCAGATATGTGCTCCAGATTCACTTTGATTCCTCCAACAATGAGGCAGAATACGAGGCCCTTTTGTATGGGTTGCGCATGGCCATTTCACTCGGCGTCCGTCGCCTTATGGTTTATGGCGACTCAGATTTGGTGGTCAACCAAGTGATGAAGGAGTGGGACGTTAGAAGCCCAGCCATGACTGGATACTGCAATGCAGTGAGGAAGCTGGAAAAGAAGTTTGAGGGGTTAGAGCTCCATCATATACCCCGACTGAAAAATCAAGCGGCTGATGATTTGGCAAAGATAGGTTCCAAAAGAGAAGCCATTCCCAGTGGTGTGTTCTTGGAGCATATCCATACTCCATCAGTCGAAGAAGATCCTTTTACTGAAGAAGCTCCGCAGCCCAAGAGTGCCATAGATCCGACTGAAGTTGAAGTTCCAGCGGTGGTCGACTTGGTCATGGAGGTTTTAGTGATCACTCCCGAGTGGACAGTTCCATATATCGCGTATATCCTAAGAAAAGAGCTCCTAGAGGACGAAGAAGAGGCTCGACAGATCGTCCGCCGATCCAAAGCCTTTACTATGATCAAAGGGCAGCTATACAGAGAGAGCGCGACTGTAGTTGGTCAGAAGTGCATAACGCCAGAAGAAGGTCGAATAATCCTTGATGATATCCACTCGGGGACCTGTGGCCATCATGCGTCCTCTCGGACCATCGTGGCCAAAGCATACCGAGCCGGATTTTACTGGCCAAGGGCGAATGAGATGGCAAAGGAGATAGTGGACAAGTGCGAGGGATGTCAGTTTTACTCCAACATGTCACACAAGCCTGCGTCAGCTCTGAAGACCATACCACTCGTCTGGCCCTTCGCAGTATGGGGGTTGGATATGGTGGGCCCCTTGAGGACAGGTCGAAGCGGTTTCACGCATGTACTGGTGGCAGTCGACAAGTTCACCAAGTGGATTGAGGCTAAACCCATCAAGAACCTTGACGCCGGTACTGCTGTCAGCTTCATCAGGGAACTGATATTCAGATATGGAGTCCCGCACAGCATCATCACTGACAATGGATCAAACTTCGATTCGGAGGAATTCAGAGCATTCTGCACATCTCAGGGCACACGAGTCGACTATGCTTCAGTCGCCCATCCATAGTCGAATGGACAAGCGGAGCGAGCCAATGGCTTGATCCTCAAAGGGTTGAAACCCCGACTGATGCGTGACCTTAAGCATGCGGCTGGAGCATGGGTCGATGAACTTCCCTCGGTGCTTTGGGGTCTAAGGACCACGCCTAATCGGTCGACTGGAAGGACTCCATTCTTCTTGGTCTATGGAGCTGAAGCGGTCTTGCCGAGTGATCTGCTCCACAATGCTCCTCGAGTTGAGCTCTACAACAAGGCTGAAGCGGAACAAGCGCGGCAAGATGCAGTCGACCTTTTAGAGGAAGAAAGAGAGATGGCTCTGATCCGATCGACCATCTACCAACAGGACTTGCGTCGCTTCCACGCTAGAAACGTGAAGAGTCGAGCCTTCCAGGAAGGAGATTTGGTTCTCCGAGTGGATCAGCAGAAACAACACAAGCTTGCTCCTTCTTGGGAAGGACCCTTCATCATCACCAAGGTTCTCCACAACGGAGCGTACCGTCTCTACAACGTCAAGCACAATATCGACGAGCCCCGAGCTTGGAACGCGGAGCTACTCCGCCCATTTTACACTTAAGTTTTCACTCGGATGAGTTGTAATAAAAGTACTTCTGTAGTTCATGTTTTGCAAGATAACAGTGTCATAATTTCCCCAATGATTTTTGTCACTTTTATTTGTTCAGTAAAATTTCCCCCTCAGTGGGTGGCTTAGCTGCGAATCCGTTTTCGCCTAAGTTTGTAAAAAAATCCTTACCGAGTGGTGAGCCAGCCTCCCACTCGGAGGCTTAGCTGCGAATCCGTTTCGCCTAAGTTTCAATAAAATCCTACCGAGTGGTGAGCCAGACTCCCACTCGGGGGCTTAGCTGCAGTCCAAGTACTCGCCTAAGTTTCAATAAAATCCTACCGAGCGGTGAGCCAGACTCCCACTCGGGGGCTTAGCTGCAGTCCAAGTACTCGCCTAAGTTTTAATAAAATCCTACCTAGTGGTGAGCCAGACTCCCGCTCGGAGGCTTAGTTGCAGTCCAAGTACTCGCCTAAGTTCAAATTCAACGTGCGCTCGCAAGGAGGACGAGGTGCAGGTCGACTGCGACCCTTTCCTCCGAGCTACGCCACAAGTACAACGTGCGGTCGCAAGGAGGACGAGGTGCAGGTCGACTGCTACCCTCTCCTTCGAGCTACGCCACAAGTACAACGTGCGCGTCGCAAGGAGGACGAGGTGCAGGTCGACTGCTACCCTCTCCTTCGAGCTATGCCACAAGTACAACGTGCGGTCGCAAGGAGGACGAGGTGCAGGTCGACTGCTACCCTCTCCTTCAAACTACGCCACAAGTACAACGTGCGGTCGCAAGGTGGACGAGGTGCAGGTCGACTGCTACCCTCTCCTTCGAGCTACGCCACAAGTACAACGTGAAAATCCTACCGAGTGGAGAGCACACCTCCCACTCGGAGGCTTAGCTGCAGCCCAGTGCTCGCCTAAGTTATCAAAATCCTACAGAGTGGAGAGCAGACCTCCCACTCGGGGGCTTAGCTGCAGTCCAGTGCTCGCCTAAGTTTTGAAAATCCTACCGAGTGGAGAGCAGACCTCCCACTCGGGGCCTTAGCTGCAGCCCAGTGCTCGCCTAAGTTTTGAAAATCCTACCGAGTGGAGAGCAGACCTCCCACTCAGGGGCTTAGCTGCAACCCAGTGCTTGCCTAAGTTTTGAAAATCCTACCGAATGGAGAGCATACCTCCCACTCGGGGGCTTAGCTGCAGCCCAGCGCCATCCTAAGAGAAGTAGGGAACAAGTTGATTGCAATAAGCGCCTTGCTTTAACCTGCAAAAGACATCTCAAACCAAATGCAAGCATATTCAAACGTCGAATCCAAGTTCGGATAGATACCTAACGGAACCAAAAGTGCTCAGGCGCTAGGCCTGTTAAGGTTTGTCGGTTACAAAATCACTCGGCATACCGAGGCAAATTTAAAGTGTCGAGCTCAAGAAGTTTTTTACCCCTCCTGTGGAGGGCTGGAAGGTGCAACAAACTCGTCGAGGTCGATTCCATCAGCAATCCGAGTGGGAGCGGCGATGAAGGTATCCATGAAGGACCAGAAATCGTGCTTCTTGGTGTTAGCCACTCGAAGAGCCGCCAACTTGTCTTCTCGTGCATCCTTGCAATGGACTCGGGCCAAAGATAGAGCAACGTCTGCGCCACACCTGGCAGAAGATTTCTTCCACTCCTACACTCGACTTGGGACTGTGTTCAGTCGAGCCATCAGAGACTCGAGGTCATTCTGAAGCGTCTCTTTGGGCCAGAGCGTAGCGTCGATGCGGGAAGTGGCGACCTTCAGCCTTGCGAGATAATCAACAACGGCAGCAACACGAGATTCGAGCCAGAGCACGTTCATGGCGACTTCGTCATTCACAGGAGAGTTGATGGGGTCCAGGTTTGGCTCCAGTCGACCGGTCTCCTCTTCAAAGTTCTGGCAAAATTCTGCAAGCACAACCACCGAGTCAAGATAACAGTCGAATGGAAAGATCACAGTTAAAATACCCGTTTGGTGCAAAAGTTTACCTTCGAGCATGCGGAATAGCTTCTTGGCGAGTCCGCCCAGATAAGCCTCCAGATCTTTCTTCTTCCCCACCAACTCACTGGCCTTGTCACTCAGGGCAATCTTATCACTTTTCAGTCGACTGACCTCTTTGTTGGCGGCATCAAGAGCAGCTTTCAGATTGGTGTTCTCTTCTTCAAGCTTGGTGACCGAAGCCAACTTCTCGTCTGCGAGCTTGGTCTTCTCTAAAGCTGTTTTCTGCATCTCAGCTAACTCAAGGTCTTTCTTCTTCTGGGCCTCCTTCACTTTGCCTGCAAAGTTACAGCAAGGTCAGACTTTGAAACAAATGAGGGGCAAAGGCAGTCGTCGAGGCCTCGCCAAACATACCTTTAGCTTCCTCCTTCGCCTTCGATAAATTCTCCTGGGCCAGCTTCAGATCAAGCTCGAGCTGGATGTGTTTGTTCTCCAACTCAGTGTAACGAGCGGCGAGGTTGCAGGATTTCTACGAAGGACCAATCGACAAAATGTCAAAGACAATTCACTTTTGAGTGACTAAGGAAAAATCATACGTTTCTAAGACTATGGTCGAATACAAATATTCGACCATAGTCTCGGGGACTACACCCAGTGGGTGCACTTAGCATGCCCCCACTAGTTCTATCAAGTCAGAGTCGACCAGTCGACCAACAACAAAAAAACACACAGGAGATGCTCTTCAGACTGTAGTCCACTGCCAGCAGTCGACCACAGTCTCGAGGACTACACCCAGTGGGTGCACTCAGCGTGCCCCCACCGGTTTGGAAAACCCATTCGACCGAGTCGAATGAAGGAAAAACTTAACTTATAAATCCTATGGTCGACTGCCAGCAGTCCACCATAGCCTCGGGGACTACACCCAGTGGGTGCACTCAGCGTGCCCCCACTAAACCGGAATTTCAATCAACACACCCACTGGGTGTAGGACAATCACTATGGATTTCAGAATGAAGAATTTTCAAATATCACATCCTAACAGAACAAGCGATAACCGACTGACCTGAACGTTACTCTGAAGAGCTGAGCTGGCGTCATAGGCGGCTTGGCTTGCTTCTCGGATGGCCTTCACTTGCTCCATCATGACTCCCGCCTGGCGTATTGCTTCTTTCGCAGCACTGGCTTGGTCTTCTGGGACGAAGTGGGTCGAGAAAAGTGACGGCTGGGCAGCACTCGACGATGAAGGGCGAGCACTCGTCAACGGTACCGCAAAAGACACGGTAGGCCGAGTGGTGTTCTCTCCCTCCGCGACCAGTGTCTCGGAGGCTGGCACGCCCTGAGTCACCTTGCCAGCAGACGCTTTCCTGTTCCTCCTTGGCCTCAGTGGTTCTTCATCGTTGTCGTCAGGAAGGGTAATAACGACATTGGATGGAGCTACAGACAAGAATCAAGATCAGAGGCAAAGAGCCAATCGACTGAAGACGAGGTTATGAAAGTCATACCAGGTTTTGAGGTAGCAGCGTCTTCCATCTCATGATCGTCAACCCTGGCCGAGGTATCAGAAGTAGCAGCACTGCGATTCCAAAAATCAGTCGGTTAACTCATGAGTCGACCAAAAATAAACTCATGTAGAGCAAGAAGACTCAAATAGCATTTTTACCCTGATATGGTGGGAATCGCCACCTTCATCTTCGGCAAGACCTTCGCCGGCTTCGATGGCGCCATTCGAGATTGCTTCGGAGCCTTCTCAGTCGGCGCCGGGGAAGTGGTCCGAGGGCGCTTAGTCGACTGCGCGACAGTCGCGACCCCCTTACCACGTTCGGTTGCAGGGTCATGGACGAGCTTCGAACGTCTTTCCGAGCGAGGATGTGCAACTTCCTCCTCCTCCTCCTCTTCTTCTTCCTCCTCACCAGAATCATCATCATCATCTTCATCAACGGCATCCGAGTCCCACTCCTCCTGGCTTTCGCCCCCACTTCCTTCCTCCTCCTCAGTCGGCGTCTGTGCTCCATTGGGCATCGAGTATAGTTCGGTGGTGGCCTGACAGACAGCAAAATAAAGATCAATCGACCAATTTGCAGCAAAAGCAGAATAAGTATGGCAAGATTACAATTGGGGATGAAGTGGGCATACCGTGTCTGGAGTGAAAGAATGGTCGAGTGGCGGAATCCTCCTGGCTCCTCGAGGGTTGTCTTTATTCCCTGTGATCGCGGCCATCCACCTCTCTAGTGTGGCGTCGTCGACTGCTTCTGGATGGACCCGAGTTTCGTCCTCGGTTCCACGGTACAGCCACATACAATGGCCTCGGTACTGAAGTGGTTGGATGCGCCGCCTAAGGAAGACCTCCAGAAGGTCCATACCCGTCACTCCTTCCCGAACTAGCTGGACTACACGCTCCATCAACATCTTCACTTGGGCTTTCTCCTCAGGGAGCACCTTCAGAGAAGAGGGCTTGTTCGCTCGGTCCATGGAGAACGGAGGGAGACCACTCGACTGCCCCGGCGTCGACTCGTCTTGGCAGTAGAACCAAGTCGACTGCCATCCTCTGACCGACTCAGGAAGGGTCATGGCCGGAAAGTACTCTTGCTCCTCATCTGAATCCCAAGACCCCCGCACATCTGAATAACCTTAGTCCTATCGTCTGGACTCGCCTTTTTCACTGTCTGAGAACGACAAGTGAATATGTGCTTGAACAGACCCCAGTGCGGTCGGCAGCCCAGGAAGTTCTCGCACATGGACACGAAGGCAGCAAGGTAGGCGATGGAATTTGGATTGAAGTGGTGGAGTTGCGCCCCAAAGAAATTCAAGAAACCACGGAAGAAAACACTCGGAGGCAGAGGAAAACCCACGGTCGACGTGGGTAGCCAGAAGAACACACTCACCCTCTCCGGCTGTGGTTGCCACTCGTTCCCCGGGAGCCTCGCTGCTCCGTGGGGGATCAAACCCTCGTTGGCCATCTCAGTGAGATCCTTCTCGGTGATGGTCGACCGGATCCAATCCCCTTGGACCCAGCCTTGCGGCAGGCGGGACCTTGACGAGGATCCGCCCCGACTGGTCGCTCTCCCTTTCGCCTTCCCCGTCGCCGTCGCTTTCTTCGCGCGCTCTAGAGCTGCCGTCTTCTCCTTCACCATTGTTGCCGGTGAAGCGTAAGAGGAGTGGTTGGGCGGAGGCGAGAGCGGGCGCTGTGGGCGGAGGCGGAGAGGACGGAAGGAGAAGAGAGGAGGTACTGTTCAAAAACCCTCGCCGGGCGCATTTTATAGGGCCGCTTCCGAGTGGATGACAAGTGGGCCCAGGCAATCCAATCACATCCCGAAACAGTCGCGCGTACGCGATACATGGCGAAAAAGACGGCGCGGGAATCGAGGTGTCTATGCCCTATCCCATCCGAGCGCTGCGGTCTGCCCCGCTTCATGTGCTTCCCAAAATTCAGATCCCACAAAATCCGCTAACAGCAGATCAATCTGTCAGACGAGAGATTTCCTGCGACCCGTCGCTCGGAAATTGCTAAGTTCAAAAGTTCACTCGATGAGAGAAAAGAATGGATCAAGGCGACTGAAAGAAAAGTTGCTGTTATCAACGAAGAGATTATTGGTCCAAGATGATACATGTCCAGAACACAAAAGCAGGTCGGAAATATTATCAACTCCTTCCTCACTCAAACCTCAATCCATTCGGTGGCTAATGATGAAGTCATGTACCTAGGGTAGGGTCATAGACCTGATCTAAGTACCCTTCCCAAGGACACCCTCAGAAGAAACTGCCTTCCAGTCGACTAAGAGAGACTTCACTCGACGGACTCGAAGGACTCGACCATGAAGACTCACTCGACCACCAGGAGATCAAGAGCCACTCTGCATCCAACGGTCTGTAATTAAGTAGTCTTTATGGCATTTAGGACACTTTATGTAAGGCGTTACCAGTAACGCCTAGCCTTAATGTACTTTAAACCCTGCATTACTGAGGGCCGGAGGGGTCTGGCGGACACTATATAAGCCACCCCCTCCTCAGTGTAAAGGGTTCGCACCCCTGTAATCTATACACACATAATCCAGTCGACCGCCTCCGGGCTCCGAGACGTAGGGCTGTTACTTCCTCCGAGAAGGGCCTGAACTCGTACATCTCTTGTCTTCACAACTACTCCATAGCTAGGATCTTGCCTCTCCATACCTACCCCCCATTCTACTGTCAGACTTAGAACCACGACAGGGCGCGCCCTCCAGCCTCGTGACCTCCTCGGGCACTGCTTGGAGTAGGGTCCAAGTCTCCTGGATCACGTTCGGTTGGAAAATCACGATCCCGAAGGTTTCATTCCGTTTGGACTCCGTTTGATATTCCGTTTTTTCGAAATACTGAAACAGGCAGAAAACAGCAATTCTGGGCTGGGCCTCCGGTTAATATGTTAGTCCCAAAAAATAATATAAAAGTGGAAAATAAAGCCCAATATAGTCCAAAACAGTAGGTAAAGTAGCATGGAGCAATAAAAAATTATAGATACGTTGGAGACGTATCAAGTGACAACTTGCTTGTCATTCTACTTGAAGTTCCCTTTCTTTCCCTTTGCCCTTTTCTTGAAACTAGTGGTCTTGTCGATCATCAACACTTGATGCTCTTTCTTGATTTCTACCTTCATTGATTTTAACATGGCGAAGAGCTCGGGAATCGTTTTCGTCATCCTTTGCATACTATAGTTCATCACGAAGTTCTACTAACTTCGTGATGGTGACTAGAGAACTCGTCAATCACTATCTTATCTGGAAGATTAACTCCCACTTGATTCAAGCGATTGTAGTTCCCAGACAATCTGAGCACATGATCACTAGTTGAGCAATTCTCCTCCATCTTTTAGCTATAGAACTTGTTGGAGACTTGATATCTCTCAACTCGGGTATTTGCTTGAAATATTAACTTCAACTCTTGGAACATCTCATATGGCCCATGACGTTCAAAACGTCTTTGAAGTCCCGATTCTAAGCCGTTTAAGCATGGTGCACTAAACTATCAAGTAGTCATCATATTGAGCTAGCCAAACGTTCATAACGTCTGCATCTGCTCCTGCAATAGGTCCGTCACCTAGGGGTGCATCAAGGACATAATTCTTCTGTGCAGCAATGAGGACAATCCTCAGATCACGGATCCAATCTGCATCATTGCTACTAACATCTTTCAACACAGTTTTCTCTAGGAACATATCAAAATAAACATATGAAGCAATAACGCGAGCTATTGATCTACAACATAATTTGCAAAATACTACCAGGACTAAGTTCATGATAAATTTAAGTTCAATTAATCATATTACTTAAGAACTCCCACTTAGATAGACATCTCTCTAATCATCTAAGTGATCACGTGATCCAAATCAACTAAACCATAACCGATCATCACGTGAAATGGAGTAATTTTTAATGGTGAACATCACTATGTTGATCATATCTACTATATGATTCACGCTCGACCTTTCGGTCTCAGTGTTCCGAGGCCATATGTGCATATGCTAGGCTCGTCAAGTTTAACCTGAGTATTCTGCGTGTGCAAAACTGGCTTGCACCCGTTGTAGATGGATGTAGAGCTTATCACACCCGATCATCACGTGGTGTCTTGGCACGATGAACTTTGGCAACGGTGCATACTCAGGGAGAACACTTTTATCTTGAAATTTAGTGAGAGATCATCTTATAATGCTACCATCAATCAAAGCAAGATAAGATGCATAAAAGATTAACATCACATGCAATCAATATAAGTGATATGATATGGCCATCATCATCTTGTGCTTGTGATCTCCATCTCCGAAGCACCATCGTGATCACCATCGTCACCGGAGCGACACCTTGATCTCCATCGTAGCATCGTTGTCGTCTCGCCTACTATTGCTTCTACGACTATCGCTACCGCTTAGTGATAAAGTAAAGCAATTACAGGGCGATTGCATTGCATACAATAAAGCGACAACCATATGGCTCCTGCCAGTTGCCGATAACTTGGTTACAAAAACATGATCATCTCATACAATAAAAAATAGCATCATGCCTTGACCATATCACATCACAACATGCCCTGAAAAAACAAGTTAGACGTCCTCTACTTTGTAATTGCAAGTTTTACGTGGCTGCTACAGGCTAAGCAAGAACCGTTCTTACCTACGCATCAAAACCACAATGATAGTTCGTCAAGTTAGTGCTGTTTTTAACCTTCTCAAGGACCGGGCGTAGCCACACTCAGTTCAATTAAAGTTGGAGAAACTGACATCCGCCAGCCACCTGTGTGCAAAGCACGTCGGTAGAACCAGTCTCACGTAAGCATACGCGTAATGTCGGTCTGGGCCGCTTCATCCAACAATACCGCCGAACCAAAGTATGACATGCTGGTAAGCAGTATGACTTGTATCGCCCACAACTCACTTGTGTTCTACTCGTGCATATAACATCTACGCATTAAATCAGGCTCGGATGCCACTGTTGGGGAACGTAGTAATTTCAAAAATTTCCTACGCACACGCAAGATCATGGTGATGCATAGCAACAAGAGGGGAGAGTGTGTCCACGTACCCTCGTAGAGCAAAAGCGGAAGCGTTAGCACAACGCGGTTGATGTAGTCGTACGTCTTCACGATACGACCGATCAAGTACCAAACGCACGGCACCTTCGAGTTCTGCACACGTTCAACTCGATGACGTCCCTCGAACTCCAATCCAGCCGAACTTTGAGGGAGAGTTCCGTCAGCATGACGGCGTGGTGACGATGATGATGTTCTACCGATGCAGGGATTCGCCTAAGCACCGCTACGATATTATCGAGGTGGATTATCGTGGAGGGGGGCATCGCACACGGCTAAGAGATCCAAGGGATCAATTGTTGTGTCTAGAGGTGCCCCCTTGCCCCCGTATATAAAGGAGCAAGGGGGAGGACGGCCAGCCTTGGGGCGCACCAAGGAGGGGAGGAGTCCTCCTCCTAGTAGGAGTAGGACTCCCCTCTTTCCTAGTCCAACTAGGAAAAGGAAGGGGGAAGGAAGGAGAGGGAAATGAGAAGGAAAGGGGGGCGCGCCCCCCTCCCTAGTCCAATTCGGACCCCCTATAGGAAGGGGGCGCAGCTGCCCCTTGTGGGCTGCCTTCCCTCTTCCCTATGGCCCATGTAGGCCCAATAGTCCCCCCGGGGTTTCCGATAACCCCCCGGCACTCCGATAAATACCCGAATCACTCGGAACCTTTCTGATGTCCGAATATAGTCGTCCAATATATCGATCTTTACGTCTCGACCATTTTGAGACTCCTCGTCATGTCCCCGATCTCATCCGGGACTCCGAACTGCCTTCGGTACATCAAAACACATAAACTCATAATATAACCGTCATCGAACTTTAAGCGTGTGGACCCTACGGGTTCGAGAACTATGTAGACATGACCAAGACACATCTCCGGTCAATAACCAATAGTGGAACCTCGATGCTCATATTGGCTCCCACATATTCTACGAAGATCTTTATCGGTCAAACCGCATAACAACATACGTTGTTCCCTTTGTCATCGGTATGTTACTTGCCCGAGATTCGATCGTCGGTATCTCAATACCTAGTTCAATCTTGTTACCAGCAAGTCTCTTTACTCGTTTCGTAATACATCATCCTGTAACTAACTCATTAGTTACAATGCTTGCAAAGCTTATAGTGATGTGCATTACCGAGTGGGCCCAGAGATACCTCTCCGACAATCGGAGTGACAAATCCTAATCTCGAAATACGCCAACCCAACAAGTACCTTCGGAGACACCTATAGAGCACCTTTATAATCACCCAGCTACGTTGTGGCGTTTGGTAGCACACAAAGTGTTCCTCCGGTAAGCGGGAGTTGCATAATTTCATAGTTATAGGAACATGTATAAGTCATGAAGAAAGCAATAGCAACATACTAAACGATCAAGTGCTAAGCTAACGGAATGGGTCAAGTCAATATCAAATGAGGACTCATGTCTATGGTTAGGAAACTCAAGCGTCTTTGATTAGCGAGCTAGTCAAGTAGAGGCATACTAGTGACACTATGTTTGTCTATGTATTCACACATGTATTATGTTTCCGGTTAATACAATTCTAGCATGAATAATAAACATTTACCATGAAATAAGGAAATAAATAATAACTTTATTATTGCCTCTAGGGCATATTTCCTTCAGCAGGATCGCAGTGGGGCAGCCTCTCCTTGTGGAGTACAGTCAGCCATCCGAAATTGCTACATGCACACCATACAAATATTTGATCAATGATGACCGTTAGATTTAGACTAATGAACCTAATCGTGTGGTGTAAATTGGTTCGTGTGGTGTTGTGGGACTAATTACGGGGTACACGTAAGAAAGTTCTTGTTCGATTGTCTAATAGTCACTACTGGAATCTAGTTATTTGCCGTCTGCCAGTTCTTTGCCGTCAGCTGGCCACCAACGGCGAACGGCACAATCCTTTGCCGTCCGTTTCCAGGTAGCGGACGGCAAAGAAGGCCTTTGCTGGCACGTGTTCAGACAGACGGTTTGTCGTCTGTTGGCGGACGTCAAAGGAGTTTGCCGTCCGTGATCCATGCCTTTGCCGTCCGCCATGGCAGACGGCAAAGAAGTGAATTCCAGTTGTGAGTAGTGGAGAAAATGACATGGATTGGTTATGTTTGTGTGTTTGGTTGAAGACATGGAATGCGAGAATATGATTTTACTCACCTCTTCTACGAATGGTGAACAAATATAGCTCCTTCCATATGAATGGTGAACAAATATAGCTGTTTGCATTCAAATAACATATAATTCAAGTTTTCAGCATGATTTCCTTTTTATTTTCAACAAGAAGCACTTAGCTATATATGATCACTTATATATAACATCACATATAACTGATTTTTCCAATGTGAATATCATACAACAAAATGTCGGCATATCATAGAAAATTCAACAATGGTAACACATTTGCATTCTCAACATCTCATTCAGGAGAGACTTTTCATGCTTTTCTTGAGCCCGATTTGACATCAGGACCAGGGGAAGTTTCTCCAATAGCTGATCGGGAATGGACCTCAAATCTTCGTCTTTGGCCCGATCTAACATCTGGGCCCTGGTAGCGTCCCTAACTCAAGGTCGGGTCCGATCAATGATACTCACAATCGTCCTAACCTAGATTTGACATCGGGGTCAGGCCAAGTGTCTCGTCCTAAATATGGTTTGACACCCGGCTTGTGAAGATCAGCTCCCTGCGGGAATTCACTGTGTACTCCATGCTACCGAACCTAACGATCTGGCTAGGAGCAAAACTGTCTTGACCTGGCCTAGGTGGTCAATCGAGTCAGCGAAGAGGGCGATGCTGCCAAAGATGAAGATATGTCCCGGCACGAAAGTAGCGGCGGTCTCGGTCTGCTTGCTGATCTTGATTCTCATTGTATCGCGGCGACTCCTTCAGCGGGACCTGTATGGGCCACCAAATGACGGTGCTAAATCTAGCTGATCTCGGATAGGGGGTCCCGAACTAAGCGTCCAGATGCAATGGTAACAAGGACATGAGCCTTCACCCAAATTCAGGCCCTCTGAAGAGATAACACCATATGTCCTACTTGTGCTTATTACTTTGGATTGGAGTACAAAGTACGTATGATCTATTCTAAGATTGTTGTGTCCCTCTATGAGCCTGCCCCTTGGTTTATATAGATACCAGGTGTCTAGGGTTACAGTATCCTAGTCAACTGCATATAAGGAAACAACGTCTTCGACGAGTCTGGTGCCTTGGAGTACATGACAAGTCTTCGGGAGCCTTCTGTTTATATTTCACGGGTCTTTCACCATGGCTCACCCCTGAAACGACATGAGGTCCTTGGTCCGGCCCAAATCCGGAACACATCAGCGAGGAGCTACAACCGCGCGCGGTCGGGGAGCCACAATGGCGTGCCAACGTGGTTGCAACCGATGACAATAGAAGCTACAACCGTTGAGGAGGAGCTGCAACCGTGGCGGCTGAGAGATGCGACGACGTGCCCCATGTGCTGCAGTTGTCGACATGCGGCTTCGACCGACGATGCAGGATGTTGGAACCAGCATCACGAGATGCTGGAACCGGCTACGCAACGTTGCATCCATAGTCGCCGCATGTTGGAACCGGCTAAAGTGAGTCTGCATCATAGTCGAGATGTGTTGGATCCGACTGCAAGCGTTATTGTGACCGCGTCCCCCATGTGCTAGAACTGACATCGAGAGATGTTGCGCCTATGATCGTGGTGTGTTGGAACCAAACCGATTGTGATGTTGTGATCGTGTCATTCCTATTGGAACCGACGAGGGCCGGTGCTGCGACTGACAATGCGGGAAGCTACAATGGCCCTGTGGTGATGCTGTGATAGGGTAGGGGTGCAACGAGTACGCCGCAACCGGCATAGGCCGACGCTGTGACTAACGAGACACAATAGTGTTTGGTAGGAGTTTGAGGATTGAGCGGATGATGCTAGAGCAACGACGAGACACAATGGTGCTGTGAGGTCCAGTGGCAACGATGTGATGCGGTGAGCGGAAACACACACCACCGTGAGCTTGCCGGGTGGTGAGGTGATGCGAGCGACAACACGGTGCGACGAGGGCGCTGGTTGGGGAGGTAATGCAAGCGACGAACACGATGCAACATGCTCACTGGTGGTGAGGTGTTGCGCAGCGACGAGGGCACGGTGCGACATTCTCACGGGAGGATTTTGAGATGGTGTTGCATGCAACAGAGCGTGGGAGGGAAAAAGATGGAGACAAAACCCAAATCAAACGGCTAAGGGCATGGCCAACGCGCCACTGTGGACGGCTGCCCCAGCGCTTGACATCACTCTAATCTGTCCACGTAGGCACAACCAGTAGCTTGCAGATCAAAGCGTGATCCTGCAGAGGAAGTAGCCTCCTAAGGGCATGTACAATGGAAGCACTACCTACCTAATGCCTCACCATTGCCACGTAGAAAAATAGCAGGGAAACCACCGCCCAAAAATCCACTGCCCGACGCAGCACTAGCCTCAGCAGGCCAACTTTTTTACTACTCGTATTTCTCTCTCCTGCTTTACCAGATCTCAACCCACGCTTCCTTCAGCTTCCTCTTTCTTTTTTGCCTCGCTACACTTTTTTCAGGGAGGATACGACCTCCTCTGAAAGATCCCCCCTTAGCCTGCAAGCAGCAAAAACAGCAATCGAGGACCACCTGAGTCGACGTGGAAAGCTGAGGCATCCGTCCAACCTACAGCGTTGGACATGCCCTAATGACAAAAGCGAGAGAGAGAGGGTAAAAGCGAGGGATGGTGTGAGCTAGCTTCTTCTTGTGCATGTAAGAGCATTAGTAGTAGAACCCTCAAACCCTCAAATCCTCAAAGCAGTTTTAAGGGTTGAGTTGTGTCACTTTTGGACACTTTTAAGGGTTAAAAAATAGGGGCAAATACTAGAACCCTCAAACCCAACCCGTAAACTGCTTTAACGGTTGGATTTGAGGGTTCTAGTCTTTGCCTCAACCCCAACCTTTAAATCTATCATTTGGCATCTCACAATTTATGACAACAAGAACACAATCAACTTCCAAACAAACTACCAAATGACAATCATTGATGCATGGTTTAATAGTTTACATCACAAAATCATCATCTTCCTCCTCTCATCGGCACCATCACCAAAAGTTGCACCTCGGCGCCATCTCCTAGACCACAAGCGGGCTCCATCAAGCATCTCCATCGGCACCGGTAGAGTCGTACACACCGCCATCACCACAACTACTCATCAGAGTGTCACTGTCGTGGATCTAAGTCTGACAGTAGAGTGGGGGGTAGGTATGGAGAGGCAAGGTTCTAGCTATGGAGAGGTTGTAAACACAAGAGATGTACAAGTTCAGGCCCTTCTCGGAGGAAGTAAAAGCCCTACGTCTCGGAGCCCGGAGGCGGTCGAGTGGATTATGTGTACATGGATTACAGGGTGCCGAACCCTTCTGCCTGTGGAGGGGGGTGGCTTATATAGAGTGCGCCAGGACCCCAGCCAGCCCACGTAATGAAGGGTTTAAGGTACATTAAGTCCGGGGCGTTACTGGTAACGCCCCACATAAAGTGTCTTTACTATCATAAAGTCTACTTAATTACAGACCGTTGCAGTGCAGAGTGCCTCTTGTCCTTCTGGTGGTCGAGTGGGTCCTCGTGGTCGAGTCCTTCAAGTCAGTCGAGTGAGTCCCTCGTAGGTCGACTGGAAGGTGATTTCTTCTAAGGGTGTCCTTGGGCAGGGTACTTAGATCAGGTCTGTGACCCTACCCTAGGTACATGACTCCATCATTAGCCCCCGAATGGATTGAGGCTTGAGTGATGAAGGAGTTGATGTTGTTTCCGATTAGCCTTCGCATACTGGTCGTGCGTTGTTTTGAACTAAAAAATCTCTTTGTTGAAAGTGAGCAACTTTTCTTCAGTCGACTCGATCCATTATTTTCCTTCGTCGAGTGATCTTTTGGACTTCGCCGATTTCCGAGCGACGGATCGCAGGAAATCCCGCGTTTGGCAGACCGATCTGCCGTTCGCGGATTCCGCGGGATGCGAAATTTGGGGAAGCGCGCGAAGCGGGGCGGACCGCGGTGTTCGGACGGGACAGGGCATAGACGCCTCAATCCCTGTGCCGCTTTTTTCGCCACGTATCGCGTCTGCGTAACTGTTCAGGATATGATTAGATCGACCGGGCCCACCTGTCATCCACTCAGAAGGGATCTTATAAATGCGCCCGGCGAGGGTTTTTTGAACAGTGCCTCAGCATTCTCTCTCTGCTCCCTTCGTCTCCGCCCAACGCGCTCGCTCTCGCCTCCGCACAACTTCCCCTCGCGTGTCCCGCCGACAGCCATGGTCAAGGAGAAGACGGCGGCGTTGGAACGCGCGAAGAAGGCGTCGGCGACGGAGAAGGCGAAGGGGAGATCCACCAGTCGTGGCGGGTCTTCGTCTAGATCTCGCCTGCCGAAAGGCTGGGTCCAGGGAGATTGGATCCAGTCGACCATCACGGAGAAGGATCTCCTCGACATGGCCAACGAGGGCCTGATCCCTCATGGAGCTGCGAGGCTTCCGGGGAAAGAGTGGCAGCCCCAGCCGGAAGAGGGTGAGTGCGTGCTTCTGGCTACCCATGTCGACCGCGGATTTTCTTTGCCGCCGAGCATTTTCTTCCGTGGTTTCTTGAACTTCTTTGGAGCGCAACTCCACCACTTCACCCCGAATTCTATCGCCTATCTTGCCGCGTTTGTGTCCATGTGTGAGAGTTTCCTGGGTTGTCGACCGCATTGGGGTTTGTTCAAGCACATATTCACGTGTCGCTCTCAGACCGTGAAGAAGGCGAGCCCAGGCGACGAAAAAACCCGAGTTGTCCAAATGTGTGGGGGTCTGGGGATCCAGGTGAGGAACAAGAGCACCTTCCCAGCCATGACATTTCCCGAGTCAGTCAGAGGCTGGCAGTCGACCTGGTTCTACTGCCAGGATCAGTCGACGCCGGGGCAGTCGAGTGGACTCCCTCAGTTCACCATGGGCCGAGTGAACAAGCCCTCCTCTCTGAAGGTGATTCCGGAGGAGAAAGCTGACGTGAAGATGCTGATGGAGCGTGTAGTTCAGTTGGTTCGGGAGGGAGTGACGGGTATGGATCTCCTGGAGGTTTTCCTTAGGCGTCGTATCCAGCCTCTTCAGTTCCGGAGCCATTGCATGTGGTTGTACTGCGGGACTGAGGATGTGACTCGGGTCAATCCAGAAACAGTCGACGATGCCACTCTGGAAAGGTGGATGGCCGCTGTTACTGGGAACAAGGATAACCCTCGCGGAGCCAGAAGGATTCCTCCACTCGACTGCCACAGTGATCCAAACAAGGTATGTCTGCTCCACTTCCCATTGTATTCTCGTCACATTTATTTCTGTTTTCTCTGCCGATCGGTCGACTGATCTTTGTCTTGATGTCTATCAGGCCCTCACTGAGCTGTACTCGATGCCCAACGGAGCACAGGCTCCGACTGAGGAGGGAGAAGCGAGCGGGGGCGAGAGCCAGGAGGAGGAGTGGGACTCGGACGCCGCTGAGGATGATGATGATGATGATGACGATGATGACGATGATGATGATGATGATGATGGTGAGGACGAGGAAGAGGAGGAGGAGGAGGTTGCACCACCGCGCTCGGAAAGGTGGTCGAAGCTTGTCCATGACCCTGCGACTGAACGTGGCAAGGGGGTTGCGACTGTCACACAGTCGACCAAGCACCCTCGGACCACCTCTCCGGCGCCGACTGAAAAGGCGTCGAAGCAGCCCAGGGCGGCCCCGTCAAAGCCGACCAAGCTCCTGCCGAAGATGAAGGTGTCCATCCCCACCATATCAGGGTAATCATGCTGCTTAAGTCTTCTTGTTTTGTATGAACTTTATCTCTGGTTGGCGCTGGAGTTAGTCGACTGATTCCTTGGAGTTGCAGTGCTGCTACTTCTGAGACCTCAGCCCGGGCTGACAACCATGAGATGGAGGACGCAGCAACCTCAAAACCTGGTACTATACTCTTAACACCGTTTCTAGTCGACTGACTCATGATCTCTGACTCTGATTCTTTTCTGTAGCTCCATCCAATGTTGTTATCACTCTCCCTGATGATGATGAAGATGAGGAACCGCTGAAGCACAGAAGGAGTAGGAAAGCGTCTGCCGGCAGGGTGCTCCAGGATGTGACGGTGCCTGAGACCCTGGTCGCGGAGGAAGAGAACACCACTCGACACACTGTGTCCTTCGCAGATCCGCTGACGAGTGCTCTGCAGCCCTCCCTCTTCACGACGCACCACGTCCCAGAGGACCAAGCTGGCGCCGCGAAGGAGGCGATACGCCAGGCAGGGATCATGATGGAGCAGTTGAAGACCATCCGGGATGCGAGCCAGGCAGCTTACGACGCCAGTTCCGCCCTTCAAAGCAATGTTCAGGTCAGTCGACCACCACTTGTTCTGTTAGGATATGCTATCAAAAACTTTTCTTTCCAGAATTTATAGTAATCACCCACTGGGTGTGTCGATTTAAACTCCGTGTTAGCGGGGGCACGCTGAGTGCACCCGCTGGGTGTAGTCCCCAAGGCTAAGGTCGACTGCTGGCAGTCGGCCTTAGGCTTTATAAGTTCAGTCTTTCCGTCATTCGACTATGGCGAATTGATTTCGCAAACCGGTGGGGGCACGCTGAGTGCACCCACTGGGTGTAGTCCCCAAGGCTAAGGTCGACTGCTGGCAGTCGGCCTTAGGCTTTATAAGTTTAGTCTCTTCCGTCATTCGACTACGGCGAATGGATTTCGCAAACCGGTGGGGGCACGCTGAGTGCACCCACTGGGTGTAGTCCCCGAGACTGTGGTCGACTGCTTGCAGTCGATTACAGTCTTAAAGAATACATCTTGTTGTTTTTTTTTTTTGAGGTCGACTGGTCGATTCTGTCTTCAACAGGATTAGTGGGGGCACGCTGAGTGCACCCACTGGGTGTATCCCCGAGACTACGGTCGAATGCTTGTATTCGGCTGTAGTCTTAGAAACGCATGATTTTTCCTGTTCCACTCGGAAGTGAATTATCTTTGACATTTAGTCGATTGATTCTTCCCAGAGATCCTGTGACCTTGCGGCTCGCTACACTGAGCTGGAAAACAAGCACATTCAGCTCGAGCTGGATTTGAAGCTGGCTCAGGAGAATCTGACGAAGGCAAAGGAGGAGACCAAAGGTATGTTTGGTGAGACCTCGACGACTGCTTTTTCCCTTTATTTGTTTCAAAATCTGATCTTGCTGTAACTTGCAGGTAAGGTGAAGGAGGCCCAACAGAAAAAAGACCTTGAACTAGCTGAGAGGATCAAGCTTGCCGACGAGAAGTTAGCTTCAGTCACCAAGCTTGAACAAGAAAATACCAATCTGAAAGCTGCTCTTGAGAAGAAAAATGATCTGGAGGCCTTCCTGAATGGTCTTGCCAAGAAGCTGTTCCTTATGCTTGAAGGTAAACCTTTATGCTCAACAATCATTTTCAACTGTGATTTTTCCATTCGACCGTTGCCTTGACTCGGTGATCGCCCTTGCAGAATTTTGTCAAGACTTTGAAGAAGAGACTAGCCGGCTGGAACCAAACCTTGACCCCGTCAATTCTCCGGTGGACGACGAAGTTGCCATGAATGTTTTCCGACTGGAGTCCCGTGTCGCAGCTGTCGTGGACTATCTCGCAAGGCTGAAGGTCGCCACATCTCGCATCGACTCAACGCTCTGGCCCGGGGAGACACTCCAGCACGACCTCGAGTCGCTGATGGCTCGCTTGAACACAGTCCCTGGTCGAGTGCAGGAGTGGAAAAAGTCCTCGGCTCGGTGCGGTGCAGATGTTGCTCTGTGTCTGGCCCGAGTCCACTGCAAAGATGCGCGAGAAGACAAGCTGGCGGCCCTCCGGGTGGCCAACACCAAGAAACACGACTTCAGGTCCTTCATGGAAACTTTCATTGCTGCTGCCACTCGGATCGCAGATGGAATTGATCTTGATGAGTTTGTTGCACCTTCCAGCCCTCCACAGGAGGGGTAAAAAACTTCTTTTACGCTCGACGCTTTAAATTTGCCTCGGTATGCCGAGTGGAGTTGTAACCGAAAAACTTTAACAGGCTCAGCGCCTGAGCACTTTCGATTCCTTTAGGTATCGTTCCAAACTTGAATTCAATGTTTGAATATGATTGCTTTTTGCTTGAAATGTCTTCTGCGGGTTCAAGCAAGACGCTCACCGCAGTTGACTTATTCCTTAATCCACTTAGGCGAGCACTGGGCTGCAGCTAAGCTCCCGAGTGAGAGGTTTGCTCTTCACTCGGTAGGATTTTTATATCTTAGGCGAGCACTGGGCTGCAGCTAAGCCCCCGAGTAAGAGGTTTGCTCTTCACTCGGTAGGATTTTTTATATCTTAGGCGAGCACTGGGCTGCAGCTAAGCCCCCGAGTGAGAGGTTTGCTCTTCACTCGGTAGGATTTTTATATCTTAGGCGAGCACTGGGCTGCAGCTAAGCCCCCGAGTGAGAGGTTTGCTCTTCACTCGGTAGGATTTTTATATCTTAGGCGAGCACTGGGCTGCAGCTAAGCCCCCGAGTGAGAGGTTTGCTCTTCACTCGGTAGGATTTTTATATCTTAGGCGAGCACTGGGCTGCAGCTAAGCCCCCGAGTGAGAGGTTTGCTCTTCACTCGGTAGGATTTTTATATCTTAGGCGAGCACTGGGCTGCAGCTAAGCCCCCGAGTGAGAGGTTTGCTCTTCACTCGGTAGGATTTTTATATCTTAGGCGAGCACTGGGCTGCAGCTAAGCCCCCGAGTGAGAGGTTTGCTCTTCACTCGGTAGGATTTTTATATCTTAGGCGAGCACTGGGCTGCAGCTAAGCCCCCGAGTGAGAGGTTTGCTCTTCACTCGGTAGGATTTTTATATCTTAGGCGAGCACTGGGCTGCAGCTAAGCCCCCGAGTGAGAGGTTTGCTCTTCACTCGGTAGGATTTTTATATCTTAGGCGAGCATTGGGCTGCAGCTAAGCCCCGAGTGAGAGGTTTGCTCTTCACTCGGTAGGATTTTTATATCTTAGGCGAGCACTGGCTGCAGCTAGCCCCGAGTGAGGGTTCTTCATCGTAGGATTTTATCTTAGGCGAGACTGGCTGCAGCTAAGCCCCCGAGTGAGAGGTTTGCTCTTCACTCGGTAGGATTTTATATCTTAGGCGAGCACTAGGCTGCAGCTAAGCCCCTGAGTGGGAGGTTTGCTCTTCACTCGGTAGGATTTTTATATCTTAGGCGAGCACTAGGCTGCAGGTAAGCCCCCGAGTGAGAGGTTTGCTCTTCACTCGGTAGGATTTTTATATCTTAGGCGAGCACTAGGCTGCAGCTAAGCCCCCGAGTGAGAGGTTTCCTCTTCACTCGGTAGGATTTTTATATCTTAGGCGAGCACTGGGCTGCAGCTAAGCCCCCGAGTGGAAGTCTGGCTTACCACTCGGTAGGATTTTGATAACTTAGGCGAGTACTTGGACTGCAGCTAAGCCTCCGAGTGGGAAGTCTGGCTTACCACTCGGTAGGATTTTATTTAATCTTAGGCGAAACGGATTCGCAGCTAAGCCTCCGAGTGGGAGTCTGGCTCACCACTCGGTAAGGATTTTTACAAACTTAGGCGAAACGGATTCGCGGCTAAGTCACCCACTGAGGGGAAAATTTTATTGGACAAAATAAAAAGTGACAAAAATTATGGAGGAACTATGACACTATTATTTTGAAATCCATGCACTACAGGAGTGCTTTATTGCGACTCATCCGAGTGATAAACTTAAGTGTAAAATGGGCGGAGTAGTTCCGCGTTCCAAGCTCGGGGTTCGTCGATATTATGTTCGACGTTGTAAAGACGGTACGCCCCGTTGTGGAGAACTTTGGTGACGATGAAGGGTCCTTCCCAAGAAGGAGCAAGCTTGTGTGGTTTCTTCTGATCCACTCGGAGAACTAAATCTCCTTCCTGGAAGGCTCGACCTCTCACATTTCTGGCGTGGAAACGACGCAAATCTTGTTGGTAGATGGTCGATCGGATCAGAGCCATCTCCCTTTCTTCCTCTAAAAGGTCGACTGCGTCCTGCCGCGCTTGTTCAGCTTCTGGTTCGTTGTAGATCTCAACTCGAGGAGCATTGTGGAGAAGATCACTCGGCAAGACTGCTTCAGCTCCGTAGACCAAGAAGAATGGAGTTCTTCCGGTCGACCGATTAGGTGTGGTCCGCAGTCCCCAAAGCACCGAGGGAAGTTCGTCGACCCAAGCTCCAGCTGCATGCTTGAGATCACGCATCAGTCGGGGTTTCAATCCCTTGAGAATCAGGCCATTGGCTCGCTCTGCTTGTCCATTCGTCTGCGGATGGGCGACCGAAGCGTAGTCGACTCGTGTGCCTTGAGAGTTGCAGAAATCCCTGAATTCTTCCGAGTCAAAGTTCGACCCATTATCCGTAATGATGCTGTGCGGGACTCCATATCTGAATATCAGTTCCCTGATGAAGCTAACAGCAGCACCGGCGTCAAGGTTCTTGATTGGTTTAGCCTCAATCCACTTGGTGAACTTGTCGACTGCCACCAGTACATGCGTGAAGCCACTTCGCCCTGTTCTCAAAGGACCGACCATGTCCAACCCCCATACTGCGAAAGGCCAGACGAGTGGAATGGTCTTCAGAGCTGATGCAGGCTTGTGCGACATATTCGAGTAGAACTGACATCCCTCGCACTTATCCACTATTTCCTTTGCCATCTCATTCGCCTTTGGCCAGTAAAATCCGGCTCGGTATGCTTTGGCCACGATGGTCCGAGAGGACGCATGATGACCACAGGTTCCCGAGTGGATATCATTAAGGATGATTCGACCTTCTTCTGGTGTTATGCACTTCTGACCAACTCCAGTCGCGCTTTCTCTATATAACTGTCCTTTGATTACGGTAAAGGCTTTAGATCGACGGACGATCTGTCGAGCCTCTTCCTCATCCTCCGGAAGCTCTTTTCTCAGGATATACGCGATATACGGAACTGTCCAGTCGGGGATGACCACCAAGACCTCCATGACCAAGTCGACCACTGCTGGGACTTCAACCTCAGTCGGATCTGTGGCACTCTTGGGCTGTGGAGCTTCTTCGGTGAAAGGGTCTTCTTTGACTGACGGAGTGTGTATATGCTCCAAGAACACACCACTCGGAATGGCCTCTCTCTTGGAACCTATCTTTGCTAGATCATCAACTGCTTGATTTTTCAGTCGGGGTATATGATGGAGCTCCAACCCCTCGAACTTCTTTTCCAGCTTCCTCACTGCACTGCAGTATCCAGTCATGGCTGGGCTTCTCACGTCCCACTCCTTCATCACTTGGTTGACCACTAAATCTGAATCGCCATAGACCATCAGGCGACGGACGCCGAGTGAAATGGCCATGCGCAATCCGTATAAGAGGGCCTCATACTCTGCCTCATTGTTGGAGGAGTCAAAGTGAATCTGGAGCACATATCTGAGCTTATCTCCTCTGGGGGAAACCAGGACAACCCCAGCACCGGAACCATTCAACATCTTAGAGCCATCAAAAAACATGGTCCAATGCTCCGAGTGAACTTCAGTCGGCTGCTGCTGTTCAATCCACTCGGCGAGGAAATCTGCTATTGCCTGGGACTTAATGGCTTTCTTTGCCTCAAACTTGATATCAAGGGGAAGAAGTTCAATCGCCCATTTGCCACTCGACCAGTTGCATCTCTGTTGTGCAAAATCTCTGATAGTGGAGCGTCGCTGACGACTGTGATGGAATGATCAGAGAAATAATGAGCAACCTTCTTTGTGGTCATGTATATTCCATACACAAGCTTCTGATAATGAGGATATCTCTGCTTGGATGGAGTCAAGACTTCAGACAAATAATACACTGGGCGCTGAACTTTGAAAGCTTTTCCTTCTTCTTCCCGCTCGACCGTAAGCACAGTACTGACGACTTGTCCTGTGGCTGCGATATAAAGCAACAGAGGCTCTTTGCTGATTGGAGCAGCAAGCACCGGCTGGGTGGAGAGCAGAGCTTTTAGCTCGGCAAACGCTGCATCAGCTTCTGGAGTCCACTCGAACTTGTCTGCCTTCTTCATCAGTCGGTAAAGAGGCAATGCCTTTTCACCGAGTCGTGAGATGAATCGACTTAATGCGGCCAAGCATCCAGTAAGCTTCTGGACATCGTGCACTCGCACAGGGCGTTTCATTCGGAGAATAGTGCCGATCTTTTCTGGATTAGCGTCGATCCCTCGCTCGGAAACGAGAAAACCGAGTAACTTGCCACCAGGAACTCCGAATGTGCACTTTGATGGATTGAGCTTGATATCATACCTTCTGAGGTTGGCAAATGTTTCGGCGAGGTCAGCGAGCAGGTCGGAACCTTTTCGTGACTTGACGACGATATCATCCATATACGCTTCCACATTCCGACTGATTTGAGTGAGTAGACACTTCTGAATCATTCGCATAAATGTGGCTCCGGCATTCTTGAGGCCGAATGGCATGGTGATATAGCAGAAGCACCCGAATGGAGTGATGAAAGCTGTTTTTACCTCGTCGGGTCCGTACAGACGGATCTGGTGGTACCCGGAGTAGGCGTCTAGAAAAGACAATCTCTCGCATCCCGCGGTCGAGTCAACAATTTGATCTATGCGAGGGAGAGGAAAATGATCTTTCGGGCAGGCCCGGTTGATGTGCTTGAAATCAATGCACATTCGGAGCGATTTGTCCTTCTTAGGAACCATGACGACATTAGCGAGCCACTCGGAGTGGTATATCTCTCGGATAAATCCTGCCGCCAACAGTCGAGCCACTTCCTCACCAATGGCTTTTCTCTTCTGGACGGCGGACCGCCGAAGATGCTCTTTGACTGGTTTTGCTGATGAGTCGACTCTTAGGCGATGCTCAGCCAGTCCCCTGGGAACACCTGGCATGTCAGCGGGCTTCCATGCAAAAATGTCCCAGTTCTCACGGAGGAACTGGATGAGCGCTTCTTCCTATTTCGGGTCGAGTGTTGTGGAGATGTGGGTCGGGGCTGCATCGGGGTCGGTCGGGTGAATGTGAACAGGCTTCGTCTCACCGGACGACTGAAATGCAGATTCTGTGGCGGGTTTCTTGGATCGCAGCAAATCACTCGGATCTGCGTTTTGCTTGTATTCTTCAAACTCGACCGCTGTCACCTGGGAATCAGCAATCTTTGAGCCCTTCTGAAAGCACTCTTCTGCCTTTTTCCGATCACCGGTGACAGTGATCACTCCTTTGGGGCCGGGCATCTTCAATTTGAGGTACACGTAACATGGTCGAGCCATGAACCGTGCATAAGCTGGTCTCCCCAAAATGGCATGATATGCACTCTGAAAATCCACGACCTCAAACGTCAACTTCTCTTTGCGAAAATGTTTCGAATCACCAAACACCACGTCCAGAGCTATTTGGCCGAGTGACTCGGCTTTCTTCCCTGGTATAACTCCATGAAAGCTCATGTTACTGGTGCTCAGTCGGGACATCGGAATGCCCATTCCTTTCAGTGTGTCTGCATACAGCAAATTCAGCCCGCTACCACCGTCCATCAGCACTTTTGTCAGTCGAGTGCCTTCGACAACTGGATCGACCACCAAAGCTTGCCTCCCAGGGGTGGCAATATGAGTCGGGTGATCAGATTGGTCGAATGTGATGGGTGTTTGGGACCATTTCAGATAATTTGCTTTTGCTGGGGTAACCATGTTCACCTCGCGGTTAATGACTTTCAATCGACTCTTGCTTTCCACATCTGCAAAGATCATCAGAGTGGAGTTGACATGCGGATATCCTTCCTCACTGTCCTCCTTGTCTTCGGCCTTGTCCGACTCCTTTTCCTTGTCTTTAGACTGTTTTCCTTGAAACTGCTGGATCAGGAGTCGACATTGGCGAGTGGTATGCTTTGGGTAAATGATATTCCCCTCTTCGTCTTTCTTCGTGTGGATGTGACACGGCATATCCATCACGTCGTTCCCTTCTTTATCCTTTACCTTCTTAGGGTTCCAGGATCCTTTTGGTTTCCCCTTAAACTTTCCATGAGCCACGGCCAGAGCCTCTCCAGGAGCTGCCGGTTCAGCCTTCCGCTTCTGTTTCCGACTGGTGTTTCCCTTCTCCGACTGGCTCGGCTTGTGCTTGCCGCTTCGGAGTCGGTCTTCTTCTTCGCCGTTGGCGTACTTGGTAGCAATTTCCATCATCCGACTCAAGGTCATGTCACCGGTTCGACCAAATTTCAAACTCAATTCTCTGTTCTTGACACCATCCTTGAAGGCGCAGACTGCCTGATGATCAGACACATTCTCCACAGTATGGTGCAAAGTGATCCATCTCTGAATATACTCCCTGAGAGTCTCATTGGTCTTCTGCACGCAGACTTGCAGCTCCGTCAATCCAGCCGGTCGCTTGCAAGTTCCTTCAAACGTTCTGACGAACACTCGGGACAGATCTTCCCAAGTGTAAATGCTGCTAGGAGGTAACTGATTCAACCACGCTCTGGCAGAACCTTCCAGCATGAGGGGCAAATGCTTCATGGCCACCTCGTCATTCCCACCACCAATCTGAACTGCCACTCGGTAGTCCTCAAGCCAAGTTTCAGGCTTAGACTCACCAGTGAACTTGCTGACTCCTGTTGCCAACCTGAAATTGGGAGGAATCACTGCGGCTCTGATAGCTCTGCTGAAACATTCCGGACCAGAAACGTGCACTCGACTGCTCGTGGGCGCATCTCTGTCGAGTCCACCTCGATGGGCTCTGTTCCGGTCGACCAAGCCTTGCACGATAATGGATCGCGCGTCGAAGCCTGGTTCTCTGGGCTCGACTGGAACTCTTCGCCCCGCACTGAGCTGACGTCTGTCATCTTGCTGCCGAGGAGCGTAAGACCCACCCCTCGGAGGGGAATTGGGCACTCGACGCCTATCATCTCGGTCGTGTCGGTCTCCATATTGGTCTCGCCGATTCTCGCGCCCTTCACGCCGCAGAGGCGATCTGGGGCTGTGAGCCGACTGAACCGTATTCGCAGCGACGGATCGACTGTGAATTCTGTTGCGCGACTGCGACACGGCTGAATTCCGATCTCCTACTACCCGGAGCAGATCCCTGATCTGCATCAAGCCTCTGCCAGCTTCCGACTGAGAGGGCTGGATGGACTCTGCAATACGGGTCGCAGCTGCTAAATTCTGGATTGGGGTTCGATATACCTGAATCGGCGGGAAAAGTTGACGTCGACTGACGTCGGGAACTCGTTGCCGCGCGCGCTCGTCGAGTGCTCGCTGAAGATTCTCCAGGCGAGCGCGTTCGGCCAAATTGGCCAAACGTGCCTCCTCCAAGGCGCGAGCCTCGGGGGTTTCTCCTACGATGGGAGTATGCAGGGCATCCATGTTCCTGCGGCGAAGTTCCTCTCTTTGCAGAGAGTCGAAGGGCTCGGGCTGGTATTCTTCGTGGTCTCATGCGGGGTTGCCTCCGTCGCCTGCCCCACCATCACGGGCGAAGCCAGGGGGGCTGCGAGGCCCGTCGACCATCAGGATTTCCGCCGCTGGATCACTGCTATCGCATTCGGATGCAGTCTCTATGGAGCCAGTCGACAGATCGAACAGGCCGTAGAGAGATTCGTCGGGCTCGATTGCCGCAACTTGGGTGGTGGCCGTCTGGCGAGCCACCGCGTGTCTCACCCACCGCTGAAGCCTCGACCGACCCGAGCGCTTGCGCTGGCGGGAGACCGGGAGGGTGGTCGATAGGGGAGTCGACCGATATGGGGTCGACGGTTGCCGCAGCAGAACACCGCGGACACATGCGCGAAAATGCGTCGCACCGCGGACGGGGAGCGCATCGACGTCGAGTGGAGCCTCCTGGAGCCAGGCGGAGTCGTCGGCGACGAAGGTGAGAGCACCGAGACGAATCTCTCGACCCTCGACCAAAACTCCAGCAGCTACCATGATGAAAGTACTCGGAAGAATCGCAACTTCTCCACAAAATCGCTAAAACACCTGCCCCACGGTGGGCGCCAACTGTCGTGGATCTAAGTCTGACAGTAGAGTGGGGGTAGGTATGGAGAGGCAAGGTTCTAGCTATGGAGAGGTTGTAAACACAAGAGATGTACGAGTTCAGGCCCTTCTCGGAGGAAGTAAAAGCCCTACGTCTCGGAGCCCGGAGGCGGTCGAGTGGATTATGTGTACATGGATTACAGGGTGCCGAACCCTTCTGCCTGTGGAGGGGGGTGGCTTATATAGAGTGCGCCAGGACCCCAGCCAGCCCACGTAATGAAGGGTTTAAGGTACATTAAGTCCGGGGCGTTACTGGTAACGCCCCACATAAAGTGTCTTTACTATCATAAAGTCTACTTAATTACAGACCGTTGCAGTGCAGAGTGCCTCTTGTCCTTCTGGTGGTCGAGTGAGTCCTCGTGGTCGAGTCCTTCAAGTCAGTCGAGTGAGTCCCTCGTAGGTCGACTGGAAGGTGATCTCTTCTAAGGGTGTCCTTGGGCAGGGTACTTAGATCAGGTCTGTGACCCTACCCTAGGTACATGACTCCATCATTAGCCCCCGAATGGATTGAGGCTTGAGTGGTGAAGGAGTTGGTGTTGTTTCCGATTAGCCTTCCATCCTGGTCGTGCGTTGTTTTGAACTAAAAAATCTCTTTGTTGAAAGTGAGCAACTTTTCTTCAGTCGACTCGATCCATTATTTTCCTTCGTTGAGTGATCTTTTGGACTTCGCCGATTTCCGAGCGACGGATCGCAGGAAATCCCGCGTTTGGCAGACCGATCTGCCGTTCGCGGATTCCGCGGGATGCGAAATTTGGGGAAGCGCGCGAAGTGGGGCGGACCGCGGTGTTCGGACGGGACAGGGCATAGACGCCTCGATCCCTGCGCCGCTTTTTTCGCCACGTATCGCGTCCGCGTAACTGTTCAGGATATGATTAGATCGACCGGGCCCACCTGTCATCCACTCAGAAGGGATCTTATAAATGCGCCCGGCGAGGGTTTTTTTGAACAGTGCCTCAGCATTCTCTCTCTGCTCCCTTCGTCTCCGTCCAACGCGCTCGCTCTCGCCTCCGCACAACTTCCCCTCGCGCGTCCCGCCGACAGCCATGGTCAAGGAGAAGACGGCGGCGTTGGAACGCGCGAAGAAGGCGTCGGCGACGGAGAAGGCGAAGGGGAGATCCACCAGTCGTGGCGGGTCTTCGTCTAGATCTCGCCTGCCGAAAGGCTGGGTCCAGGGAGATTGGATCCAGTCGACCATCACGGAGAAGGATCTCCTCGACATGGCCAACGAGGGCCTGATCCCTCATGGAGCTGCGAGGCTTCCGGGGAAAGAGTGGCAGCCCCAGCCGGAAGAGGGTGAGTGCGTGCTTCTGGCTACCCATGTCGACCGCGGATTTTCTTTGCCGCCGAGCATTTTCTTCCGTGGTTTCTTGAACTTCTTTGGAGCGCAACTCCACCACTTCACCCCGAATTCTATCGCCTATCTTGCCGCGTTTGTGTCCATGTGTGAGAGTTTCTGGGTTGTCGACCGCATTGGGGCTTGTTCAAGCACATATTCACGTGTCGCTCTCAGACCGTGAAGAAGGCGAGCCCAGGCGACGAAAAAACCCGAGTTGTCCAAATGTGTGGGGGTCTGGGGATCCAGGTGAGGAACAAGAGCACCTTCCCAGCCATGACATTTCCCGAGTCAGTCAGAGGCTGGCAGTCGACCTGGTTCTACTGCCAGGATCAGTCGACGCCGGGGCAGTCGAGTGGACTTCGTCAGTTCACCATGGGCCGAGTGAACAAGCCCTCCTCTCTGAAGGTGATTCCGGAGGAGAAAGCTGACGTGAAGATGCTGATGGAGCGTGTAGTTCAGTTGGTTCGGGAGGGAGTGACGGGTATGGATCTCCTGGAGGTTTTCCTTAGGCGTCGTATCCAGCCTCTTCAGTTCCGGAGCCATTGCATGTGGTTGTACTGCGGGACTGAGGATGTGACTCGGGTCAATCCAGAAACAGTCGACGATGCCACTCTAGAAAGGTGGATGGCCGCTGTTACTGGGAACAAGGATAACCCTCGCGGAGCCAGAAGGATTCCTCCACTCGACTGCCACAGTGATCCAAACAAGGTATGTCTGCTCCACTTCCCATTGTATTCTCGTCACATTTATTTCTGTTTTCTCTGCCGATCGGTCGACTGATCTTTGTCTTGATGTCTATCAGGCCCTCACTGAGCTGTACTCGATGCCCAACGGAGCACAGGCTCCGACTGAGGAGGGAGAAGCGAGCGGGGGCGAGAGCCAGGAGGAGGAGTGGGACTCGGACGCTGCTGAGGATGATGATGATGATGATGATGACGATGATGACGATGATGATGATGATGGTGAGGACGAGGAAGAGGAGGAGGAGGAGGTTGCACCACCGCGCTTGGAAAGGCGGTCGAAGCTTGTCCATGACCCTGCGACCGAACGTGGCAAGGGGGTTGCGACTGTCACACAGTCGACCAAGCGCCCTCGGACCACCTCTCCGGCGCCGACTGAAAAGGCGTCGAAGCAGCCCAGGGCGGCCCCGTCAAAGCCGACCAAGCTCCTGCCGAAGATGAAGGTGTCCATCCCCACCATATCAGGGTAATCATGCTGCTTAAGTCTTCTTGTTTTGTATGAACTTTATCTCTGGTTGGCGCTGGAGTTAGTCGACTGATTCCTTGGAGTTGCAGTGCTGCTACTTCTGAGACCTCAGCCCGGGCTGACGACCATGAGATGGAGGACGCAGCAACCTCAAAACCTGGTACTATACTCTTAACACCGTTTCTAGTCGACTGACTCATGATCTCTGACTCTGATTCTTTTCTGTAGCTCCATCCAATGTTGTTATCACTCTCCCTGATGATGATGAAGATGAGGAACCGCTGAAGCACAGAAGGAGTAGGAAAGCGTCTGCCGGCAGGGTGCTCCAGGGATGTGACGGTGCCTGAGACCTGGTCGCGGAGGAAGAGAACACCACTCGACACACTGTGTCCTTCGCAGATCCGCTGACGAGTGCTCTGCAGCCCTCCCTCTTCACGACGCACCACGTCCCAGAGGACCAAGCTGGCGCCGCGAAGGAGGCGATACGCCAGGCAGGGATCATGATGGAGCAGTTGAAGACCATCCGGGATGCGAGCCAGGCAGCTTACGACGCCAGTTCCGCCCTTCAAAGCAATGTTCAGGTCAGTCGACCACCACTTGTTCTGTTAGGATATGCTATCAAAAACTTTTCTTTCCAGAATTTATAGTAATCACCCACTGGGTGTGTCGACTTAAACTCCGTGTTAGCGGGGGCACGCTGAGTGCACCCGCTGGGTGTAGTCCCCAAGGCTAAGGTCGACCGCTGGCAGTCGGTCTTAGACTTTATAAGTTCAGTCTTTCTGTCATTCGACTATGGCGAATTGATTTCGCAAACCGGTGGGGGCACGCTGAGTGCACCCATTGGGTGTAGTCCCCAAGGCTAAGGTCGACTGCTGGCAGTCGGCCTTAGGCTTTATAAGTTTAGTCTCTCTGTCATTCGACTACGGCGAATGGATTTCGCAAACCGGTGGGGGCACGCTGAGTGCACCCACTGGGTGTAGTCCCCGAGACTATGGTCGACTGCTTGCAGTCGATTACAGTCTTAAAGAATACATCTTGTTGTTTTTTTTTGATTTTTTGAGGTCGACTGGTCGATTCTGTCTTCAACAGGATTAGTGGGGGCACGCTGAGTGCACCCACTGGGTGTAGTCCCCGAGACTACGGTCGAATGCTTGTATTCGGCTGTAGTCTTAGAAACGCATGATTTTTCTTGTTCCACTCGGAAGTGAATTATCTTTGACATTTAGTCGATTGATTCTTCCCAGAGGTCCTGTGACCTTGCGGCTCGCTACACTGAGCTGGAAAACAAGCACATTCAGCTCGAGCTGGATTTGAAGCTGGCTCAGGAGAATCTGACGAAGGCAAAGGAGGAGACCAAAGGTATGTTTGGTGAGACCTCGACGACTGTTTTTCCCTTTATTTGTTTCAAAATCTGATCTTGCTGTAACTTGCAGGTAAGGTGAAGGAGGCCCAACAGAAAAAAGACCTTGAACTAGCTGAGAGGGTCAAGCTTGCCGACGAGAAGTTAGCTTCAGTCACCAAGCTTGAACAAGAAAATACCAATCTAAAAGCTACTCTTGAGAAGAAAAATGATCTGGAGGCCTTCCTGAATGGTCTTGCCAAGAAGCTGTTCCTTATGCTTGAAGGTAAACCTTTATGCTCAACAATCATTTTCAACTGTGATTTTTCCATTCGACCGTTGCCTTGACTCGGTGATCGCCCTTGCAGAATTTTGCCAAGACTTTGAAGAAGAGACTAGCCGGCTGGAACCAAACCTTGACCCCATCAATTCTCCGGTGGACGACGAAGTTGCCATGAATGTTTTCCGACTGGAGTCCCGTGTCGCAGCTGTCGTGGACTATCTCGCAAGGCTGAAGGTCGCCACATCTCGCATCGACTCAACGCTCTGGCCCGGGGAGACACTCCAGCACGACCTCGAGTCGCTGATGGCTCGCTTGAACACAGTCCCTGGTCGAGTGCAGGAGTGGAAAAAGTCCTCGGCTCGGTGCGGTGCAGATGTTGCTCTGTGTCTGGCCCGAGTCCACTGCAAAGATGCGCGAGAAGACAAGCTGGCGGCCCTCCGGGTGGCCAACACCAAGAAACACGACTTCAGGTCCTTCATGGAAACTTTCATTGCTGCTGCCACTCGGATCGCAGATGGAATTGATCTTGATGAGTTTGTTGCACCTTCCAGCCCTCCACAGGAGGGGTAAAAAACTTCTTTTACGCTCGACGCTTTAAATTTGCCTCGGTATGCCGAGTGGAGTTGTAACCGAAAAACTTTAACAGGCTCAGCGCCTGAGCACTTTCGATTCCTTTAGGTATCGTTCCAAACTTGAATTCGATGTTTGAATATGATTGCTTTTGGCTTGAAATGTCTTTTGCGGGTTCAAGCAAGACGCTCACCGCAGTCGACTTATTCCTTAATCCACTTAGGCGAGCACTGGGCTGCAGCTAAGGTCCCGAGTGAGAGGTTTGCTCTTCACTCGGTAGGATTTTTATATCTTAGGCGAGCACTGGGCTGCAGCTAAGCCCCCGAGTGAGAGGTTTGCTCTTCACTCGATAGGATTTTTATATCTTAGGCAAGCACTGGGTTGCAGCTAAGCCCCCGAGTGAGAGGTTTGCTCTTCACTTGGTAGGATTTTTATATCTTAGGCGAGCACTGGGCTGCAGCTAAGCTCCCGAGTGAGAGGTTTGCTCTTCACTCGGTAGGATTTTTATATCTTAGGCGAGCACTGGGCTGCAGCTAAGCCCCTCGAGTGAGAGGTTTGCTCTTCACTCGGTAGGATTTTTATATCTTAGGCGAGCACTGGGCTGCAGCTAAGCCCCCGAGTGAGAGGTTTGCTCTTCACTCGGTAGGATTTTTATATCTTAGGCGAGCACTGGGCTGCAGCTAAGCCCCCGAGTGAGAGGTTTGCTCTTCACTCGGTAGGATTTTTTATATCTTAGGCGAGCACTGGGCTGCAGCTAAGCCCCCGAGTGAGAGGTTTGCTCTTCACTCGGTAGGATTTTTATATCTTAGGCGAGCACTGGGCTGCAGCTAAGCCCCCGAGTGAGAGGTTTGCTCTTCACTCGGTAGGATTTTTTATATCTTAGGCGAGCACTGGGCTGCAGCTAAGCCCCCGAGTGAGAGGTTTGCTCTTCACTCGGTAGGATTTTTATATCTTAGGCGAGCACTGGGCTGCAGCTAAGCCCCCGAGTGAGAGGTTTGCTCTTCACTCGGTAGGATTTTTATATCTTAGGCGAGCACTGGGCTGCAGCTAAGCCCCCGAGTGAGAGGTTTGCTCTTCACTCGGTAGGATTTTTATATCTTAGGCGAGCACTGGGCTGCAGCTAAGCCCCCGAGTGAGAGGTTTGCTCTTCACTCGGTAGGATTTTTATATCTTAGGCGAGCACTGGGCTGCAGCTAAGCCCCCGAGTGAGAGGTTTGCTCTTCACTCGGTAGGATTTTTTATATCTTAGGCGAGCACTGGGCTGCAGCTAAGCCCCCGAGTGAGAGGTTTGCTCTTCACTCGGTAGGACTTTTATATCTTAGGCGAGCACTGGGCTGCAGCTAAGCCCCGGAGTGAGAGGTTTGCTCTTCACTCGGTAGGATTTTTTATATCTTAGGCGAGCCCTGGGCTGAAGCAAAGCCCCCGAGTGAGAGGTTTGCTCTTCACTCGGTAGGATTTTTATATCTTAGGCGAGCACTGGGCTGCAGCTAAGCCCCCGAGTGAGAGGTTTGCTCTTCACTCGGTAGGATTTTTATATCTTAGGCGAGCACTAGGCTGCAGCTAAGCCCCCGAGTGAGAGGTTTGCTCTTCACTCGGTAGGATTTTTATATCTTAGGCGAGCACTAGGCTGCAGCTAAGCCCCCGAGTGAGAGGTTTGCTCTTCACTCGGTAGGATTTTTATATCTTAGGCGAGCACTAGGCTGCAGCTAAGCCCCCGAGTGAGAGGTTTGCTCTTCACTCGGTAGGATTTTTATATCTTAGGCGAGCACTAGGCTGCAGCTAAGCCCCCGAGTGAGAAGTTTGCTCTTCACTCGGTAGGATTTTTATATCTTAGGCGAGCACTGGGCTGCAGCTAAGCCCCCGAGTGGAAGTCTGGCTTACCACTCGGTAGGATTTTGATAACTTAGGCGAGTACCTGGACTGCAGCTAAGCCTCCGAGTGGAAGTCTGGCTTACCACTCCGTAGGATTTTTATAACTTAGGCGAGTACCTGGACTGCAGCTAAGCCTCCGAGTGGGAAGTCTGGCTTACCACTCGGTAGGATTTTATTTAATCTTAGGCGAAACAGATTCGCAGCTAAGCCTCCGAGTGGGAGTCTGGCTCACCACTCGGTAAGGATTTTTACAAACTTAGGCGAAACGGATTCGCGGCTAAGTCACCCACTGAGGGGAAAATTTTATTGGACAAAATAAAAAGTGACAAAAATTATGGAGGAACTATGACACTATTATTTTGAAATCCATGCACTATAGGAGTGCTTTATTGCGACTCATCCGAGTGATAAACTTAAGTGTAAAATGGGCGGAGTAGTTCCGCGTTCCAAGCTCGGGGTTCGTCGATATTATGTTCGACGTTGTAAAGACGGTACGCCCCGTTGTGGAGAACTTTGGTGACGATGAAGGGTCCTTCCCAAGAAGGAGCAAGCTTGTGATGTTTCTTCTGATCCACTCGGAGAACTAAATCTCCTTCCTGGAAGGCTCGACCTCTCACATTTCTGGCGTGGAAACGATGCAAATCTTGTTGGTAGATGGTCGATCGGATCAGAGCCATCTCCCTTTCTTCCTCTAAAAGGTCGACTGCGTCCTACCGCGCTTGTTCAGCTTCTGCTTCGTTGTAGATCTCAACTCGAGGAGCATTGTGGAGAAGATCACTCGGCAAGACTGCTTCAGCTCCGTAGAACAAGAAGAATGGAGTTCTTCCGGTCGACCGATTAGGTGTGGTCCGTAGTCCCCAAAGCACCGAGGGAAGTTCGTCGACCCAAGCTCCAGCTGCATGCTTGAGATCACGCATCAGTCGGGGTTTCAATCCCTTGAGAATCAGGCCATTGGCTCGCTCTTCTTGTCCATTCGTCTGCGGATGGGCGACCGAAGCGTAGTCGACTCGTGTGCCTTGAGAGTTGCAGAAATCCCTGAATTCTTCCGAGTCGAAGTTCGACCCATTATCCGTAATGATGCTGTGCGGGACTCCATATCTGAATATCAGTTCCCTGATGAAGCTAACAGCAGCACCGGCGTCAAGGTTCTTGATTGGTTTAGCCTCAATCCACTTGGTGAACTTGTCGACTGCCACCAGTACATGCGTGAAGCCACTTCGCCCTATTCTCAAAGGACCGACCATGTCCAACCCCCATACTGCGAAAGGCCAGACGAGTGGAACGGTCTTCAGAGCTGATGCAGGCTTGTGCGACATATTCGAGTAGAACTGACATCCCTCGCACTTATCCACTATTTCCTTTGCCATCTCATTCGCTTTTGGCCAGTAAAATCCGGCTCGGTATGCTTTGGCCACGATGGTCCGAGAGGACGCATGATGACTACAGGTTCCTGAGTGGATATCATTAAGGATGATTCGACCTTCTTCTGGTGTTATGCACTTCTGACCAACTCCAGTCGCGCTTTCTCTATATAACTGTCCTTTGATTACGGTAAAGGCTTTAGATCGACGGACGATCTGTCGAGCCTCTTCCTCATCCTCCAGAAGCTCTTTTCTCAGGATATACGCGATATACGGAACTGTCCAGTCGGGGATGATTACCAAGACTTCCATGACCAAGTCGACCACTGCTGGGACTTCAACCTCAGTCGGATCTGTGGCACTCTTGGGCTGTGGAGCTTCTTCGGTGAAAGGGTCTTCTTTGACTGATGGAGTGTGTATATGCTCCAAGAACACACCACTCGGTATGGCCTCTCTCTTGGAACCTATCTTTGCTAGATCATCAGCTGCTTGATTTTTCAGTCGGGGTATATGATGGAGCTCCAACCCCTCGAACTTCTTTTCCAGCTTCCTCACTGCACTGCAGTATCCAGTCATGGCTGGGCTTCTCACGTCCCACTCCTTCATCACTTGGTTGACCACTAAATCTGAATCGCCATAGACCATCAGGCGACGGACGCCGAGTGAAATGGCCATGCGCAATCCGTATAAGAGGGCCTCATACTCTGCCTCATTGTTAGAGGAGTCAAAGTGAATCTGGAGCACATATCTGAGCTTATCTCCTCTGGGGGAAACCAGGACAACCCCAGCACCGGAACCATTCAACATCTTAGAGCCATCAAAAAACATGGTCCAATGCTCCGAGTGAACTTCAGTCGGCTGCTGCTGTTCAATCCACTCGGCGAGGAAATCTGCTATTGCCTGGGACTTAATGGCTTTCTTTGCCTCAAACTTGATATCAAGGGGAAGAAGTTCAATCGCCCATTTCGCCACTCGACCAGTTGCATCTCTGTTGTGCAAAATCTCTGATAGTGGAGCGTCGCTGACGACTGTGATGGAATGATCAGAGAAATAATGAGCAACCTTCTTTGTGGTCATGTATATTCCATACACAAGCTTCTGATAATGAGGATATCTCTGCTTGGATGGAGTCAAGACTTCGGACAAATAATACACTGGGCGCTGAACTTTGAAAGCTTTTCCTTCTTCTTCCCGCTCGACCGTAAGCACAGTACTGACGACTTGTCCTGTGACTGCGATATAAAGCAACAGAGGCTCTTTGCTGATTGGAGCAGCAAGCACCGGCTGGGTGGAGAGCAGAGCTTTTAGCTCAGCAAACGCTGCATCAGCTTCTGGAGTCCACTCGAACTTGTCTGCCTTCTTCATCAGTCGGTAAAGAGGCAATGCCGTTTCACCGAGTCGTGAGATGAATGGACTTAATGCGGCCAAGCATCCAGTAAGCTTCTGGACATCGTGCACTCGCACAGGGCGTTTCATTCGGCGAATAGTGCCGATCTTTTCTGGATTAGCGTCGATCCCTCGCTCGGAAACGAGAAAACCGAGTAACTTGCCACCAGGAACTCCGAATGTGCACTTTGATGGATTGAGCTTGATATCATACCTTTTGAGGTTGGCAAATGTTTCGGCGAGGTCGGCGAGCAGGTCGGAACCTTTTCGTGACTTGACGATGATATCATCCATATACGCTTCCACATTCCGACTGATTTGAGTGAGTAGACACTTCTGAATCATTCGCATAAATGTGGCTCCGGCATTCTTGAGGCCGAATGGCATGGTGATATAGCAGAAGCACCCGAATGGAGTGATGAAAGCTGTTTTTACCTCGTCGGGTCCGTACAGACGGATCTGGTGGTACCCGGAGTAGGCGTCTAGAAAAGACAATCTCTCACATCCCGCGGTCGAGTCAACAATTTGATCTATGCGAGGGAGAGGAAAATGATCTTTCGGGCAGGCCCGGTTGATGTGCTTGAAATCAATGCACATTCGGAGCGATTTGTCCTTCTTAGGAACCATGACGACATTAGCGAGCCACTCGGAGTGGTATATCTCTCGGATAAATCCTGCCGCCAACAGTCGAGCCACTTCCTCACCAATGGCTTTTCTCTTCTGGACGGCGGACCGCCGAAGATGCTCTTTGACTGGTTTTGCTGATGAGTCGACTCTTAGGCGATGCTCAGCCAGTCCCCTGGGAACACCTGGCATGTCAGCGGGCTTCCATGCAAAAATGTCCCAGTTCTCACAGAGGAACTGGATGAGCGCTTCTTCCTATTTCGGGTCGAGTGTTGTGGAGATGTGGGTCGGGGCTGCATCGGGGTCAGTCGGGTGAATGTGAACAGGCTTCGTCTCACCGGACGACTGAAATGCAGATTCTGTGGCGGGTTTCTTGGATCGCAGCAAATCACTCGGATCTGCGTTTTGCTTGTATTCTTCAAACTCGACCGCTGTCACCTGGGAATCAGCAATCTTTGAGCCCTTCTGAAAGCACTCTTCTGCCTTTTTTCGATCACCGGTGACGGTGATCACTCCTTTGGGGCCGGGCATCTTCAATTTGAGGTACACGTAACATGGTCGAGCCATGAACCGTGCATAAGCTGGTCTCCCCAAAATGGCGTGATATGCACTCTGAAAATCCACGACCTCAAACGTCAACTTCTCTTTGCGAAAATGTTTCGAATCACCAAACACCACGTCCAGAGCTATTTGGCCGAGTGACTCGGCTTTCTTCCCTGGTATAACTCCATGAAAGCTCATGCTACTGGCGCTCAGTCGGGACATCGGAATGCCCATTCCTTTCAGTGTGTCTGCATACAGCAAATTCAGCCTGCTACCACCGTCCATCAGCACTTTTGTCAGTCGAGTGCCTTCGACAACTGGATCGACCACCAAAGCTTGCCTCCCAGGGGTGGCAATATGAGTCGGGTGATCAGATTGGTCGAATGTGATGGGTGTTTGGGACCATTTCAGATAATTTGCTTTTGCCGGGGTAACCATGTTCACCTCGCGGTTAATGACTCTCAATCGACTCTTGCTTTCCACATCTGCAAAGATCATCAGAGTGGAGTTGACATGCGGATATCCTTCCTCACTGTCCTCCTTGTCTTCGGCCTTGTCTGACTCCTTTTCCTTGTCTTTAGATTGTTTTCCTTGAAACCGCTGGATCAGGAGTCGACATTGGCGAGTGGTATGCTTTGGGTAAATGATATTCCCCTCTTCGTCTTTCTTCGTGTGGATGTGACATGACATATCCATCACGTCGTTCCCTTCTTTATCCTTTACCTTCTTAGGGTTCCAGGATCCTTTTGGTTTCCCCTTAAACTTTCCATGAGCCACGGCCAGAGCCTCTCCAGGAGCTGCCGGTTCAGCCTTCCGCTTCTGTTTCCGACTGGTGTTTCCCTTCTCCGACTGGCTCGGCTTGTGCTCTCCGCTTCGGAGTCGGTCTTCTTCTTCACCGTTGGCGTACTTGGTAGCAATTTCCATCATCCGACTCAAGGTCATGTCACCGGTTCGACCAAATTTCAAACTCAATTCTCTGTTCTTGACACCATCCTTGAAGGCGCAGACTGCCTGATGATCAGACACATTCTCCACAGTATGGTGCAAAGTGATCCATCTCTGAATATACTCCATGAGAGTCTCATTGGTCTTCTGCATGCAGACTTGCAGCTCCGTCAATCCAGCCGGTCGCTTACAAGTTCCTTCAAATGTTCTGACGAACACTCGGGACAGATCTTCCCAAGTGTAAATGCTACTAGGAGGTAACTGATTCAACCACGCTCTGGCAGAACCTTCCAGCATGAGGGGCAAATGCTTCATGGCCACCTCGTCATTCCCACCACCAATCTGAACTGCCACTCGGTAGTCCTCAAGCCAAGTTTCAGGCTTAGACTCACCGGTGAACTTGCTGACTCCTGTTGCCAACCTGAAATTGGGAGGAATCACTGCGGCTCTGATAGCTCTGCTGAAACATTCCAGACCAGAAACGTGCACTCGACTGCTCGTAGGTGCATCTCTGTCGAGTCCACCTCGATGGGCTCTGTTCCGGTCGACCAAGCCTTGCACGATAATGGATCGCGCGTCGAAGCCTGGTTCTCTGGGGTCGACTGGAACTCTTCGCCCCGCACTGAGCTGACATCTGTCATCTTGCTGCCGAGGAGCGTAAGACCCACCCCTCGGAGGGAAATTGGGCACTCGACGCCTATCATCTCGGTCGTGTCGGTCTCCATATTGGTCTCGCCGATTCTCGCGCCCTTCACGCCGCGGAGGTGATCTGGGGCTGTGAGCCGACTGAACCGTATTCGCAGCGACGGATCGACTGTGAATTCTGTTGCGCGACTGCGACACGGCTGAATTCTGATCTCCTGCTGCCCGGAGCAGATCCCTGATCTGCATCAAGCCTCTGCCAGCTTCCGACTGAGAGGGCTGGATGGACTCTGCAATACGGGTCGCAGCTGCTAAATTCTGGATCGGCGGGAAAAGTTGACGTCGGCTGGCGTCGGGAACTCGTTGCCGCGCGCGCTCGTTGAGTGCTCGCTGAAGATTCTCCAGGCGAGCGCGTTCGGCCAAATTGGCCAAACGTGCCTCCTCCAAGGCGCGAGCCTCGGGGGTTTCTCCTACGATGGGAGTATGCAGGGCATCCATGTTCCTGCGGCGAAGTTCCTCTCTTTGCAGAGAGTCGAAGGGCTCGGGCTGGTATTCTTCGTGGTCTCGTGCGGGGTCGCCTCCGTCGCCTGCCCCACCATCACGGGCGAAGCCAGGGGGGCTGCGAGGCCCGTCGACCATCAGGATTTCCGCCGCTGGATCACTGCTATCGCAATCGGATGCAGTCTCTACGGAGCCAGTCGACAGATCGAACAGGCCGTAGAGAGATTCGTCGGGCTCGATTGCCGCAACTTGGGTGGTGGCCGTCTGGCGAGCCACCGCGTGTCTCACCCACCGCTGAAGCCTCGACCGACCCGAGCGCTTGCGCTGGCGGGAGACCGGGAGGGTGGTCGATAGGGGAGTCGACCGATATGGGGTCGACGGTTGCCGCAGCAGAACGCCGCGGACACATGCGCGAAAATGCGTCGCACCACGGACGGGGAGCGCATCGACGTCGAGTGAAGCCTCCTGGAGCCAGGCGGAGTCGTCGGCGACGAAGGTGAGGGCACCGAGACGAATCTCTCGACCCTCGACCAAAACTCCAGCAGCTACCATGATGAAAGTACTCGGAAGAATCGCAACTTCTCCACAAAATCGCTAAAACACCGGCCCCACGGTGGGCGCCAACTGTCGTGGATCTAAGTCTGACAGTAGAGTGGGGGGTAGGTATGGAGAGGCAAGGTTCTAGCTATGGAGAGATTGTAAACACAAGAGATGTATGAGTTCAGGCCCTTCTCGGAGGAAGTAAAAGCCCTACGTCTCGGAGCCCGGAGGCGGTTGAGTGGATTATGTGTACATGGATTACAGGGTGCCGAACCCTTCTGCCTATGGAGGGGGGTGGCTTATATAGAGTGCGCCAGGACCCCAGCCAGCCCACGTAATGAAGGGTTTAAGGTACATTAAGTCCGGGGCGTTACTGGTAACGCCCCACATAAAGTGTCTTTACTATCATAAAGTCTACTTAATTACAGACCGTTGCAGTGCAGAGTGCCTCTTGTCCTTCTGGTGGTCGAGTGGGTCCTCGTGGTCGAGTCCTTCAAGTCAGTCGAGTGAGTCCCTCGTAGGTCGACTAGAAGGTGATTTCTTCTAAGGGTGTCCTTGGGCAGGGTACTTAGATCAGGTCTGTGACCCTACCCTAGGTACATGACTCCATCAGTCACCTCGAAAAGTAGAGGACGCAACACGAAACATCCTCTTCCTCTCCGTGATGTCCTCCTTGTAGTCCTTCCACCATTGCAAGTCGTCGCCAACCCTAAAGGGGTCTAGAGGCGGAGCTCCGAGGTCCACCTCCGCGTTTTGGAGGAGATCCATGAACGAGGATGGGGTTGCCATTTCCTCGAACACCTTGTGCGCGGCGGGAGGAGGTTCGGTGACGGTGGCGGGCGGGGGCGCGGCCGCGGCGGCGGGCTTCTTCCGCGGCTTCTTCACGGCCGGGGACGAGCCGGCGACCTTGGCGGAAGCCCCTCGAGGCCCACGGCCGGCCGCCTTCGGCCGACTCTTCTTGGGGGCGGGCGCGGCGGCCGTGGCGG